>NC_048564.1:15505668-15875851 GCF_902806685.2 Maniola hyperantus | reverse complement strand
GGCCCAGAAGCGAAAGCTGAAGGCCTCCAAGTCCCACGCAAACCCACCTAAAAAGGTGGGCGTTGCAGCCCCTTCAGGGCCCGGTACTCAACCCACAACCTCCCAGGCAACCCCCGAGGAGGAGTCGGAAGACTCCCCCATGGAGGATTCGCCAAGGGAAAAGGTCCCTCCCCTTTTTATTAGGGAAAAACTCAGCTGGCAGCGCATCTTGCCACTGTTAGACCAGCGGGGCATCTCGTTCACGAGTGCCCGCTCGACCGCCATTGGAATCAAAGTCCAATGTCCGACTTCAGGCGACCATCGCCTCCTCACCAAGACTCTCCGTCAAGAGAATGTAGGGTTCCATACCTACGCTCTTCCCGACGAACGCGTTCTACGCGTAGTCATTCGCGGCCTTCCGAAGGAGCTGAACACCGACCACATAAAGACAGACCTCCTTTCCCAGGAGCTGCCAGTACTAGAGGTTCACAGGATGTACCATCCTAGAACCAAAGCCCCCTACGAGATGGTGCTCGTAACCCTCGAACTTACCCCCGCGGGTAAGAAAATCAATAACATCACATCGGTGTGTCGCCTCACGGGTCTTAAAATAGAGCCCCCCCGTAACCGCGGCAGGATGGGCCAGTGCCATCGCTGCCAGATGTACGGCCATTCCGCAAGGAATTGTTTCGCACACCCCAGGTGCGTTAAGTGCCTAGGGGACCACGGCACCTCCGACTGCCCCAGGAAGCAACCTACCGAGGAACCCCCGAGCTGTGTTCTTTGCAGGTCTCAAGGGCACACCGCGAATTATCGCGGATGCCCTAAAGCCCCCAAGGAGCAAAAGCGAAGGGTCAAACCGGCCGGCCGCAAACCTGCTGCAGCTCCCCAACCCGCCCAGAAATTCGTCCCTGCGCCGGCTCCGGCCACCAACGCATGGGAAAAACCCCTTCCCAGGGCTAACCCCCCTGCGCCAAAGCCCGCCCAACCAGCCCCGGCCAAGCCCGCCCAATCAGCCCCGGTAAAGGCTTCCGCGCCTACGCCCCAGCCCCAAGCAGAGCCTTCTCTCCATTCATCCGCGGCGACTAACGCTGCGGATAATCTCCACTTAATCGAAACTGTCCTCGCCTCTATTGATATAGTGGAGATGGAAGTTTTCGCCCGGACCTTCAGGAAGGATCCCAAATTAGCTATTACCCAACACTTGGGTCTGCTCATCTCCATTAATAACCTTAAAGCAACCCATAATGGATAGTACGACCAAAGGTAGATTAAAACCCCACTCCTTAGTAGTCGCGTTCTACAACGCGAACGGCCTTATCGACCAAATGGACGAAGTCCGCGAATTTGTATGTGCACATCAAACCGACATTCTTCTAGTGCAAGAGACCTTCTTGAAACCTAGTAGAAGTAATCCCAGAATTGCTAATTTTAATATAGTCAGAAACGACAGGGCCACTGCTAAGGGTGGCACTGCCATATACTACAGAAGGGCTCTTCACTGCACTCCTCTCGATCCTCCACAACTAACCAACATGGAAGCTTCCATATGTCAGGTGAGTATGACTGGCCATCCGTCGGTCATACTAGCATCCGTTTATCTCTCTCCCTCGAAAGATCTGTTAGAAAGTGACATCCGCGCACTTCTCTCATTAGGAGACTCCGTTATCGTGGCCGGAGACCTTAACGCCAAACATCAAAGTTGGAATTGCCGCTCCCCGAACTCACGAGGACGCCAACTCGAAAGACTGACGCACCGCCCCGATCTTAACTTCATAGTTATAGCCCCTGACACACCGACTCGTTATCCAATGACCGACAATTCAACAGACAGACCGGACATACTCGATATAGCTCTTCTAAAGAACATCGCCCTTCAGGTGAGTCCTTTGGAGGTGCTGTCCGAGCTAGGCTCAGACCACCGTCCCGTCCTATTGCGGCTAGGACCCCCGCCCACCGCGGCCCCCCCGACCAAAACAGTCATTGACTTCAAGAAGCTCTCAGAGCATCTTAAGTCTATAGACTCAGTGCACATCTCTCAAATTCCTGACATTATAGGTAGTCTAGATGAAGCGCATGCAGCCTCACTGCACCTTACTAATCATATCCGCGATGCTCTAAGCGCCTGCTCCCGACAGATGCCGAACGGTTTCACCCGTCGACAGTTGCCGGACGACGCCAGAGAACTCATCACCATCAAAAACGCTAAACGTAGAGCCCATGACGCATGTCCTAACGCCGACAACCGGAGAGAACTCTGGAGAGCCCAGAGGGAGGTAAAGGCTCGCCTTGCCGAACTCCGCGACGAACAATGGGACAGGAAGCTGAGTGAGCTCAAGCCATCGCATGTAGCCTACTACAGCCTGGCGAGAGCTCTCAAAGCCGACCCTGTCTCGGCCACTCCTCCGCTTTTACGTCCCAATCAACCGCCCGCCTTTGAAGATGTCGATAAGGCCGAATGCTTGGCCGATAGCTTAGAAGCCCAATGCTCCCCGAGCACCATCTCTGTAGACAAGTCCCACATAGAACTAGTTGAAAACAAACTAGCATCTATCTTCTCTTCCGCCCCAGGTGGCGATCCAATCCTCCCGACAAATAGCGGCGAAGTTCGTCAAATTATCAAAGAATTTCACGCCAAAAAAGCCCCAGGCCCCGACTCTATTAATAACAAAACTCTAAAGTTACTCCCTGACGTATTAATCAACCTCCTGGTTGTAATTTTTAACACCCTCATGGCAGGATGCTCCTTCCCCGACAGGTGGAAAGAAGCTACCGTTATAGGCATCCCCAAGCCAGGGAAACCTAGGAACCTCCCTACTAGCTACCGCCCCATTAGTTTGCTCAACACCCTTGGCAAGGTGTATGAGAAAGTGATCCTTAATCGACTTAGGTCCGTCGTAGAGGAGAAAAACCTCCTCAACGACGAGCAATTTGGCTTTCGAACCAGACACTCATGTGTTCATCAAGTGCACCGCCTCACGGAGCACATCCTTCTCGGCTTCAACCGATTCAAAACGAGAGGTATCCCAACGGGAGCCCTCTTCTTCGATGTAGCCAAAGCCTTCGACAAGGTGTGGCACGCCGGCTTGATCTACAAGCTTTACCATCTAGGCGTGCCCGAAAGACTCGTACGTTTACTACGAGAATTTCTCACCAATCGAACTTTTCGCTACCGTCTGGATGGGACCCTATCCTCCCCAAGACCTCTCCGAGCAGGAGTCCCTCAGGGCTCCCTGCTCTCGCCACTTTTGTACGCGCTGTACACCAGCGACATTCCCAGATCCCCTCATGTTCATATAGCCCAGTTCGCGGATGACACCGCTCTATATAGCTCCGACTTAAACTACCGGAACGTTAAAGCTCGACTCCAAAAGGCAGTCAGTAGCCTAGGCCACTGGTTCCGCCTTTGGAGGATAGAGGTTAACCCGGAGAAAAGCGCAGCAGTGCTCTTTCAAAAGTCCAAAAGGAAATCACAATACAAACTTCGACAGACTGAAATAACTCTTTACGACCGCCCCATTCCCTGGCAAACTAATACCAAGTACTTGGGTGTAACCTTTGATGACAAGATGAGCTTCGCCGCGCACATTCGTAGAGTCCGCAAGAACGCAGCGTATGTGCTCTCCCGTCTTTACCCCATGATTTGCGCAAAGAGCAAAATGTCACTTCGACACAAAGTCACGCTATACAAAACGTGCATCCGCCCAATAATGTCTTATGCCTGTGTTGCATTTGCACACCTGCCGCCCTCCTCTCTCAAACCTCTCCAAGTCCTACAGAATAAGTTTATGCGTACGGCCACTGGCTCCCCGTGGTACATGCGCAACGTGGACCTCCACAGAGACCTCCAACTCCCGACAATAGCTCATTACTTTAAACAGCTTTCCAAAAATTATTTTGAGAAAGCCATTAGACACCCCAACCCCCTAATAGTTGAGGCAGCGACTTACACCCCTGACCGAAACGACCCCCCAGATAAAAGACGCCCTAAGCACGTCCTTAATGACCCCGACGATCAAATCATGACCGACAATGCACCCTATCTCGTAGGGCTACACAATTCAACCTCATCACAGCGTCTTCGCCGGCGAAGACGAGGTCCCCGATTTCTAACGTCACCCGGACGTGGGCTCACGCCACGGCCTCGGGGGCGTACGGACTAACCAACAAAACCGACAACTCAACCCATCCCAACGTCATCCTAAGCCGTGGTCCGAGCCTCACAGGAGGCGCCCTTAGGAGGACGTTGCCCCCCGACCTCTCGTATTATTTCTTCGAGCCCTAGGGCTCACCCCCAGGCGGAGCTTCGCGCTCGCCAACCCCCCCGGTGACGCTGTAGCGGCCAGTAGGGCCTACGCAGCATAGTCAATCCGAAACAACACACAAAAATGTCACGAAACATTATTCGTGTGGCTCTTGCCGAGGGAACTTCTCAATAGACACTATGTGTGTCTGTGTCATACTGTGTTATTGTTATTGGTATTGTTATTGTTACCTGTGTGGTTTCTGTTGTTAGAGGTTATAGTTGAGGGTAGTATGTGATATCTCTCGTAGTGTGCGAGAATATTGTTAGTGCGCCCGCGAAGGTTCGGTTAATCTAATATGTTGTAATCCTGACTTATCCGTCTTAATCATTATCATCATTATCTTCCATCTAGGAAAGGCTATTTCAGTGTCTTTCCTACATATACAATAGATTTATCTACTTATTTAATACACCAAAGCACAGAATATATAATAGTACTAACGTAATTATTTAGTGTAACGTATTAATTTAGTGGCGTAAAATTTGTCACTTCATGCTAAAACTGTCAAGATCCAGTTTACTGTGATTTTACAATCGTTGGTACGCTCGATTCCACAAACAACGAGTAGAGGTCTCGCCCTTATTATTTGAAGAAAATATATATTTTGTTTCTAAACTGTATGATTGCTAAGCTGTGATAGCCCTAACCCGAACATCACAGGTAATTTCGACAGTCCATTGCTATTAATAAGATCGAGTTTTATATTGACTATGCTTTGTTATCAGAAAAAGAATATAATATATAACGTAATAAAACCTTTTTTGTATCGAAATCCTAGATATAGTAGATTAGCAGATGTACAGTAAGCGGCAGAAAATAATAAAAAAAAATACATCGAACTTTAGAAGGAGATAGCGGATTTGTAGAGCATTATCTCTGCCGTTAAGACCCACAAAACGTCATATAGGTATAAGTGACAGAGACAACGCTCTACAAAGCCAAAATGTCATTCTAAAGTCTATCTATCTAGTCATCTAATATTATGTACACCCCAGTGTAGTTCGATCCTAACTTCACCACGAGTCGAACGATTTATCACTCGAGCATCGGCACTCGTTTATTAATATCGATTATCGATACCTACAATCCGATATCGTTCCTTTTTAGGGTTCCGTAACCAAAGGGGAGATACTGTAGGGCGATTGTCTAAAACCTGCATCAATCATTATTACAATGTGAATTGTTGTGATTGGCTGAATTTATGGTGTTCTTGTTGCAACAATGCATTGTAACCAATAGTGAGCGAGCGTCAACCAATCAGAGGTGATTGCGATAGTGACATTGTAGCTGTCATTCTCCCGCAATCGCGCAGCCGAGCCCTATTAATGTCACGGCTGTCCGTTTGTCTGTCTGTCTGTCCGCGTGTCACAGATCTCTAGCTCGTAGACTAAATGAGTAACAAACCTGAAATTTTGGTATTTGGTACAGAACATTGACCCAAAATCATATATTTAATTAAAAATTCAATTAAATTATTTTTAGGGGAGTACCCATACATGCATTCCATTACATCCCAAAAATATTTTTTTCTTGATGTAGGATATTATTGTTTAGAGCTCATTGAGGAGAGTACGAATATTTTTTTTTGTTATAAAAGTTAACATTTTTAAACCATTTTGTGAGGGGGGCTACCTCAAAAACTAAAATAGTTAGGAATATGAAATTTCGGAACATTATGTACTACTTTATACTGTATTTAAACTACAAATACTGAAAACAACGTATCACTAAACAGTTTGTAAGCTGTGACCAAAACAAACGAACATTTTGTTGAGTTTTTCTGTCACGTTTTATTGTAATGTTCTAGCTCGGAAAAGAAATATTTCATACACCCAAAACATGAGGTTCATAATAATTATGTACGGAACCATAAAAGAGCAAGGCCTGACTCGCGCTTGACCGGTTTTTGTTTGTTTGGAAAATGATGTTACGTGGTTTTTTAACTCTTTATAATTACAGAATCGTGACGCTGCGTCAACGTATTTGGCGTTTACGAATCAGATCTTGAGATTAGTGTACAGTTTAAATGAAAGGCATTGTTGCTTCAAGCTTCGGCGAGACGCTTCGAGAGCTTATTTATTAGGGGTCCGTACCCGAAGGGTGCTAAAGAGACCCTATTACTAAGGCTCCGCTGTCTGTCCGTCCGTCTGTGATATTTAATTGATGAAATGCACATAACTCCGAAAAGTTAGAAGTGCGTGCCTGGGATCGAACCCCGGACCTAACGACATACCATGAGCTGAACTATAAGAGGATTACAACACATTCAACTGCATTGTGTTCATAATAAGTAAGAATGACGTATTCACGTATACTTCCATCTTTGTATTGATAAATAAAAATAAATTCTTATGTTATGCTAAATATCTTCGACTGCCGAGATAGCTGTACATATCCAGCTTTCTTTGAAAAGTAGCAGTAGCAATTCACATGGTAATTTCTAATCTTTGATGTAGCATCTTCCCATATAGTAAAGTAAAAAGTCCTGATTCAGTCACTGACTGAATCATCAACGCCCAGCCCAAGCCCTTGGACCTAGGAAGCTGAAATTTTGGAGATGCAGTTTCGAGGCAGTGAACAAACCACTATGGTCTATGGATATGGATAGTACTACTGGATATGGATAGTAGGTATAGACTACTCGTATTTAGAGAAGAGAAGTGTAGAAGTATGGAAATCATCGGGTTTCCTATATATATATATTTTTTTAAAAGAATATTAGCCATGTTAAATGACTAATATTCCCCTTTCCTCTCCAACTAAGCGTCAGGCTTGTGCTAGGAGTAGGTACGACAATAGTGCAACGGGCGGGGTTTGAACCGTCGGCCTTTCGGTTTTCAGTTTACTCCTATACCGGTTGAGCTATTGAGGTATATCAAGGCGCTGAAATGATAAAGATCCCTGCAGATGCACTCTCGAGACACTGGGTGAACGAAAGCCAGGATCGCAGTCACACGGTTGTCACAAAGGATCGTTTTTTGCGTTCAAAGAATCCCGGACGGAATCTAAGAGCGAATCGCATTGTCGAAGAGGAGGACCGTGTTTCGAGATCAGTGTGCTTAGTACGAGATTTTACATCTCGTTAACGTTAACGTCGAAACTAGAGTGAGGAAACTCTCGACAGATTGAACTAGTGTCGTCAATATCAAACTGTCGGTTTGATCCTGAATCGACGACATGTCGAATTTTACGCTATGGTGACGTGAAATCAAAGAAAAATACCTATGGAATAGTTGTGTTTTGTTTGACTTATATACTTTGTTTTCATAAGTAGATATTTTTAATCCTTTTTTGTACATTATAAAATCTATTATATTATTTGTAAGTTGTAACTGTGGCGTCACCCTGGTCACAGCTGAAAATCAACGTCCTACATCTTATGATGAAAATGTTACATTTGTACTTTGTTTTATCTGTGACACCAACAACAAGTAAATGCATTTTCTTTCTTTCTGTCTTTCCATTACTTTAAAAAAAGCTTTTTACTTTTAATTTATTTAAACCTCAAGACAAACAGTACTTTATATCAAGGGCCTTGTAATCCGTAGCTCGAATTCTATCAACGTTGGCGAAATATAAAACTCATACTAACCGTACAGTATTTCGACGAGACTCGCTTTGGTTCACGTCTTCGCACGATGTGTGGTAACCTAATACCTTCATTTGTACCTTTAACTTTTTTAACCATGGTGAACATCTACATCCATATATCTATCAGTACCCTTATTATAAATGCGAAAGTGTGTTTATTTGTTGGTTTGTTGGTATGTTGGTTTGTCCTTCAATCACGTCGCAACGGAGCAACGGATTGACGTGATTTTTTGCACGGGAATAGTTAAAGACCTGGAGAGTGACATAGTATACTTTTTATCACGGAAAATCAAAGAGTTCCCACAAGATTTGAAAAAAACCTAATTCCACGCGGACGAAGTCGCGGGCATCAGCTAGTACTAAATATTATAAAGGCGAAAGTGTGTCTGTCTGTTTGCGTGTTACCTATTCAAAGGTTAGTACAGAGATAGCTTGCATCATGGAGACGAACAAAGGCAACTTTTCATCCAGGAAAATTAGAGAGTTCCCACGGGATAATTAAAGATTTAACTACACGTGGAAGAAGTCGCAAATATCGTCTAGTATAAGTTATATATGACTGACTGACTGGCATATATAAACTTGCAGCTCAAATCGTTAGGTCTAATTAATAGATTTGCGTGTAAGTTTTGTCTATAGTATAAGGTAGAGAGCCTCTCTAGATAAGATAAAGAAGATTATATAAGAATAAACAAACAAACACTTTCAGCAGATTAACCTAACCAATAATCGAGTGAGGCAAACTAGCTCCTATGACATATACCTACACAGTAGGCATACATAATAATATATCATTCGACGAAATCAAAAAGAAACTACACTAAAAATTTCAAAAATGAAAAACACCGCGTCTCTCTGGTACAGAACTACAAAACGACTAAAGTGGGCGATTAAAATCAAAAATAAACTACTGCAAAGGTTGCTTTGTCTCTCGTGTCCACGACAAGACAAGTATAGCGGGCGGCGCGAGCGTCTGACGAAAAACCTTCTAAGGGCCAGTTCACACTACTGTAGAGACATTTTAAAAGTCCACTTTTGACATCATACGAAATTATTTGTTCGGGCGGTTCAATATCGGGCGGTGCAACATCCGCATAAACTGGAGAGAGGAGCGGAAAAATGTACACTTATTATTTGGTTGAAATAAAGAAATTAAAAATAATTAAAAATAAATAGCTAATTATAAAACAATGTAAACCCTTTATTGCCAACTTCTTTTTAACGAAAAACTTCTTAAAACGTAGAAATTGTTAAGGTTCGTTTGGTTTCCATCGTTATTCTTATATTGAAACGTTCTATATAGCGTAGCAACCACTCTCGTCAATACGTCATTTTTTAGACCTCAATTAACATTTATTTCACTGACCTTAGACACCATACTGATAAAGAGTAAATATTTCGTACGCACAATGGAATTCTTAGAAATGTGTTTATTTACTGTACTTCCTACTATCTATATTTAGGTTTTATTGCTGACCAGTTATATTCATTAAATTATATTGTTTTCTTTTACTTTCTGTTTAACAAAAACTCTTTATAACACACTAAAATACATGGTCCTGTCAATTTCACTATATAGAGTGTATTCATTATCACACTAATTATTACAAAGACAAAAGTGTGTATGTGTGTGTGTGTGTTTGTGACCCTTCCATTCGTAATTTTTATTTCCGAATGGATTTCGCTGAAATTTGGAATGAAGATACATTATGCCTTGGATTATATCATAAAAAACCATGGTTCCAACGAGATTTTTTAAAGATATCGCGAGATATCGATATACGCGACGAAGTAGCGGTATATTATCTACTATTTTTATGGGAATTAAAACAAGAGGCTATGAAAACTTTTTCGTGCTCGGTTTAACTATAAGTCGAATGACAGCGAACGCATTCATTCGTTTGAAGAACTTCGCAGCACAGCAACTCGCTCAGTGTGAACTGGTCCTAAGGTCGAGTGGCGCGCGCAGGTAATACCGGCCATTTTGGTTTAAACTTTTTTACTTTTTCTTGTTCCTTTTCAATAATCCGCATGTTTTACGGCTTGTTAGACAGTTTGTTACGATTAAAGTTCACTAATTAGGCAACTAGCGGGAACCCCGGTCGGTGGCAGGAAATGTTAATTATTGGCCGTTTTAATTGAACTTCAATTTATGTTGATCGAAAAACGTGTTAATTAGATCTAGCCGAAATAAAAATATGATTTATGACAATTTACTTATAGAAAGAAAACGTTTAACTATGCAATTGTGCCACACATTTCATCTTAGAACTAAGAGTTCATTATCCCGGCGTATGATAAATAATATTGTAAACTGATCACTTGAAAAGAGCAACCGCCTTGTTTCTTGCTGGGTCTTCTCGGTAGGAACCGAAAACCTTCCTGGCGTAGTGGTAAGATCTGTGGTCTTATTAGTGGGAGATCCAGGGTTCGATTCCTGGCAGGGATTTGGAATTTTATAATTTCGAAATTTCAGGTCTGATCTGGTGGGAGGCTTCAGCCGTGGCTAGTTACCACCTTACCGGCAAAGCCGTGCCGCCAAGCGATTTAGTGTTCCGGTATGGTGCCGTGTAGAAACCGTTAGCCCGCTTCCATCTTAGACTGCATCATCAATCACTTACCACCAGATGAGATTGCAGTCAAGGGCTAACTTGTATCTGAATAAAAAAGTCCCCGCAGTTGGGTACAAACGAAATTATCTACTAATCTAAGTCACGTTCGTCTTAACATGTGTTTGTTGACCGGCGGGTACCTAGTAGTTTGTACTTCTGTCAAGACAACGTTATCATGAAGATTTAATTCCTCTTCATTTAATGTTTGTCTTTTGATCCTTGAACTTGCACAGAGAACTTTATTCTTGTACGGGAGCGGTGTTCAAGCTCCACCGTACCACATATCTACTCGTGTGACCGTACTAAAGGGAGATCTCCCACCGAGCGGTTGGTTGTGCTCGGTAGCGCCAGCTGGGCCGACGGTTGTATCATGAAACTTCTTGATATAATGATTTTAAGCTTATTTCGTGGTATAACGACATATTTTAATGTATAAAACGGGTACATACCACGATTAATTTCTTGATATAGTCCAGATTGCAGAAAACTCCGTTAGTGCGAGTACTGTCGGCGGTACATTTATTCGGGACTACGTAATGAAATGTTATCGATTGAATAGCGACATCTAGATTCAACTGTGGTAACCGCCACACTCTAAAGCCTAATTTACACGCATTAAGTTGTTTAGTAGTTAACTAAATTTTTACGTAAAGCTCTTAAGTTCATTCCGAGATGAACAGCGAACTGCGTGAAATAATAAACTCTGTACATAATTATTTATGTGCTCAGCGAAGTCACAGAAGAAAACAATGAAATTTCACCTTTTATCCTATCTATTTTAACTATATTTATCTATTTTAACCTGTCCAAACGTGCTGTAGTCACCGGCGGGGGTTGCACGGGGTGAGGAGCGCGAGAAAAAATTGTATTCTACTTGTTCTTGTATTCTACTATAAATTCAATGTTATAATATAACTATCGTAGACATCTAAGAAAAGGTTTTTGACAATTAAATCCCCGAGGGAGTAAAATAGGGGTTAGAAATTTGTGTAGTCCATGGGGACGAAGTCGCGGGCCTAAGCTAGTATTAGATAATTATTAATTATATTGTTGAGGTGGTTTGATAGATCCAGCCGCGAAAATTCAAATTTTAGTTAGTTTTTCGGAAATAGTAGACTAATCATACATCGAAGGCTTATGGTAATAAGTTTTGCGGGCATAACATTTATGCATCTACATGTTTTTCTATAAAAACTTTGATCAAAAATACTCATTTACTTCATATTTTGTGCAAATCTGGGAAAATTCTGAAAATTATCTTTCAGGAACAAATATGAAGTAAATGAGTATTTTTGACCAAGTTTTTATGGAAAAACATGTAGATGCGTTATGTCCGCAAAACTCATTACCATAAGCTTTCGATGTATTTTGAATTTTCGCGGCCGGATGTATCAAACCACCTTAACATCTTATGTACAATGTTTCTTGCAAATAAATAATTTCATTTCATTTACAACAGCTGTAAATTAAAAACTAGAGTAAACAACATTGGTCGCACTTAACCGCATTCATTTCGTAGTAATTTCCTGTATAGAAGTCAAGAAAAAACGACTTCCCTTCCACGCAATTAATGAGGGCAATAATTATATAAATAAGGATAAAAAAAATACAAACCTGTACCGATGTATGTAAAATATTCGGTTTTTTTTATGATGCGAGCACCTGTGATTTTCCTGTCGGGTACATACCTGTGAAAAACAAAGAAGAAGATTAATTAATTAAAAAATTATTGTGATGGACACGGTAGGTCCTAAAATAATTTTACTTCAATCTTTTTCTCCTAATAATTAATCACTAACCAAATTATAAATGCAAAAGTGGATTTGTTTGTTGGATTGTAGGTTTGTCCTTCAATCACGTCGCAACGGAGCATCGGTTCAACGTGATGTTTTGCATTGCATGGGTATAGCTGTTAACGACCTGGAAAGTGTCACAAGCTACTGGAAAATCAAAGAAACATCAAATTTTAACGTTTGTAAATACACCAATAAATAATTAATCTATGGTTTATTATAACTTACACCAAGTTTATAAAACTACATACTTATGTCAAAAACTTAAAGTTAAGTAGATAAGTAAAATGCAGAATTTGTTTTAGAATAAAATTCTGGTCACACAGGATTCCCAAAAGGCGTAAAACAATATTATTCTAAATACTTGAAGAGTAACATAAAATCGGTAGCAGGTAGGTACGTGGCACTGATGAATTTAAATGTTGTATAATTATTTCCTTTGTAGGTACACTATAGTTAGCGACTACAGCAGACAGCAATCGGGGTATGAGGTGGGGGGAGGGGGAGGTGGGGGGGGGGGGACTAACTCGCACCGGGTTAGCGCTGAAGCTGTGCGGATGAGGCGGGGGACAAGCGACTCGCAACACTTAGGCACACTGGGATGGCCCTGGGATTCAACAGGCGCCTGTATGAAATGGCACTCGTGGACTCCGACTCGTACTTGGCCGGTTTTTTGACATTGCAGTAGCCTTCAGTTTACTTGTACCTCCAGGTCATTGATCGCACATTGTGTATGCAAATGAAAAAAACCTGTCAAGTGCGAGTTAGACTCGTACGCGAAGGGTTCCGTAATCCGTATCATACAAGATATACCTATAGTACGTATAGTACGCGACAGGTCGAGTTTGCGATCGGGGTAGAGACGCCCCGCACACCCGCACAGCCCCCGCGGAAACCCGCTGCGGGTGTGCGGGGTGTTCCCACGCCTCAAACCCCGATTGCCATCTTGACCTGTCGCGTACACTTTTATGTAGAACACTGCAAGCTGATTTAGTAAATTTATTTTTTCGTGGACATTTTTTAATGATGTAACTAAACTACAAATTCAGTTTCTGGATTTTTCCTATATTTTGCTATAAGACCTACCTATCTGCCAAATCTCATGATTGGAGGTCAACGGGAAGTACCCTATAGGTTTTCTCGACAGACACGACAGACGGACAGACAGATAACCAAGTGATCTTTGAGGGATCCTTTTCTGCTTTTAAGAAACGAAACCCTAAAAAAAGTAGGTATAGGTAATATATTTGGCGCCACTGCGTCAAATGTGACGCAGTGTACCTCTAGAAACAATAGGGGGCAAATGGTAAAGGCCACTGAGTGTACCCACAGTGACAATAAGCACGTGCTTGTCAACATAAAGGTCCACGCATAACCACGCCTCAATTGATCGTATTTTTGGCTGTAACAATGCGTTTTTAAGCTGTGAAAGCATATTACTAATTACAAAATTGGATATTTGACTCCAATTTTTTTATTACTTTACTATAAACAAGGATAAAAATAATAATGTAAACTGAAAAAACTAATTAAAACGATCAAATAACAAAAAAGTTATAAGCATTTGAATATTTCTGAATAGACTAATGCCATAGTAGCTTCGTGCGGTTTCATACAAATTTTCGTTTTGCAAGAAAGGGATAGAAGACCCTCCCACTCCAAAATTAAAATGCCTGTAACTTTGTACCTAAATCTTTGTTGGATTTTAATATTTTTTTCAGCGTACGTCATTATTTTTATCCTAGTTTATAATAAAGTATTAATATTTATCAAATTCAAAAGTAGGAAAATACCCAATTGAAGATTGCGGCAAGTGATGATGTAGCCCAAGATGGAGCGCGCTTGCCTAGAAGATGCCTATTCACTCTTGTCTATTTGATTGGTGAGCGGCCTTTTCCCCTCTGTGTTGCCCGTCACACCAAGTTTTCCTTCTTTTAGCTCCTAGTTATACCTGCTCAGTCTAATCTAGACTCGAGCCATTTAGTATTGCCACGACTCGGCGCCACTGCTATTATTTACGTTCATAATACCTCTTATTATTAGCATACCTAATAAATAATTTAACAGATAGGTATATTGCATAGTTTGCGACTCTACATTTAAATATTTGTTACTTATCAAGTTACTAAAGATATTATTCTATTACAAGTAGATCCGTGCAGTTCGTCCGCGTGGACTACACAAATTTCAAACCTCTAGTAATTTTCCCCCTTTTTTTTGGTTGAATTTTCAAAACTATTTTCTTAGCGGACGCCTACGTCATAATACCTATCTACATGCCAAATTTCAGCTCAATCCATCCATAGTTTGAGCTGAGCATTGATAGATAGATAGGTACTTACTATAAAAACTGAGGTGGTGTTTTGTCGGTATACAATTACATATATTTCTTTCTTTTGTACACCAATAATCAAAAAATTGGATCGCATTGCTGAACCGTATGATTTAATACGATTTAGGAACTGTTACAGGTATATAGATATAGATAGCAGTGCTAAAAATTTTTTACGAGACATTTCACCGCGATTAATAGCCTCAACTGGTGACAGAAGGGCTGGCTCATTTTTTGCGCAGCGGATCAGCCTGGCTGTCCAGCGCGGAAATGCAGCCAGTATTCTTGGCACCATTCCACGCGGTCATGATTTATATAGTAATTAGATAAGGCTAGCTTTAAGTTTTATTGTATTAAAAAAAAAAAAAAAAAAAATTACGTTAAAATTAATATATATTACGTACAGAGTAGTATCTGTTAAGATAGCAGATACCAAACAACGAAAACATAATAGAATTTCAAATCTGACGATGTAGGCATGTAGGGTAAAATGTTTGTGGTGAATTAATATTGTAAGTGCGAAGCTTAAGGGGGCTCAGGACGGCGCTTTCTTCATACAAACGTAGGAGGGTAATTACTACATTACTTGATACTGTACGCTCAAAACTAAGTATTATATCGATTAATCTCGTCATTATCTAGGTTTATTGATATATGAAACATTGAAAAAAATATTGATTTTAAAGTTACGAGGCTCAAAAGATTCCGATTCCGACAACTTTGGGCGTCAATATATAAGATTAGGGGTATGAAAATTCTAAAGAAATTTAACATTAGACATAGTTTATTTATTCATTAGTTGAAATAACTATACTTTGCAAACATAAACTCGGTAGTTTTTTCTCAAAAATACTTTTCCTAAACCCTTGATTTCGGTGAAAATCATCGTGCCTCTCACCTTTCTCATACAATATCAAGTGAAAAGCAAACAGGTTCGGTCGGGCGTACTGCGTCTCCTTAAACTTCATTATTGAATCCCAAGTCCCAACTTCTCAATCCTTTTTGGAGTTTTATGTGCGTTGTGAATACATCACTTGGTTTGACGATGAAGGAAAATATCGTGGGCAAACCTGAAAGCCTAAGAGTTCGCCATTATGGTCTCAGAGGCATTGAAGTCTGCCAATCTGCATTTGGCCAGCACGGCGCACTATGACCTAAGCCATTTTCAGTCTGAGAGAACGGGTTTCCTCTCGGGACAAGGCTCAGTACTGGTCTGGCAATGATGATGATGATGATGAAGATTACAGTGAAACTTACATATGTGCTTATCTTTTCGAAGAAAGTTTGATAAGATGGGCCCGAGATAGGTAACTACAGATTGGCTGGAATCTCACACGTACAGACACAGAGCCGCGGGCAAAAATTAGTATTTCTTAAAACAATAAAAAAAACATAATTTATGAGGGAATTTGAATCTTGCCGTGTCTGAGAACCGCAGCTATCTTAAAAACGTAGTAATTATTAATAATTTTACATGCCCCATTAAGAGTGGGCCGCCGCGCCGCGTCCCGGGGCCTCTAAAACGTAAAAAGAAAAGAAACCACGACCTCTCGCGTTCGTTGTGCCACTGTTTAGCCACAATACAGTTCGGAGACGCATATTACGCATCTTTTGGCATCGACTCGACACAACTGCGCTCTTTATTGAAGAATAGCTAAACATTAACAAAAATCATAGAATATAATAATAAAATATTTTTATTTGCAAAAAAGAATGTCCACATGATGAACCTCTGGCTTCCAAAATAGTAAGAACTTGTTTTATGGGAGCTAGTGCCTTCCCAGGTGCATTGTTGTTTATTCGTAATCAGTAAATTAAATCAAACTTAATTATTATTAAACTGCATTGTCGAAAGTGCAGAGAAAATAAAGAAAAAAAATCTACACGCAAAATCTCACAGCGCTTTGAAAAGTACATTGAAATTAATATTTTAATTTAATTTAAACAACTTTGTTGTTATAAGTACCGCAAATTGCTATTGCTCTGGAACCATGTCTTATTAACATCAAAATGACGACACTTTGTCGTCAGCTGAAATATAAATATACCATCAGCTCGAAACTTCAGTCTAGTGCTGACGTCACTAAAATGGCAGCCACGGGCAATAGTAAATTTGCGGGACTTTTAACATTAATATTGTGTCAGTAATTCAATTTTCCTTTTTCTTTTATAAAGAACTAGCTGATCCCCGCGTGTATATAATATAGCCTATGTCACTCAGGAATAATGTAGCTTTCTATTGGTGAAAGAATTTTCAAAATCGGTTCAGTAGTTCCAGAGATTACCCCTACAAACAAACTTAACAACAATACCTCTTTATATATTAGTATAGAAGTATAGATATGTGGAATAAATGAGTTTTATGTAAGTTAAAAGCATCATTCAAACGAGATGAATTGTTTAAACCAATTTAAAATTACATAGCTTGATATGCCAAACTATGCTGCGACTACTTTTTATTTAGGTACCTACTGTTCGATTGCTGAACTGAGGCATTAGCTTTTAAAAATTGTCAGAGGGCACTTCTAAAAGGAGATAAGAGATTTAAGAGTAAAAAAAAATTGGATCCCACTTTGTAAACAGGTTGTAAACGATCTTGTAAAGCGTTGTGTTTCGATCCCAATGTGCCGAGCTAAGTGGAAGTGAACCACTAAGCAACATTCAAATTATGCCCCAATGCTTTTAAGTTATTCCGTCTCCGCCGTTTAGACAGACAGACATCCACTGTTATCAAAATGAAAAATCACCTTTTCAATACACTAGCGACCGCCCACTGCTTCGCACCAGTGGTATTTTTACCCGACTACGGCAAAGCCAAAAGCAAGCAAGTGTTATGATTTTAGCAGAAAAAAAAGAGGAGAGGATGACCAAAGAAAAGGTGGATAGATTGCGTGAGGATCTCCTCATTTCTGATCACGTAGAGAAACTCCAAGCATAGCTCTCTCCATCGCCCGCTGAGTGACTCTGAGCTTTCTTATAAGGCCCATAGTTAGCGACGTCTCGGATCCATATGTCATCACTGGCAACACGCACTGTTGGAACTTGGAAGACTCTTTCAAGCATTATTATTCGCTATTATTTTTACATATTTACGCATTTTACGGTATTTCCGTGGCGCAAGTACCAAGAGTGAGACAGGCCTGGTATTGTTGAATCGTAGTGTTTATTTAAGTATTCTACGTCATGAACTGAGGTACCGACCGTCTTGTTTAGCCACGCCGTCCTTGTGCTGCGGCGCGGCGCGGGCTAAGTCACATACACACACAATGATATACAACATCCAAGATATTGCTTCGCGGGTAAAATACTACCTGAAAAAAAAACCGGCCAAGTGCGAGTCAGGCTCGCGCAATGAGGGTTCCGTACTGCAGTCTTATTTTTTCGACATTTTGCACGATCATTCAAAAACTATGATGCATAAAAATAAATAAAAATCTGTTTTAGAATGCACAGGTGAAGACCTTTCATATGATACCCCACTTGATATAGTTATCTTACTAAGAAAATTGAAAATACTAATTATTAGTTTATGACCACAATTTAATTTTTTTTGTGTGATGTAACCACAAATTTACAGTTTTCAGATTGTTCCCCTAATACCAGCTATAAGACCCACCTACCTACCAAATTTCATGATTCTAGGTCAACGGGAAGTACCCTGTAGGTTTCTTGACAGGCAGACGGACAGACAGACAGACATCAGACAGACAGACAACTAAGTGATCCTATAAGGGTTCCTTTTTCCTTTTGAGGTACGGAACCCTAAAAATCAGTCACATACGAGTTGGACTCGCACACGAAGGGTTCCGTACCATCAAGAAATAACACTTTTTTTTTTAATTTTCATGGCGACCATTATTTATTGTTATAGCGGCAATAGAAATACACATTCCGTGAACATTTCAACTCTCTACCTATTACGGTTCACGATATACAGCCCGCTGACAGACGGACGGGAGGACAGCAGAGTCACTGAAATCTATAAAGCGTGCTTTGACTTTGCTTAGACGTAAGTCACTGTTAAAACGAGACAGATGTATGCCAGCTATATAACGCTGTCTCGTTTTAACTGTGGTCAGAGTGCTTTATATATTATTATATATCTCACCCTCAGACTTAGTCTCGATTTCAGTCACGATTTTACACAGAATCATAGACACATCTTTGGGGTTTAATATCAATGGTGGCACGGTAAACATGCTATGCACGTAAATTGGGACGCGGGATTGCTGAAGGCCATTGCCCAACAATATAGTACATTAATACATCATAATATTATTCCCATATCAAAAATCAATACTTCGATTATATTTTAACGGACGTCCTGTGTACTTACCAAAATCTGACCTTCCAGACCTTTATTTTCTGTATCTTAAGCGTCATTTACGCCAGAGAGATTTAGTGTGAACGGTTATAGCCTAGTGTTAAAGACTATTATTTTCAACCTCCCGGGCGCAAACTCGAACTCAAAGTATTTATTGAAAGTACTAAAAAGTATAGACTTTTTGACTGTCAATCATGGTTGTGTTTGTAAGATACTGGTGATAATTAATTACGTAAACTTAAAAACTAAAGCTGCAGGGGTTCCAAAAGCTCTCAGGTCTGCACTCAGCCGCGTTTTCTTATTAATTTTTTTCATTTATTGTGCTAATGCTCGAAAAAGATACATCAGGGTCGTTTCGCACTTACCTACTCATAGACTAGGTCGGCAATCGGCATTATTTTTTTAATTCGACGTGGGTCGCCGCCCACTCGCGACTTTGTTGTGAAAAAACCTCACGTGGGCAACACGGGCATATGAACAAGTTGTAAATATCGTATCGTGACGCCGATGCGACTGGCTCGATGCGTATGATGAGGCTGCTCGCATACGGATATTGGTGCAGCTCTGAGTATAGTGCATTCAATATTAACTGGCGTGTTTCCACTTAAGACCGTCGTTAGCTTTGCCGGTAGAGTGGTAACTAGCCAGGGTCGAAGCCTCCCACGAGACCAAACCAGAAATTTAGAAATTATAAAATTCCAAACCCCTGCCGGGAATCGACCCCGGCTCCTCCTACTAATAAGACCACAGCGCTTACCACTGCGCCAGGGAGGTAGTCAAATAATTTATAATTTGTAATTTAAATTTTCTAATTTATAAGGTGTATGGGTTTAATAAAAACTGCCATACTCCTTCCATCTTAGACTGCATCATCACTTAACACCAGGTGAGATTTCAGTCAAGAGCTAACTTGTATCTGAATAAAAAATAAGAAACTCTAGTGTGTAAGAGTCCTTATTTTAGATTGAGCTTAAAATTGGTAAGGCTCTCATTAAGGCGTCCCACGTCACCCTATTCGATATTTTATTTCGTAATTAAAGTGAAGGAGACCTGCTTTCATTTGATCTACACTAATATTATAAAGAGAAAAAAATTGTATAAAAAAAACCAACCAAGTGCGAGTCAGGCTCGCGCAACGAGGGTTCCGTACTACAGTCGTATTTTTTCGACATTTTGCACGATAATTCAAAACTATAGTGCATACAAATAAATGAAAATCTTTTCAAGTCTTGGTCTTCAAAGTCTTCTTGACCAAGGTCTTTTCCCTTTTCAAAGGTCTTTTCCCTTTTCAACCCAATTGCAATTCGGGTTGAAATATCGACAAATAAAAATAAAAATTAATCGTTCTATGTAGCCGTTATAGATAGTTCAATCCACGAAGACGCGCCCCACTACTTTGCGTGCGGGAAACTACGGGATGCGGGGAGTAATTCTTACCAAATTATCTTCGTCTCGTGTGAGTGTGTGTATGTGTGTGTGTGCCCACATTACTGATGGGTGCATTATGATAGAACTTGCTCTAACCGTACAAAACACACTTGCACTGTAAACGATTGGGACAACGAGTGGGGCGCGTCATCGTGGATTGAACTATCTGTACATTCATTAAACTATATAACTTTTGATGCAGCTTTTTCGCAACCGACCAGCCGTATATAAAACCGCAGGATTGGAAAGTGAAACTTGTCCAATGTGTTGTGAGACTTTCGATTCGGTATTGACTAAATGTGGTTCAAAATTTCGTGGGAAAGTAGGTACATACTTACTTACTTGATATTACTAACCGATTACTTGATGTAACCGCCGAGTTTCTTGCTTGTTCTGTCTGTAGGAAGAGCTTATTAAACTAGCTTATGCCCACGAGTTGATTTTCGTGGACTACACAAATTTCAAACCCCTATTTTATCCCCTTAGGGGTTGAATTTTCAAAAATCCTTTCTTACCGGATGCCTACGTCATAATAGCGGCATGCCAAATTTCAGCCTGATCCGTCCAGTAGTTTGAGCTGGGCGTTGATAGATCAGTCAGTCAGTCACTTTTTCCTTTTATATATTTAGACTAGCTTATGCTCGCGACTTCGTCCGCGTGGACTACACAAATTTCATACCCCTATTTCACCCCCTTAGGGGTTGAATTTTCAAAAATCCTTTCTTAGCGGATGCCTACGTCATAATAGCATGCCAATTTCAGCCCGATCCGTCCAGTAGTTTGAGCGCATAGATAGATGATGGCGCAAAGGTGACTGACTGACTGACTGATAGATCAGTCAGTCAGTCAGTCACCTTTTCCTTTTATATATTTATAGATTACGGTAGTCATGCAAGCCTATTTTACAAACAAAAAGTATTTTTGGTCCTTCGCAAACGCGGGCGAGTTCACAGGCGCCGAAAGAGCCGAAAGTGTAAAACACGATGCAAAGCCCGCCTCCCCGCGACGAATTACGGGGAATTAAGTATAACGACCAGTTGGACGAGTTTCGTAACCACGATGCGAGCGCCCAGTGCAGCGCCCTACGAGGCCTTCGCTTCACGCGCTGATTGATAAACATTTGAGTGCAGCATTCTGTGCAGTATGCAATCAGTACCCTTATCACTATCAGTAAGTATCCTTATTATAAATCCGAAAGTGTGTTTGTTTGTTGGTTTGTCGTTCAATCAGTACCAATTTTAATTGAAAACATAATTCCAGGCTCTTCTAAAACAAATTCCGAATACTAATGTTTCTCATGCGGCGTATAGTTTTTTACTCGGTTAACGAACCGATTTGATTAATTAGGTATAAAGTTAGGTATACATTTGCAGACTGGTCTGTGCTCAGCTTCACTTCACGTGAGAAGAGTCGATACATTTGCATCTTATAGCTCTGACTGGCTCTAGCTTGTCTATATTAATTAATTAGCTTATACCCGTGACTTCGTCCGCGTGGACTACATAAACTTCAACCCTCTATTTTAACCCCTTAGGGGGTGAATTTTTTAAATCCTTTCTTAGCGGTTGTCTACGTCATAATAGCTATCTGCGTGCCAAAGGAGTATGCCTATGGACAGTACTCGCACAAGAATCATTGCACACAAATTTGAAACCACTATTTCATCCCCTTAGGGGTTGTATTTTCAAAAATCCTTTCTTAGCGGATGCCTACGTCAGATATTGCATATTTCAGATAGGTATTAAGCTATCTGCATACCAAATTTCAGCCCGATTCGTCCAATAGTTTTAGCTGTGCGTTGATAGATCAGTCAGTCAGTCAGTCAGTCACCTTTTCCTTTTATATATTTAGATAATTTTGTTCTCTTTTTAAAAAGACCTGGCCTCTTTGGCGATGTCATTTTGTTCGTGATGTGTGATCTATACCTTTCTATTCTATATCAATGTCTATAGCTCACAAGCAAACGTGTGATATCACACACAATTTACGACCAACGTCGCTGTACCTTAAGTAGATACATAAAATGTCTCTTATGATGGACTAAAAAACTTGTAGCCTGTAATATTAAAATATTCTCGCCACTCGGGTAACATGAGATTGGGAGATACGAGAAATTATGACTTTTGGATGATATCTCGTGATGTTTTGGTCGATTATAATTTGAAATTATAAAAATACTACCTGAGCTACCCCGGCTTTCTGAAAATCCTTATTTAGTGGGGTCTATAATATACATGACTAATTTTAATTAGCATAAACAATGGTACTGATTATGAGCGCACCTAAATTTTAGAATATTCACATCCTCTTCTTACTAATGTAATATGAAAAGGACAGACACAGTTTTACAGTTTTAAATTTAATTTAGAGCTGTCAAACCACGTGACTTTAGCCGCCAGTCGTGAGCCTATTTTTTAACCGACTTCAAAAAAGGAGGAGGTTCTCAACTCGTCGGAAGCTTTTTATCAAATTAGTAGAATCTTTAAATGTAAAATTCATGTTCCGTCCTTTTTTAGCAATGTTAAAAAGAAAATGATGCAGACAACAGGATATGCGCCAAATGCCAATAATTCATACTTTACGTTTATGCAGTTTAAATCATACTTTTCTGATGCCTATAACACGACTGTACAACTTATTTTAGACATCAGTGGCTTAATCTAATCTTGGCTGTGGTGAAACAATAAATGATTTATTTATTTATTTATATTTACTTTTATTTCATAGGCTTGGTCTGGTAAAAAAGGTGGCTAACTCTGTTGTACACAATGTGGCTAATTCCGTTGTACACAATCTCTAAACTAAACTAAAATAGCACGTCTAAGTATATTGCTATCCCTTTCATAATGTTGCTTGTGGAAAAGGATAGCACTAGATTTAGACCTGTTAATTTAGTTTAGTTTAGAGATTGTGTACAAGAGAATCAGCCCCAATCTCTAACTAAATTAAAATGATACGTCTAAATCTATTCCTATCCGTTTCATAATTTTGCCTGCATAAAAGGATGGCACTAGATTTAGACTTGTTAATTTAGTTTAGTTTAGAGATTGTGTACAAGAGAATCAGCCCCAATCTCTAACTAAATTAAAATGATACGTCTAAATCTATTCCTATCCGTTTCATAATTTTGCCTGCATAAAAGGATGGCACTAGATTTAGACCTGTTAATTTAGTTTAGTTTAGAGATTGTGTACAAGAAAATCGGCCCCATTATTTTGTTTTACACTTAATTAGTGAAAAACTTCAGTACTATCTCTCAGGTTGCATATTACAAGCTAAGACACTCTAATGCCTCGTTCCCGACTCTCGAAGTGATTTTTACAAATAAGTTGCTCGTGCCGAAGCTTTTAGATAAACGTTAAAGAGTTCTAACGTAAGTGAGTACCACTCTTGTGACCATGAGGCGTGAATACAGCGTTTTGTGTTTCCTAATTTTACCTTACCTGTTTTTAGGGCTGCCAATGGGACCCAGCTGTGATAGCCTAGTGGTTGGGACGTCCGCCTTCTAATCGGAGATCGGGGGTTCGATCCCGGCACGCACCTCAAACTTTTCTGAGTTATGTGCGTTTTAAGTAATTAAATATCACTTGCTTTAACAGTGAAAGAAAACACGGACGGAAAGCAGAGGCTTAGTAATAGGGTCCCATTCATCATGATCAGCCTATGGCCGGCTCACTACAGAGCAAGGGTCTCCTCTCAGAGTGAGAAGGGTTTGGCTATATTCCACCACGCTAGCCAAATGCGGAATAGCAGACTTTACACATCTTTGAGAACATTATGGAGAATTCTCAGGCATGCAGGTTTCCTCACGATGTTTTTTTTCAACGTTACAGCAAGTGATATTTTAATTACTTAAAACGCACATAAGTCCGAAAAGTTAGAGGTCCGTGCCCGGAATCAAACCCCCGACATCCGATTGGAAGGCGGACGGCCTAACGTCAAATGTTCATGGGCGGCGGTAATCACTTAACATCAGGTGACCTGCCTGCACATTTGCTCGCTATTTTTATTTAAAACTAGCTTAATCCCGCAACTTCGTCCGCGTGGACTACACAAATTTGAAACCCCTATTTCACCCCATTAGGGGTTGAATTTCCAAAAAACCTTTCTTAGTGGATGCCTACGTCATAATAGCTATCTGCACGCTAAATTTCAGCCCAATCCGTCCAGTAGTTTGAGCTGTGCGTTGATAGATCAGTCAGTCAGTCAGTCAGTCACCTTTTCCTTTTATATATTTAGAAAAAGAAAAAGGATTCGTCCTCAGTCGCGGTATCGTATACACAACCTAGTGGCCAGACAGGAAAAAATACCTCGACCGTTGAGTTGAGTTGATTTACAGCATTCATTCGTTCTCCGATTTCACGCTCGCTCCATACACGCTTTGACCATTCGCTGTTAGCCATATTCAGAGACTATTTTAATAATCTACTAGTTGATACGCCCGGCTTCGCTCGGAATGAACTTGATGTACCTAATATAATATTAATTATTAGATTACAGGGTGCTAAGCTGTGATAGCCTAGTGGTTAGGACGTCCGCCTTCTAATTGGAGGTCGGGGGTTCGATCCCGGACACGCATCTCTAACTTTTCGGAGTTATGTGCGTTTTAATTAATTACATATCACTTGCTTTACCAGTGAAGGTAAACATCGTGAGGAAACCTGCATGCCTGAGAGTTCTCCATAATGTTCTCAAAGGTGTGTCAAGTCTACCAATCCGCACATGGCCAGCGTGATAGACTATGGCCAAAACCCTTTTCAGTCTGAGAGGAGACCCGTACTCTGTAGTGGGCCGGCGATGGGTTGATCATGATAATGATGAGATTACAGGGTCTCATATGTATCTCATGTTATTATTGTAAGTGGATGCATGTGAAACGCAAAAATAAAGAATAATCAAGATGGGCGTTATTGGATATTTCTGGCAACGGTTAATCAACAGTTATTTAGTTTCAATACCAATATTGATAACCGTTGCCGAATATCGGTATCAGAGTTGTGTTTCAACTAATTTAATATGCGCAACGCGCAGCGGTTTCCGTTGTAGTAACTAAGCTAGCTGCCGTATCAATACCGTCTGTATAGCTAGCGCGCGAATATTCAGTAAAATAAAACCAATTTTACTTTCATGAATATCGTGAAGTAATCACAACCTTAAGTTCATAGCAGCAAAGTTTAATTATAAAGATCATTGACATAGGTCAAACTATAGTGGACGCCTGCACGAATAGTTTGCCACAATCCAGTTAACCAAAAACATTTCACGAAGATTGATAAACCATAGAGGACCTTATCTCTATTACTCTAGGGCTAACTGTATCAAGATTGATAGATCAAAGTGTAATGGACAAGTACTTGTACAGTTAAGCCTTAGCGTAATAGAGATAAGGTCGGCTTTGGTTTATCAAGTTCTTAGTTACTAAGCCGGTAGCCAATAACCGCTCCTTCTCAGCTTTCAGTGAAAGAAAGAAAGAGAAGGTATAATTATTGTGTTTCTAGTTACCAAAAAACCAAACAATGCATTGTCAGTTGCCAGTTGGCAGCGTTGCGTTGTCAGGTGGTTCGTCATAGATGTTAGCTGATAACCGTTGTTAGCTACGACAATAACGCTACGGTAAGCTATAGGCACGGCAGCGGTTTTCAGTTAAGTTAAGCTATAGCGGACACATGGCAAAGATGCCGGCAACTTCGTACGCGTGGATTTAGGTTTTTAAATATCCCGTGGGAACTCTTTTATTTTCCGAGATAAAAAGTAGCCTATATCCTTCTCCGCAATGCAAGCTATCGCTGTACCAGGCTTCGTCAAAATTGGTTGAACGTATGGGCCGTGAAAGGCTAGCAGACAGACAGACAGATAAACAGACAGACGGACACACTTTCGCATTTATAATATTAGTATGGATTTATTTTTATTCTGATAAAGTTAGGCCATGACTGCAATATCACTTGTTGGTAAGTGATGATGCAGTTTAAGATGGAAGCGGGCTAACTTGGAAGGGGTAGGTATGGCAGAATACTCCTGAGCGGTTTCTACACGCAGCACGGCTTCGCCGGTTCTCACTAGACCAGAGGAAATTTAGAGACTATAAAATTTCAAATTTTCCCCTTCCGGGAATCGCCAGACAGGTCATCTATTTTTTAATGCTTATTTACCTAAACAGGGTTCGTTCGGGATAGGGAATAATAATTTTTTGTCGGAGTTACTCAATAGCTAGTAGCTTCCTCGTCGGCGGTGGGACAAGTGCCTAAATGCCTTTAACAACAACTGTATATTCTAACAGCTCTATATTTTTCCAGCGTTAATTGTTCGAACACGCACTGGCACCTCTCTGGGTGTCCAATTCTAAGCCGTAGACTATGAAAAATATAGATCAAGCCTTCACACTGTGCTTTAGAGAGACCTCATCATTACGACTTTAGGGAACTTCTAACAAAACGTCAAGGCTTCGACATTACTGGCAGGCGTCAAATGTTAGTTAGTAAATTTGACGCAGGTAGCCCTATTTTTCTATGATTTATGCCAACATAGTCATCGACATGACATATCGTCAACTGGCTTGTGCTCGCGACTTTTTCCGCGTGAACTACACTGTCAAACCCCAATTTTGCCCCTTTAGGCGTTGAATTTTCATAAATCCTTTCTTAGCGGCCATGCTTAAGTCATAATAGCTATCTGCATGCCAAATTCCAGGCCGATCCGTCCAGTAGTTTGAGCTGAGTGTTGATAGATCAGTCAGTCAGTCAGTGAGTCAGTCAGTCACCTCTTCCTTTTTAACCGACTTCCAAAACGGAGGTGGTTCGCAATTCGGCCCGTTTATTTTTTTATTTTTTATTTTTATATATTTAGATTCAGGATCAAACCGAGAGTTCCCTCACTAGTTAGTGTTGTCTAGTCTAGTTCACTCTGGTAATGACCGTGAATATGGGTTTCAGTCTGTTTACTATCTATCGTTTTCCTCAAGTCTATGTGAGAAGTTCGTACATTAGTATTCAATCCATATGTATACGTGTTCCAATCGTAATGTGAAACGTGATGTTTTCGTTCATGCAAATTTCTCAAACTACACCCAAACCGTTTAGTCTACGCGCGGTTCTTACTTCTTACAGTTGGTTCTTAGGGCTCTGTACCCGAAGGGTGCCAATAGGATCCTATTACTAAGCCTCCGCTGTCCGTCCGTCCATCCATCCGTCTGCCAATGGGCTGTCTTTTCTTGTGAAATAAGTAGAGATTGAGACATTCCCAGAATGTGTATTCTAGTCTATTGCCGATATTTAAAAAAATCAAAATGGTCGTCAAACTACAAATTCACGGTTTTCGGATTTTTCCCTTAGGCTACCTGCCAAATTTCATGATTCTACAAGTAAGTACATCCTTAGGTTTTAATTCCCTTGGCGGGTCTTGACTGACAGCGAAGGTTTCTTTTTCTCTGGAGATATGGACCTCTGAAAAGTGGGTTACTCTCAAGTCTCGCTTCAAAAAGTTTAAACATAAACCATCGATATAAATGACAAGATATGGTCAAGCGAACAAAATTTTTCACGGTTTTGGAACCAAATAAATCAGCGCCACCTCTTAGATACTAATGAACGACCCGTTTGAAATCCGGACGTCACTGAGGTTGCATTAGTGCTAAAGCACCACTGAATCGATGCCATTTTGTTTGTTCAATAGCCCTCCATACGAAGTAATATATAATCTATACAATAACAGCGTGACTACATCATAGCAGCCTGCAGCGAGGCCATGACTGCCACGAAAGTGTTGAACGGTCAACAAAGAGAGCTTGTTTGTTTTGTTCATTGTCAGAGCTCGGCTACGGTTCGTTAGAGGCTTAGGGCCGGTTGTTTCAAACCATTGGTCTTCGTAAGATTCGTTCGTTAAAATTTAACAGACGTAACAGACTTTAACATCTGTTAATTTAAGTGCGTTGCTTCATTGTACAAAAAACTGTTCGTCATTGTTATTTTGGTTGCGAAACTAACCCTAAAAATTAACTTGCTTCTCCGTATCCTTTTTTTATTTCATTTTAAGTATATTAAATTATATAAATAGTTATTAATATTGCTACTTCGCATTTTAAACACTTTTTCTTTCTTACAAACTCTCTTTCATCTTCTAAAAAACTACCATTAAAAGCTTTGAATTAAATTGATTCCATTATAATTTGTAAATAAAATATTACGTTTGTAAGAAGTATGAAGTTACGAACTGATTTGACGATCACCAATGGCGCCAGCACCGGTTAACGTAAACGTAACTTTTTAACGAACGTTAGCGCTAATAGATGCTGAATCAACGCTTTTTCTTTACTTACGTTCGTTAGCGCCATATTTAAAGGTTACGTGTCCGTCAAGGTTGTTGAAACAACCGGCCCTAAAGAGCGGGGGCACACGATGCGTTGCGGCGGCGGCGGCGGTGCGGCGCGGAGCGGTGTCGCTGCGTCCTCTTACATAGAAATATCTGTGACATGTCACACGATGCGCTCCGGCGCCGCACCGGACTTGCAACCACCGAGACGAGGCGAGGAGGGGTGAATGCGTTGCGACGTCGGAGCGGCACCGCTCAGTTGTTTATGTGTCACAAGGAAAGACACTGTCCAACGCTGCTACGGCGCCATAACAACGTTGCGGTGCCGCACCGCTCGCGTGCCCGCTGATACGGTGAAATCTTTGCGGTGCGGCGCCGCAAAGCATCGTGTGTCCCCGCTCTTAGGGCTCATATACACGAGCGGCAGACGTGTGTATTGTAGTAGGGCCCTTAGTTAGAGCGTCGGTTGTCGAGTGTCGACATCGCGCGTGCCTGCCCACGTGGCACTTTCTCTCCGAATCTATTAATCCGACCCCCCTCTGACCTCTTCGTTATGGGTCGATTTAGTTTAGTAAGAGCCCATGTACGAACGGGGCACCAAACACCATCCATACAAAACTGGCTAGTTCAATAATAATATACACTTCTCATCTTATTTTTCTTCTATAATTATAAAAAGATTTGTACTGACTGACTGATCTATCAAAGCACAGTGTTGAAGGTAGATTCATTTTATTCTCACTTAGAAAGGATTGCTGGAAATTCCACCCTGAAACGGGTTTAATAAGAGAGTCTGTATGACAGTCTATAGGGTGAGTGCGGAAAAACAAACGTTGGAAGACAACCATCTCGTTGGTTTGATGACCACCAAGTTTGCGGGAAAACCTTGAAGAAGATTCCTCAGCACTTTTGGTGCCTATGTCCAACTATGGGAAAGTAAAGGCTGATGAAAAAAAACCGGCCAAGTGCGAGTCAGGCTCGCGCAACGAGGGTTCCGTTCTACAGTCGTATTTTTTCGACATTTTGCACGATAATTCATAAACTATAACGCATAAAAATAAAAATAAATCTGTTTTAGAATGCACAAGTGAAGACCTTTCATAATATTATGATAATCCACTTTATATAGTTATCTTACTTCGAAAATTGAAAATACTAATTATATTAGTTCGTAACCACAATTTAATTTCTTTTGTGTGATGTAACCACAAATTCACGTTTTTCAGATTTTTCCCCGAATGTCAGCTACAAGACCTACCTACCTGCCAAATTTCATAATTCTAGGTCAACGGGAAGTATCCTGTAGGTTTCTTGACAGACTGACAGACAGACAGACATATCACAAAGTGATCCTGTAAGGGTTCCGTTTTTCCTTTTGAGGTACGGAACCCTAAAAAGTACAAGAAGCAGTTCTTTTATGCTTCTATGAGGTGGAGTGGCCCTGGTTGCATATTTTGGGTCACCGGTATTAAGCGATATGTCATGATGTTAACTCTTGGTCATTAGTAAACTTATCTAGGAGATAGCAAGCCCGGTGGTAGATGACGTCATACTTCCCACATTGCAGCCAACACACTTGCATATATAAGCTCTTTATATACTCCTATACCTACCCCGAAAATATAAACAGCGATGTCTCAAAGGAATTTATACTTTACGATGTATATAATTAAGTTTAATATTCATTATCATCATAACACTTTGGAGTTGGCACGCGTCGATTTCGACATTGTTAGTCCCAGAGGCGGTTGTAAGATTTCAGTTTGAGTGCGTTTCTTGCCCACTCATCGACAACACCCGACACCACGTCACGCGATGTGTTGCATGATGTTGTTGAGTGATGACTCTTACAACGTGATGTCAAGTGTTGACAGTGAGTTTCTAAGAATACAAAATATAGGTAGGTAATAGGTATAGGTAGACCAAAATCTCATGAAAAATACGGAAATGAAATTTCAAAGATAGAAACACTGTACTCTGTGAATATCCTATGTACACAGTACTCTATATGGTGAATATTGTGGTGAACTATTAATATTCACTTTTTTTGTGAATGAGACCTCTCGGTAATCTCTTGGTATATTCGTTTATAATAGGCTGTAATTCCATTTTCCAAACGGTATACCAAATGCTTCCTAGCCAGATTATACTATGTGCCATCGTGATAAAGTTGAAATTTGATTGTGCCTGATTAGAAGAGGATCACCTGGTAACTAACGCAGCCTACATGATAAGATGTGGTACATATTAGGCAATTTTGTGTTAACACGCCTGAGTTAAAAGGTCTTAAGACGCTTTGAATTTGAGTGTGGTTAATAATATTTTTTCTTGGTCGGATTGCATGACATTGCAAAGGCGATGTAGGTGGATTTCGTTTATTAAAGGCTTTAGAGGCTCTTCGGACGCGCGGGGGCGATCTTCATAATGCAACAGTGTCAAAGGCTCGATCGATTGGCGGCTATTAAGGTGACGCAGGACGCTCGACCGAAATTGGCAGCGCACGTGGGTAACATGTTTGCTTTTCACTTGACATTGTATGAGAAAGTTGAGAGGCACGATGATTTTCACTGAAATCAAGCGCGCGAAAAGGGTTTAGGAAAAGTATTTTTGAGAAAAAACTGCTGAATTTATGTTTGCAAAGTAAAGTTATTTCAACTAATGAATAAATAAACAACGTCTAATGATAAATTGTTTTAGAATTTTCATATCCCTAATCTTATTTATTTACGCCCAAAGTTGTCATTAATTTAGTGTTAAAATAGAAATCTTTTGAGCCTCGTAACTTTTAAATCAATATTTTTTTCAATATTTTATATATCAATAAACCTAGATAATGACGAGATAAATCGATATAATTCTTAGTTTTGGGCGTACAATATCGAATATTGTTGTATTTTCCCTCCTATGTTTGTATGGAGAAAGCACCGAACTGAGCTACCTTAAAATCTGTCTTTCACTTTTATGTACATCAATTAATTATAAACTAGGCCCATGCCAGCAGCTTTTTGTAGTATCAAAACAAAGTCGCTTCCCGCCGCCCGCCCCTCTTTACGCTTAGATCTTAACTACGCAACGCAACGGATTTTAATGCGGTCTTTAGAGTATGAATAGAGTGATGCAAGAGGAAGGATTGTACGTATAGTTTAATATTGTTTTGTGTTAGTTTGTTGAAAAATGACGATAAATGTTTAGATAGATTTATTTAATTGGCATTAATATGTAAAATGTAAATTTTCTATAGAGTCTTACATCAGTTAGAATAGTTTATAAAAACCTGTCAAATACCTTATTTTAATTAAATATTTGATTATATTATTAAATTAATTAAATACCATTTTCTACAAATATGTCAGGCTTATGTCAGGAGTCAGGACCAACGTGCTGATTCAACGTTAATCTTGTTTTGTCTACGACCGATACGTCTGGAAGACGAATAGGTACCTATTACTGTTTAGTTAGGTAGGTTTAAAGACGCAGAAAGCTGCAAGCACATGCTAACTAGCTGATGCCCGCGACGTTGTCCGCGTGGATTTTGGTTTAAAAAAAATCCCATCTCTGTACCAAATTTCGTCAAAAACGTTTAAATGGATGGGCTGTGAAAAGCTAGACAGATAGACAGACTCACTTTCGCATTTATAATATTAGTATGGAAGTATGGATTACTATGTAATATAATATAGATTATGCAATACATACCTACAGGCGTGCGATGCCGGGCGAGTCAGCTAGTCGAGATAACCGATAAATAGAATAAGTTCATACAACAGGTGGTTATGCCACTGGCCAAGGAAATAAATAACACTCTGACCTTAATTAATCCAGTTAGTTCATAAGTGCACACAGTGGCGTGCAGGTCATAGAGGCATAAATGCACTGCTTACCCCAGTTGTAATAGCTCAATGCATATTTTTCATTAGGACCTGCCAGTAAATAGGTTCCTACCTAACTAATGCCTACCCTGGCTTCAAACACTGTGCACGCCACTGAGTGCACATTACTTCTTAGGTAATCCTTGGTCTATTAACGGATATAGCTTATTGTACATATTACTTTATAAATAGGTAGTTGACTGACTGATGCCTGCAACTTTACGTGGATTTAAATTTCGCACCTTTGGAATTATACAGACTCAATTCAAATTAAGTGTCTATCTCTATCTAAATATAAAAAGGAAAGGTGACTGACTGACTATTAACGCACAGCTCAAACTAGTAGACGGATCGGGCTGAAATTTGGAATGCAGATAGCTATTATGACGCAGGCATCCGCTAAGAAAGGATTTTTGAAAATTCCACCCCTAAGGGGGTGAAGTAGGGGTTCGAAATTTTGTATAGTCCACGCGGACGAAGTCGCGAGCTTAAGCTAGTAATCTATAGATTTCGAGTTGAGTGATAAAAACCGACTTCCAAAACCACTACAAAGTAAAAATAATTTTTGTTTCTACACTATTCAAACTCGAAACCATTAAATATTAAATTAGGTCTCATGTGATTTGTGTTATAAAAATTTCGTAAGAATTTAATTTTTAATTTTATTTATTTAGGTCCAAACAGTTTACCTAATACTTAAAATTAAAAATAAACAAAAAATACAGACACCAGTAAAACAGCCACTACTATCTAGCAACTACTATACACGGTGAAGTTTTAGTGGTTGTCTTCCCGCAGCAGAACGATTTGCCCTCAGTAGTACTATCGAAATTTTGAGTTAAACTTAAAAAATAAAATGTTTTTGTTTTGAAATAATTTAAAAAAAAATCGACAACTCGAAAGTGTGAGAAACAATAGTAACTCTCTAGACGTAACGTGAATAGTAGGTAGGCACATCCACTCGAACCACGCTGCCAATAAAGTGAAAAAGTTTAGAGCAAAATAAGCTAACGTGCGTAGTGATACGGCATAAACTAGCCTGCGCGCACGCGGTATTACTATTGGTTTGAGGTCTTATTCGATTTTTGTTTTCTCGATTGTAAGTTTGACATTTCTGACTCTAATATTTTTTCATATTTATAAATCGATTGTAATACCAAGACGAAATCATTTCGCTTCGGGAAAACACAGCGTGTATGTTGTATAGAAGCAGGCGTTACTTTGCAGAAATCCATGATATACAATGAACCAAAAGCTTAATTTGCTGCAATCCGCTGAAACCGATCAAATCGGTATGGTACAACATGCACCATGCGAGATGCACCGCCCGCCCTCCCACTGCTAAACATGCAGGAAAACCCAGCCGTCAACCAAGCAATACGCACCACCACCACGCAGCACCACACAATCTTTGGGGTGTGGCAGTAAAATCTTTATCTATACTAATAAATAAAATTGAAGTGTCTGTCTGTAATTGCCTCATATTAAGCTCATATGGTTATTTGAATTGTACCATAACTTAATCACACGCCTAAGCTACTATATCCGCGAACACGCTGGCGCATGCGCATATAGTTGGTATGTATATAGCCGTTTATACAGGATTATTTTTATGGCTGGCGCCGATTATATATAAAGTTGACAACAAGACGAGACAAAAACACTAATCATGCAAACTAATTAATATTAGTAGGTATATAAAATCCTTTGCGACGAGACTGCATTCGAAATAAACGGTTATTATGATAAAAACAAGATACCTATCTATCTAATAAATATCTAATAATAAAAGTGGTTTTTCTTGGAGTCAAGCATTTGAGTAACACCGTAGTACATATTACATATTCTGTGGTAACACACATTCTAAACTAGCTGATGCCCGCGACTTCGTCCGCGTGGATTTACATTTTTCAAAACCCCGCGGGAAGTGGAAACTCTATGATTTTCCGGGATAAAAAGCCTACGTGTTAATCCAGGGTATAATCTATCTCCACTCCAAATTTCATCCAAATCCGTTCAGCCGTTTTTGCGTGATTGAGTAACAAACATCCAAACATCCACACTTTCACATTTATAATATTAGTAAGATGACGTGGTATAGTCGATCTCTGCTGCTTTATAAGATCTCACCACATTATCCAAGAAACCTCTACAATTATTTAAAACTAGCGACCCGCCCCGGCTTCGCACGGGTAGCCTATTTTCGAAGGGATCTCTAATTATTTGAAAATAAAATAGAGCCTGTGTCACTCAGGAATAATGTAGCTTTCCATTGGTGAAAGAATTTTCAAAATCGGTTTCTGTAGTTCCAGAGATTACTTCCTACAAACAGACTTACAAACTTTATAATATTAGTGTAGCTCAACGTACCTACTTATATAGAAAGTCTAAATACATAAAAGAAAAAGCTGATTCACTGATTGAATGACTGACTGATCTATCAACGCACACTACTGGACGGATCGGGCTATTTGACATGCAAAGCTATTATATGACGTCGACATTCGCTTAGAAAGAATTTTTGAAAGTACAACCCCTAACAGGGTGGTTTTGTGGTTTGAAATTTTTGTAGTCGCGATTTTTTTGTTTTTGTCAAGCGCAAGCCTATCTTGGAATAAAAAAAAACTTAATGTAAAATTAAAAACATTGATGTAAGTACTTATGTATTCCCTTATCGTGCAATGACGTTTACAATCGTGTGTGGAAACGTTGAGGTGTTTGCGCACTGTTGTGTCTGTGTCGCCAGCACTCGTTACAGCTATTGAGGTTGCCCGATAACTCGCTATATTTTGTTTACTTCCAATTACATATGTTACAGTCTAAACTGTTATCCGGTCAAAACTACTTTTAACTGCAAAAAAACAGCAGAAAATTCTTTTAACAAAGTATAGAAATTGGACAAACGTAACTGAAATCCTGCTCAAAACCAGTCTACCAATCCGCAAATGGCCAGCGTGGTAGACTATGGCCAAACCCTTCTCACTCTAAGAGGAGACCCGTGCTCTGCAGTGAGTCGGCGATGGGTTGATCATGATGATGATGTTTTTTATTTTGACTAAAATATTTTCAAATTGAGTACACAAATTATTATTACTTACAATCTTTTAACAGGTACCTATTGAATAAACAACGTTTTTTTCAAGTTTTCGCATTTTAATGGCGTCTTCATTCATGAGCTATCTCTAACGAGTTTTATCGTATACGTTGTGCCCATTAATTAAATGTCATTTTAACATCGATATAAATGACAAGATATGGTCAAGCGAACAAAATTTTTCACGGTTTCGGAACCAAATAAATCAGCGCAACCTCTTAGATACTAATAATGAACGACCCGTTTGAAATCCAGACGTCACTGAGGTTGCATTGGTTCTAAATAGACATTTTAGGACCAATGAGTCGGTGCCATTTTGCTTGTTCAATGGCCCTGTCCTTACGAAGTAATATATAAGTCAATGCATTTTAATTTAATCATAAGATACCCAAGTTTGTCATCTATTTAATTAACTACTAGCGTATGCTCGCGACGTCGTCCGCGTGGACTACACAAATTTTAAACCCCTATTTTACCCCCTTAGGGGATGATCGTAGCGGATGTCTACGTCATATAGCTATATCTGCATGCCAAATTGCAGCCCGATCGGTCCAGTGGCTTGAGCTGTGCGTTGATAGATCAGACAGTCAGTCAGTCAGCTTTTCCTTTTATACATGTCGAATTAAATTTTTTAAATCCTGAGTGAATTCTTTGATTTTCCGAAATAAAAGTTAGCCTATGTCACTTTCCAGGTCTTCATCTATACCCATGCAAAAATCATGTCAATCCGTTGCACCGTTGCCACGTGATTGAAGGAGAAACCAACGAACAAAAACCCTTTCGAATTTATAAAAAGGGTTACTGATATACATTATAGGCACGGCACACGCTTAACCACACTCATCTTATGGAGAGTGATGATGTGGAGTAAGACGGCACGCGCTAGCTTTCGCTACACCATAAACTTTACCGTCAAGTTTGCAGTGCATCCGTATCACACTATTCTTATAAACGTGCGTATAGTAGGTACGCGAGAATTCGTAGCGGATGTCTACGTCTTAGGGCCGGTTGTTTCAACAAACTTTGACGGACACGTAACCTTTAAATATGGCGCTAACGAACGTAAGTAAAGAAAAAGCGTTGATTCAGCATCTATTAGCGCTAACGTTCGTTAAAAAGTTACGTTTACGTTAACCAGTGCTGGCGCCATTGGTGATCGTCAAATCAGTTCGTAACTTCATACTTCTTACAAAAGGAATATTTTATTTACAAATTATAATGGAATCAATTTAATTCAAAGCTTCTAATGATAGTTTTTTTGAAGATTTTGTAAGAAAGAAAAAGTGTTTAAAATGCGAAGTAGCAATATTAATAACTATGTATATAATTTAATATATTTAAAATGAAATAAGAAAAGGATACGGAGAAGTAAGTTAATTTTTAGGGTTAGTTTCGCAACCAAAATAACAATGACGAACAGTTTTTTGTACAATGAAGCAACGCACTTAAATTAACAGATGTTAAAGTTCGTTTACGTCCATTAAATTTTAACGAACGTATCTTACGAAGACCAATGGTTTGAAACAACCGGCCCTTAATATACGATAGATCAGTCAGTCAGCTTTTCCTTTTTTATTAAATACTAGATGATGCCCGCGACGTCGTCCGCGTGGATTTAGGTTTTCTAAAAATCCCTTGGGAACTCTTCAATTTTCCGGGATAAAAAGTAGCCTTTCTCGGGATGTAAGTTAACTCTGTACCAAATTTCATCAAAATCGGTTGAACTGTTGGGCCGTGAAAAGCTAGCAGACATACAGGCAGACACAATTTCGCATTTATGATATTAGTATGGATGATTATGAAAAGTTGAAGGTGCGTGCCCGTACACTAAACCGCTCATGATGCATTACAATTACCGTAGATTATGCCTGTATACGAAATGAGGAGATCCGCAGGAGAACCAAGGTCACTGACATAGCCCAAACTATTAGCAAGCTGAAGTGGCAGTGGACAGGTCATGCCTGTCGTAGAGGCGATGGCCGTTGGAGCCGGAAACTCCTTGAGGGGAGACCGCGTATAAGCAACTGTAGTGTGGGACGCCCTCCAGCACGATGGACCGACGATATAAAGAGGCTGGCGGGAAGTGGCTGGATGAGGAAGGCTGAGGACCGGGTGTGGTGGCGCTCTTTAGGGAAGGCCTATGTCCAACAGTGGATGTCCACAGGATGATGATGATGCCTGTATACGTAGTAATGTAATACGGTTCCGTGCTGATCTCGCAGAGGGGGAAGTTCTTTTAATCCGTGCGAGTCGTATACACCCTATCGACAGACAGAAGTCCGTTAGGGATTTTTCCTCCTCCTAGAGAATAAAAAAAGATTATGCCTGTATAGCCATGATAGCGACTACGCTATCATGGCTATACAGGCGGACATTGTAACCACTAGGTTACAATGTCCGCCTCCTATTCGGGAGGTCGGGGGTTCAATCCCGGGTTCAATTCAATCATCAATCAGTTATGTGCGTTTTAAGTAATTAAATATCACTCGCTTTAACAGTGAACAAAAACCTGCATGCCTGAGAGTTCTCCATAATGTTCTCGAAGGTGTGTGAAGTCTGCCAATCCGCACATGGCCAGCGTGGTAGACTATGGGCAAAACCCTTCTCACTCTGAGAAGCCCGTACCCGTGCTCTGTAGTGAGCCGGCGATGGGTTGATCATGATGATCATAGATTAATATACTTATACGGGTAATGATGATGATGATTATTACGTCGTTTTTATGAGCAGAAGACGTTTATGTAAATCAAGTGGCCGCACGGCGTACAGCCGTGAGCCCATGTTTTCCGCATAGCCGATATTTTTATCGTAATACAAATACTCAGGTATCATTTAGCCTATGCAAATATTGAATACTTGGAATGTGTTAGGATTGAATGCCACATGCAGCTATAAGATGTACAACCAATAGATCAACGTTGATAATTTTCAGTTGGTGTTTTCAAGTGATTAGTTGAAAGTTTAAACTTGAAGCTCTAGTGAAAAACGATTGTACTTATATAAAACATTCTAAAAAATACCAACGGTTAGAATTAACTTGTCGAAAGAAAAAAAAAAGGGATAGATTTGGCCATAGATAAGTGGTGTGCTTTACGTAGGTACGTACAGTACTTTAGTAGGAGATAGCAAATTTGTAGAGCACTGTCTCTGTCATTGACGCGACAAAACGTCGTACAGGTATGAGTGACAGAGACAACGATCTACAAAGTCGAAATGTCATTCTAAAGGCCGATGTACATTACTTTCGGTCGCATATTGTAGCTATATCTAACGAAGTTTTCAGCATAACTTAGCGGATGCGTACGTCATAATAGCTATCTGCATGCCCAGCCCGATCCGTCCAGTAGTTTGAGCTGTGCGTTGATAGATCACTCAGTGAGGCAGCTTTTCCTTTTATATATACAGACTTACAGACTACAGAGAGGATTGATTATGTTCATTTCGGTCAGTGATATAATATAATTAAAGAATCATATCTATGAGTGGAGGCCTAGCTTTAGGTTGCTTATGTTATTATCAAACGGTTAAACGTGTTTATCCCGATTGTCGCCCCATTTCGTGTGTACTTTCAGATAGCGCGTTCATCGATAGCCGACATATCGATATGTTTAGGATTCCGTATCTCCAGAAAATCAACTCACTACGTGATCAAATCAGAAATGAGGAGATCCGTAGGAGAACCAGAGTAACCGACAGTTGATACAAAGTTAAAATAGCACGTGAGAACTCACTTTGTACGCATTATATTTAAAAGCGGCGATTACCTACTCAGCGGGCGATGGAGAGAGCTCTATGCTTGGAGTTTCTCTACGTGATCAAATCAGAAATGAGGAGATCTGTAGGAGAACTAGAGTAACCGACATAGCTCAACGGGTTGCGAAGCTGAAGTGACAATTGGGCAGGGCACATAGTTCGTAAAACCGATAGACGTTGGGGTCCCAAGGTGCTGGAATGGCGACCTCGCACCGGAAGACGCAGCGTTGGAAGACCCCCCACTAGGTGGACGGACGACATCAGACGAGTCGCAGGAAGCCGCTGGATTCGCAAGACCGTGGCGTGTGGTCCCTACAAGAGACCTATGTCCAGCAGTGGACGTCTTTTTTTTTTTAATAGATATAGCGAGCAAACGAGCAGGCGGGTCACCTGATGTTAAGTGATTAAGAGGAGCCACCGATGCGTTGCCGGCCTTTTAGGAATTTGTTGGTCCGCCCCTTGAATAACCCCATGTTATAATCTAGTGGGAACACCGCCGATGGGAGTTGGTTCCACAGTTTGCACGTGCGTGGAAAGAAGGATCTGAGAAGACACCCAGATGGTGAGGGTGAAATTCCTTACGGTGGCGCGCGGTGCGGTTGTAGAAAAAAGAGGGGACGTCTATCGGTTGATGATGATGATCTCCAGAAAAAAGGACCCTTCACTTCATTGTCTGTCTGACTGTTGTGTCTGTCAAGACCTATCAAGGGAATTAATACCTATAGGGTACTTCCCGCTGACCTAGAATCAGAAAGGCAGGTAGCAACGTCTTAAAGGACAAGTAAAAGGAAAAACCCGATAACCATGAATTTGGGGTTACTTCACAAAAAAAATTAAAGTTTATCTAAATATATAAAAGGAAAAGGTGACTGACTGACTGACTGATCTATCAACGCGCACCTCAAACTACTGGACGGATCGGGCTGAAATTTGGCATGCAGATAGCTATTATGACGTAGGCATCCGCTAAGAAAGGTTTTAAAATTTGTATAGTCCACGCGGATGAAGGCGCGAGAATAAGCTAGCTTATACGATGGAAGGGAACCCTTCGTGTGCGACTCCGACTCGCACTTGACTGGTTTTTTAGATAATGCGCCGAATCTTTTATCGATAAACAAACATTGCTCCCGACTTCTCCGCCGTCCGTATTATCCTTAGCAACCAAACTCAGAAAATGGTCTCTTATAAAATTGTAAGCATCATCATTATCATCATCATCATCATCAAGTGTCAACTGATAGATGTCCACTGAAAGCTTATTCTCTGTATCTTTGACATTCTTCGTTAGATATACTGGACAGGTCTATTGTAGGGACTTCAACATGCCATAGTCTTCAATCAATCAATCAGCCTGTTTGCGTCCACTGCTGGACATAGGCTTTCCCAAGAGCGTGCCACCACACACGAACATCCTTCCTCATCCACCCACTTCCCGCTACTTAAATTTCAGCCCGATACGTCCAGTAGTTTGAGCTGTGCGTTGATAGATCAGTCAGTCAGTCAGTCAGTCAGTCAGTCAGTCAGTCAGTCAGTCAATCATTCAGTCAGTCAGTCAGTCACCTTTTTGTTGTATATATTATTTAGAAGAAGCTAAGGATTCTAGAAACATCGTATGAATCAAAACAAGTAAGTATTTCTTGTAACTAGGTACTAAGTAGATATTTTAGGCCATTAGGTTGTCTAGAGTCTAGATTAGGTATACAAGGTACTAGGAGCTAATAACCGGCTGGCGGTTACGTAAAGCATTCCACGGCACGAAGTATATTAGACATAAATTGGTATAGGCACTGGTTAGCTTAGATGTCTTGAATCGTGAATTCTACTACTATTCATAGTAAGTACTAGCTTATGCCCGCCTCGTGGACTACACAAATTTCGAACCACTATTTTACACCGATAGGGGTTGAATTTTCAAAAATCCTTTCTTAGCGGATGTCTACGTCATAATAGCTATCTTCATACCAAATTTCAGCCCGATCCGTCCAGTAGTTTGAGGGGTGCCTTGATAGATCAGTCAGTCAGTCAGTCAGTCACGTTTTCATTTTATATATTTAGAAGAAGAAGACTTAGCCTACCTAAAGGTACCATCGTATCGAGCTGAAAGCCACGCAGATAGTTATTATGACGTAGAAATCTGCCAAGAAAGAATTTTTGAAAATTCAATCCCTAAAGGGGTAAAACAGGGGTTTGAAATTTGTGTAGTCCACGCGGACGAAGTCGCGAGCATAAGCTAGTTTGACGTATTATCGTAGATTCAGGTTCAAACCAAGAGTTCCCTCACCTAGTTCACTCTTAAGTTAGAGCAAGCTACATCTGGTTTCTCTACATTCCTGCTTTACCTACCAGGAATCATGGGCCATGGCATAAACTGTTTTAACTTACGATGGCATAACTTCGCGGAACGAACGTAGTACTACTTGTCGCTAAGGGCTGGTTCAGATGAGGCGTTTTACGCGCGTTTACAGTTCTGGAGTTGGGGTTTTCACTCGTATCACGATTTTATTCTCAATGCGCGCTAACTATATGCTATTTTACCATTTTAACTATATGGGGCACATCTAGTAGTTTAAATATAAGTTTGTATGGAGCAAGGCGCAGCTCAAAAGCGTTTGGATCTTTACAGCACAAAATAAGAAGGTACAGTAAGCAGCCGAAAGTAATTTACATCAATCTTTAGCAAAAGATATAATTTAGTCTGTCGGTCGGTCGGGGTTTCGGGGGGAACGACATCTCTGTCGTTGAGACCGAGTTGACAAAACGTCATATGAGTGACGGAGACAACGCTTTTCAAAGCCGAAATGTCATTTTAAAGACCGATGTACATCTCTTTTGGCCACTTACTGTAAGTACTTCATCATCATCATGATCAACTTATCACCGGCTCACTACAGAGCACGGGTCTCCTCCCAGAGTGAGAAGGGTTTTGGCCATAGCCGAGCTGGCCATGTGTGGATTGGTAGACTTCACACACCTTTGAGAACATTATGGAGAACTCTCAGCCATGCAGGTTTCCTCACGATGTTTTCCTTCACCGTTGAAGCAGTGATATTTAATTAATTAAAACGCACATAACTCCGAAAAGTTAGAGGTGCGTGCCCGGGATCGAACCCCCGACCTCCGAATAGAGGGCGGACGTCCTAACCACTAGGCTATCACAGCTGTATATAAGTAAAAAGGGCTTGTGTATGTGAAGTACTTTAACTTTCACAGGCGTTTTATTATAATAAAAACCTGCGTTTTAATCTCTCCATCTATACAAGCTTTATTCTCCATCTAAACATTTCTTGTTCCATTATTTTACTGGTTTAACGATAATTTTCCATGTCGTTTACTCTTTATGGCGTCTACTTTGACACTTGTCCAAAATTCGTGTAAATGTTTAATGTTGCCAAGGTATTATTTTGATGGTTAAAAAAAACTGGCCAAGTGCGAGTCAGACTCAGACAGACAGAGTCAGACTCGCGCACCGAGGGTTCCGTACTACAGTATTTTTTCGACATTTTGTTCGATAAATCAAAAACTGTTATGCCTAAAAATAAATAGAAATCTGTTTTAGAATGTACAGGCCAGGCCAAAGCCATTTCATAATTATGATACCCCACTTGGTATATCAATCTTACTTTGAAAGTCGAAAATAGCAATATTTGTTCATGAACACATTTTAATTTTTTTCTTGTGATGTAACCACAAATTCACCGTTTTCAGATTTTTCGCCTCATATCTGCTATAAGACCTACCTGCCTGCCAAATTTCATGATTTTAGGTCAACGGGAAATACCCTGTAGGTTTCTTGACAGACAGACAGACAACAAAGTGATCCTATAAGGGTTTCGTTTTTCCTTTTGAGGTACGGAACCTTAAAAATGACATCAAAGGCTGAATTAGCTTATGTTTACTTGGCTCTCATCCTCGTTGATGATGATATTGCCGTCACTGGTGAGAAGATCTCTACCTCTCTCTATTTCTCTTGTAGGCCGCAAATGCGGACGTGGAGCTCAACTGGCATGGTCTGTTTGCTAAGGCGCTGGAAGGCGACAACCTTCAAGATCCGATCACGAACATTGCCTCTGGTGTAAGAGCAGCACCCGCCTCCCGCCGCCGCTGCCTCGGCGGCTGCTCCCGCCACTGAAGCAGCCAAGGAGGAAAAGAAAAGAGAAGAACCTGAAGAATCTGATGATGACATGGGTTACGGTCTTTTCGACAAAAAAGGTTTATTTATTTATACTTTATTGCACACAACAACAACACAAATAAACATAGTAAAAACATACAGGGATCTTAATCTAATAGCCGTAGCATGCAAAGGCGGCCTTATCGCTAAAGCGATCTCTTCCAGGCAACCTTTGACGAAAGGAATCACGAAAGCACGGGTTGGTGCGGCAGCCGAAAACGGCCCTAGGTATATTATATTATTATAAATTAGAACTACATACACAGTACATACTAATAATACACAAATATATATAATATATAATATATAATATTTATTTATTTAAACAACTCAGTACAATAATCAACTCTCTGGAATACTGACCCCTAAACTAGGAAATCCCGTGTCTTAGGGGCCAGTGCCTTCCCAAACGTAAGATATGAATAGTTAATAATTTACAGCTAGGTATTACAACAATTTAAAATAAATAAATATTTAAAATATAAATATATATATCTCTATAATATACTACATAATCCGCATCCGATTTTCCGCAATTAACCAGTAGGTTAATGCTGAAAGAGTATGTAGGTAACTATATAACATTATATTTATGCAGTTAAAACACTTCAATCACATACCATATCAATAAAATAAAATTATAATACGTGTGGAAATAAAAATTTATTCGTAAATTCTTGTGAAAGATTTGTAAAAGACGATCGCACATCTGTAATTCTGTAGTCTTGTGCAGGTCAATTCCGAAAAAGCTGCATCACTCATTATTATAATCTCAATTGCTGCAATTGCCTGAATTTATAGTATTTTTAATTACTGCAACAATGCATTTTAGCAAATAATGAGTCCTGTATCGACCAATCAGAGGTGATTGCGATCGTCACACTGTAGCTATCAAACTACTGCGGTAGTCTCAGAATAAATACCTGTCGAAGTATGAGTACTCTTACTATGAGAGCGAGATAGTTAAATGCATTTAAGCTCTTATTAAAACGTGACAAATTGATTATTTTCTGTCCTCATTGCCGTGGCCACTTTTTTGACTGTCAATATGTATTTTGTACGTGAGATCTTGACAAACAACGTGAAGTGAGGTTATGTTGACTCAAATATTTTAAAGAAATAATTGATTTCTTTAGATGTTTTTGTTTTTGAAGTTATTGTGCACAATAGCCGAAGTGGACGTATATTTCGTAAATTTGTATTGCAATATCGCGATACAATTTTGTTGGCAACAGAGTATCGAAAAAAGAAGTTGCAAGTTGGCATTACATTAATTAGTGTTGCCAAAATTACATGAGTGTTAATAAATTAAAAATAGTTAATGGCTTGATCATCTGCTAAAACATCTAACATTCTTTCTAAAAATTTCTGCTAAATCTGTACCATTTTTACCATTTTTTCATTGCTTGTGCGATAGTTGCGGATCTTATATGCAGATATGCGAACAACCCAATGTATTTCAAGAGCGTTGTACATGTTAAGGGGCATGTTAAGAGAATTGCGTGCACTAAATTGCCGATTTCGATGGAAACGACCGGGCCCGTGCCGAATCGCACGTGAACATTAAAAAATACCTCATGAAAACGATATGAATTTGAAAAATTAACTAACAACATTCCTTGGAGTTTAACGGCCTTATGGTAATTGCCGTCTATCACCGAACTGGTCATAATATCGTTCATATTTTTACCCAACTATGGAAGAAGTGTGTTCAGCATCGTTATAGAATAGAATAGAATAGAATATATAAGTAAACTTTTACAAGTGCTTTTGAATCGTCAACTAGTTTAATTTACCACTGGTTCGGAATGCCATTCCTACCGAAAAGAACCAGCAAGAAACTCGGTGGTTGCTCTTTTCAAGAGATCAATTTACAATATTACTACTACTACTTACTTATACAATATTGTTATCTTAACTTATCGCTGGCTCACTACTGAGCACTGTTCTTCTTTTAGAATGAGGAAAGGGCTTAGGCCATAGTCCAACACCCTGACCAAGTGCGAATTAGCAGATTTCAAATCCCTTTGAAAATATTACGAATAACTCTCAGACATAGAGCTTTTTTATCATGTTTTCCTTCACGTTAAAACAACTTATATTAATCAATTTCTTAAAATACACATAACTCCGAAAAGTTAGAGTGCGTGCCCGGGATCGAAACCGGGAGTCCCAGTATAAGGCCACAGCGCTAACCATTGCGACGGGAGGTCATCTCGGTGTGTAGAGAGAGCAATGGTGAGCGAAAAGATGCTGTGATAGGGCTGGCACGATGCGCCGCGAGCTCACGACCGCCCTATCTGTTATCTGCTCCTAAAACTAGCTCTAATGGCACCATAAAGTGCGATGCAACTGAGACGCTCATTTAGACTTTATAATTTTACTAGCTGATGCCCGCGACTTCGTCCGCGTGGATTTAGGTTTTTAACAATCCCGTGGGAACTCTTTGGGTTTCCGCGATAAAAAGTAGCCTGCGTCACTCGCCAGGTCTTTGACTTTAATGGGCAGATTACACCTACCGAGTAGTGAAGCGAGACAGTAAAATGTCACTCGGCCGAGACAGGAGTACTCGGCCGAGGACACTGACTCGCCACTGTACTCGGTAGCAGTGGCGTGCAGGTCATAGAGGCATAAATGCACTGCTTACCCCAGTTGTAATAGCTCAATTCATATTTTTCATTATGACCTGCCAGTAAACAGGTTCCTACCTAACTAATGCGTACCCTGGCTTCTAACCTTGTGCACGCCACTGCTCGGTAGATGTAATATCTGCCCATAAACATGCAAAAAATCAGGTCAATCCGTTGCTCCGTTGCGACGTGATTGAAGGACAAACCAACAAACCAATAAACCAACAAACAAACACACTTTCGCATTTATAATTAGGGTAATGATTACTGCGCCCATAGTCAAAATAAGAAAGTCAATAGAAATTTAAATTGAAAGTTATGCCCTTGAAAGTTTTCATTACTTTTTATCTAAATATATAAAAGGAAAAGCTGACTGACTGACTGATCTATCAACGCACAGCTCAAACTACTGGACGGATCGGGCTGAAATTTGAGCTGTGCTTTGATAGATCAGTCAGTCAGTCAGTCAGTCCGTCAGTCAGTCACCTTTTCCTTTTATATATTTAGATTTAATAAATATATTTTCCTATAGTAGTAGGTACTTTATTTCGTTGAGATTTTCAGTAGTTTGTTTCTGTGGACCATCTAGTCTACCGTCTTCATGCTTTTGGTCCACCAGTGATTTTGAATTTGACATGGCTGGTCTAGGGAGTAAACGAGCTTTATCGGAGGAAAGGCATAGGAGCGCACAAGGGCCATACAAGCAAACAAAGATAAGTATTTTTTTATTATTAATTTGTTTGATCCCCAAAATTCTATAATACATGGTGACCCTATAAATCCATGAGGACCCCGCTGGCTTAAAGTTGTTTTGTTGTTGCCGCATGGCGTGCTGCGTGCCCTTTTCAATGCTAGCCGGTATAATAATTAATCATGGCTTGGACTGGCACTGAACGCGCGCGTACGTGTGTATGTTTCTTGAAGCGGAACTTTTTCATAATCATAATATTATGATTGTGATGCGACCGCGACTTGTCTGATTGTAGATTTTTTTATTAATAAGTTAGTTTTTGCTTGTGACTTCATCCGCATGGAATGAGGTCTTTAAAAATCCAATGTAGCCTAGATCACTTCTTGTATCTATTCGAAGATCGCTACTCCCGAGTGCTTCTTCTTCTTCTTCTTCTTCTAGTGCCTTCTAGGTAGATCCTTAGTAGGTATTACAAACAATGTAGGTATTATGCATACAAAATGACTTCTCACGCGTCATTTTAACTTTTTGTGTCAAATGTCAAAAGTACTACTATTTTTAGTCCTTAATTTTAAAGGTGAACCGACTTTTGATATGACAGGTGCAGTGGCGTGCAGGTCATAGAGGCATAAATGCACTGCTTACCCCAGTTGTAATAGCTCAATGCAAATTTTACATTATGACCTAACTAATGCCTACCCTGACTTCAAAACCTGTGCACGCCACTGGACAGGTGACCCATAGAGTTAAAATGGCGCGTGAAAAGTCATTTTACACGGACTATAAGTACATAGATTGAAATCGGTTTGTACATATACCTGGACCTTCAAAAAACCGATTTGGAAAAACACCGATAAAAATATTACGCTATTATTTAGGTTGCGATGATTGTGCAATACGCCTTATATGTAGTTACAATGTGAAATTATTTAAAACCGCAATTGCAGGACTGGTTACTGCGGCATGGCCGCTGGCGCCATCGCTGGTGTTAAGCCGGGTACGCACATGCGAGCTCCAACATCATCATCATTATCAACCGATAAACGTCCACAGCTGGACATAGGTATCAAAATTTAAAAAAAACAAAATTCGAATAATTTATTCCAATAGGTAATAAATTACTCTTTTTGCTTGTCAGTATTGTTGTTGGATTTGTAAAAAAAAAAATCATAATCAAATATTTTATTCAAAGTAAGTACATACGGAGTACACTTTTTGAATGTCATTACAAAAGTAAAATCACAAAAATAAAATAAAAATAGTTTACAATAATAAAATAATAACATAAAAATAGAATAAATCTGTTTACAAACTTAAGTAATTATTGTAAAAAATAGTACTCAGGTAGTAATCAGTCAAAACCGCGGCGCGTGCGCGAACGGACTCCCTTGAAAAAGGACCCCGTATGGGTTCGAAACTAGTCGGGCTAACGTCGACTACACACGTGAGTACAGCCGGGACAGATATTATTTAGAATAAAAAATAGTAATTAAATTATCAAATAGTAAGTCATAAATTTCAGTTAAAATTCAACGTCAAAATTAACAAAAAATAACAATAAATAATAAAACACTTAATGTTACGTAACATTACTTGTAAGATATAAGAGGTGATAATTATTACGCAAACTTAAAACTAAAGCTACGAGGGTTCCAAATTCGCCCAAGTCTCTTGTGAGTCTTGGTTGGGACTCCCACGCGCAACGCTTGCACCGCCTGGATCCAGCGGCTCCCTGCGACTCGACGATGTCGTCTGTCTATCTAGTGGGGGTCTAGTGGCCCGATGTCTATCGGTTTGTTGAACTATGTGCCCTGCCCATTGCCACTTCGCAACCCATTGAGCATATCGGTTACTCTGGTTCTCCTACGAAGTTGCCGCCTCAACACGAAAGTTTGGCGGATGTTTTGCGAATGTCAAATTTTACGATTGACAATGAGGCCGATTCTCTAGTACACAATCTCTAAACTAAACTAAATTAACAGGTCTAAATCTAGTGCTTTCCTTTTCCGCAAGCAACATTATGAAAGGGATAGCAATAGATTTAGACGTGATATTTTAGTTTAGTTTAGAGATTGTGTACAAAGGAATTAGCCACACTGCCCCACCAACGAAACACCTGAGCGCGGCCCAACTCTGTAGAGCGAACAACATTGTGTACGTGTGTACCTTTATACGACATTAGCCGACACTGGCCGACAGCCGCCATATAAGCGCTGAATGATGAGATAAAACCTTAGGTAATTTTCTATTTGTATATCCTACCCACTAGCAGAACACGAGATGTGATTTAAAAGATGCGCATTTCGCGTTTATAGGGAAACTCTTAGGGCGCTTGTGCACTCATCCGTATTCGGTTAGTAGGTATACGGATACCGTGATTTTTGATGATGGCCGTCATACAAATATGTACTCATTCGATTCGTATTTTTGATTCGTGATTTCACGTATGAGTGCACAAATGCCCTTAGGAGAATCATACATTAACATACCTAAGTACATGACAGTTTGAAATGGCAATCGGGGAGGGAACGCCCCGTACAACCACGTGCGGACGAGCGTGGGTGACGTGCGGGTGTGCGGGGCGTCCCCCCACCTCTTGCCCCGATTGCCATCTCAACGTGTCGCGGACTATACATAATCATACAGTAGCCGGCAAGAAATATTGTACATCGACCTTTAGAACGAAATTTCGGCTTTGTAGAGCGTTGTCTCTGTCACTTACACCTATGTGACGTTTTGTCAGGATAATGGTATATACTATATACCACACTCTTAAAGAAGTCTTAAAGAATGAATCCTTATTTAATTATTGTTTAATGATGGTAATGGCAAATGGGTCATCCAAGAAAAGTTGCGGTAAAGAGGGGACTTTATAAATAAATAAATAAAAAATAAAAGTCTCTTGTAGAGACTTCCAGTTTCCACACGCCACGGTCTTGCGCCTTCTGAATCCAGCGGCTCCCTGCGACTCGTCTGATGTCGTCCGTCCACCTAGTGGGGGTCTTCCAACACTGCGTCTTCCGGTACGAAGTCGCCATTGTAGCACCCCAACGTCTATCGGTTTTACGAACTATATGTGCCCTGCCCATTGCCACTTCAGCTTCGCAACCCGTTGAGCTATGTCGGTTACTCTAGTTCTCCTACGGATCTCTTCATTTCTGCGTTGATCACGTAGAGAAACCCCAAGCATAGCTCTCTCCATCGCCCGCTGAGTGATTCTGAGCTTTCTTAGATGGGTAGTTTATTTGTTTTACTTTTTTTCCCACATTGGCAGCCCTAGGTCGCATCGACCTTCACGCAGGCCCGAGGCCGGTAATAACGAGCTATTCGATAACCAAAAGGGACAAAAAGAAAGATCGTGCGTGAGCGGGACCCATGTTCTGCCCTTACCAATTTGTAGCGCGTCGTGTCCAAACGAATACAAATCGACACGAGCTCACCGCAGACCAAATCATTTCAACGTAATGTTTCTCAGACTAAAGGTTCGTACGCACCTGAGCGGCGCGGCGCGGCGCTTCAGTCCGACTGCAGAACGCGTCACCTCAGGCCGCTCGACGGTGCCTACCGCACTACAACTTCAGTACGCGGCACCTCGCGTCACTTGCACGTCACTTTTATACCCGTTCGCGTACGAGCGCGAAGCGCCGTGCCGCGCCGCTGGGTATGTCGCACTAGCGTCACTGCACTGCGCGTCGCTTCGCTGCGCTTCAAAATATTCTCTCCAGCCATGCCGCGCGGCAACGCGCGGTGAAGCGCTGTGCAGCGCCGCTCTAGTGCGATATGCGCCATACAAAATGATAGAAATGATATTTTGACGCTCTGTGCCGCGACGTGCAGCTCGCTGAAGCGCCGCGCCGCGCCGCTCAGGTGCGTACGAACCTTAAGGATCAAGTGTCAGAAGCGTATACCCGAAAGGGACAAAACAACGAAAGAAATCATAAATACGTATGAAAGGTTATCCTATACTAATATTATAAACTAGCTCATGCTCGCGACTTCGTCCGCGTGGACTACACAAATTTCAATCTCCTATTTCACCCCCTTAGGGGTTGAATTTTCAAAAATCCTTTTTTAGCAAATATCTACGTCATAATAGCTATCTGCATGCCAAAAGCCCGGTCCGTCCAGTAGTTTGAGCTGTGCGTTGATAGATCAGTCAGTCAGTCAGCTTTTCCTTTTATATTATTCCTTATATATTATTATTTCCTTATATATTATATGTATTTTTGTTGACCGCAGTAAATATGAGCATACGATAAGCCGCTCTCAGGTGGCCGGTCGGATATGATAACCCAATTACTCAAGGCTCTACAGTTTACACCGCTCGCGCTGTTACAGTTCACGACAGTCAGGAAACTTGTAACAAAACGTCGAGGCTTCATCTACACTGGTAGGCGTCAAATGTTACATATTTGACGCTATAGTCGCTATAGTAGTACCTCAAAAGGAAAAACGGAACCCTTATAGGATCACTTTGTTGTCTGTCTGTCGGTCTGTCAAGAAACCTACAGGGTACTTCCCGTTGACTTAGGATCATGAAATTTGGCAGGTAGGTAGGTCTTTTAGCAGAAATAAGGTGAAAAATCTGAAAACCGTGAATTTAGGGTTATATCACACAAAAAAATTAAATTGGGGTCATGAACTAATAATTACTATAGTATTTTCAATTGTCGAGTTTTCAGATTTTTCCCCTTATGTCTGCAATAAGACCTACCTACACAGACAGACAACGAAGTGTTTCCATAAGGGTTCCTTTTTTCTTTTTGAGGTACGGGCCCCTAACTATTTTTGGCCCGACCCGGGAATCGAACCCAATCAAACATGCTATACACTAGTGACTAGAACAACGAGTCAGTTGCAATATAGATAATAGTATACAACCATCACGACATGACCCTGTGTGGTCATAACTACCAGTTTAATAAGACCCACTTTGTTTCACTCCACCGTACTAAATAGCCTAGTTACAAAACACATAGAGCTCAATACAAAATGGACGCAATACGACTAGGGAAATTATAGGTTTACCACAGGGAAATAGTATTCGGTAGGTCTAAAAATATAATGTGTAGGTGGTAGATCTATTATTGTTCTTGGAAAAAAAAAATAGTTGTTATTATTATAAACTAGCGACCCGCCCCGGCTTCGCATGGGTGCAATGTAGATACTAAATGTGGTGTCAGTGAGGAGTGATTAATAACCCATACTTCCATACTAATATTATAAATGCGATAGTATGTATGTCTGTCTGCTAGCTTTTCACGGCCCATTGCGCGTTAGTTTTAATTTTACGATATTTCATATTATTTTAATTTCGTGATATCTCCTAATTCTAAATTAAATGATGTAAAGGGCAATTTTGGTCTTAATTGAATATTTCAAATCTCTGTGTTTCAGATGATCAACTTTATTATTTTGATAAGAATTAATAATAAAAACACCTTCGAAAGTAAGGCTTTGTTTCAGATCACATTTGAAAATAAAATCGATTATTGTGAGCCAACCTTAAAAGATACATGTACTGTCGCAGATTTTTTCATTTTATCAGTTTCATACATTTACAGCCGTACTCAGAGTCACTTAATCGTTAGGTACTTAAGATTGAGTTAAACGAGACAGAGCTATATCTCTCACATCTGTCTCGTTTTAGCTTTTAGCTCAATCTTAATTAACCACTAGCGACGCGCGGCGGTAAGTATGGCGGCACATTTGAATATATCGTGTCGTGTCGTGACGCGTTCTGTCGTAGCGCCGACTACTCGCCAGTGATTGCGCCAGAGCAGTGGTGGAGGTTATGACGCGACACGACACGACAGGCAAATGTGTTACAAGCGCCCGAAGCCTTCGCGCCAATGAAGCCTGCGCCCGCGCAGCGAATCTCGCACGCGTCATCTTGAAATCGGGTTATAGCAAGCCCTCGACACGTTTAGAAGAAATAAAACCTACTAGTCTGAGAGCGAGTAACTTGTTTTGAGGACGTATTTTCAAATTATAAGCTGTGATAGCCTAATGGTTGGGACTTAGGACGTCCGCCTTCTAATCGGAGGGCGGGGATTCGATCCCGGGCACGCACCTCCAACTTTTCGGAGTTAAGTAATTAAATATCACTTGCTTTAATGGTGAAGGAAAAACATCGTGAGGAAACCTGCATGCCTGAGAGTTCTCCATAATGTTCTTAAAAGTGTATGAAGTCTACCAATCCGCACATGGCCAGCGTGGTAGACTATGTATGGCCAAACCCTGCAACCCCCTTAGGGGTTGAATTTTCTAAAATCCTTTCCTAGCGGATGCCTACGTTCAAGGGCGGATCCAAGGGGGGGGTCACGGGGGTCATGACCCCCCCCTGGGCTGCGTCCAGGACCTAGGTGGACCACTAATTATAATTGTTAAACATAATGTTTTTTATATTTTTATATACCAAGATTTTATGTAAGTTCCTTCAATACTTAATCAATTTAATATAATATTTTGTATGATGGCAAAAACATTATGTTCTTGCGAACAAACGCATCCAAAATTTGAATTTTACCGCGCCACCGCTACCTTTCATCGAGATGTCACATTTCGTGTGTCGTTCTTCAATGATTGAAGAACATCACACGGCACTTGCCCAGGGCCCACGATCGATTGGGGCCCAGTAGTCCCTGCCAGATCACCAAACTATAACAGACCAACCGATATTTTAATACCCAAAAACATATTTATTTCGATAAAATCAACGGTCAAAAAAGCCATCTCAAACAAAGGACCGTAGAGATTGTTAAATAGTCTTATATCCGATCTTTATTGCCTTTACGCAAATGATAGAATATTTCATTCTTTTTCACACTTTTTAAAAAATTCCCGACAGTAAAAACCTCTAAAAGTAAAAAATAATATGTATTATATACCTATAATGTATTGGTCGGATTGGTCCTTTACGTTTATTATTTATAGTAAAGTTTTTATTATCCAAGCGCTCGTTGCATCTGGGGACCCCTAAAGATAATAGAACTATTCTTTATACAACAGATGACTTTATAGTTTTTAGTACAAATTTTTTGGCATTTATCTATATCGTAATACAATATTTCTGACATTTATCTTTTCTTTTTTGTAAATAATGTCATAAATTTTGCGCTCGCTTCGCTCGCACGTACGATTCACTACGATTAAAAATCCCTTCCGAGATCCAAGCTATCACTGAGTAGTACCTACCTACCTACATTTGGCCGTGAAAAAGTACCTAACAAGATGATAGACAGACAGAAAATTTCGCGCTCGCTTCGCTCGCGCTTTTGCTCTGTATTAGTTGTTGCCCGCCCGCAACCTTGTCCGCATTGATTTAGGTTTTCAAAAAACCGTAGGAACTCTTTGATTTTCCGCATAAAAAGTGTAAGTTGCTCTGACGTTATCAAAGCTTTTAAATTAATTAATAATAAGAAAACAAATGATCTGTGGGGCATTTCCGTTAACGTTGTGAAATCATTAATTGATATTGTTGCACCCGAGTTAGCATTAATATTCAATAATTGTGTTGACTGTGGTGAGTTTCCAGACTTAATGAAACATAGTAAAATAATTCCATTATTTAAATCAGGTAGTACTAGTGACCCCACTAACTTCAGACCGATATCTGTACTACCCACTTTTAGTAAAATCTTTGAAAAAATAATTTTAACTCAACTGCTTAATTTTTTCAACATTAATGATTTATTTCACACCAAACAGTTTGGTTTTACACGGGGTCGCTCAACAACCGATGCTGGTGTTGAGTTAATACTAAATATATTTGAAGCCTGGGAGGAATCACGTGATGCGCTTGGCGTTTTATGTGATTTATCCAAGGCTTTCGACTGCGTTGATCATGAAACATTGGTCGCGAAATTGCACCATTATGGAATTAGGGGTGCAGCATTGGAATTGATGAGTTCTTACCTAAATGATAGAATACAAAGGGTAGACGTGAATGGAAAGCGATCTCCCGGATCCGTTGTAAAAATGGGGGTGCCACAAGGTTCCATCTTAGGACCTTTTCTGTTCCTTATTTACATCAATGACCTTCCTTACCTCGCTAAGGACAATTACGGGATAGTCTTGTTTGCTGATGATACATCACTTTTATTTAAAATCAATCGATACTTAACAACTTTTGATGAAGTAAACAATTCTCTCACCAAGTTAGTACAGTGGTTCGAAGCTAATAACCTGCTTCTCAACGGGAAAAAGACAAAGTGTATTAAATTCACTTTACCAAATGTTAAGCAGGTGAAAACCACTGTGCAACTTAATAATGAGGAATTAGATTTAGTGGATACCGCTATTTTTCTTGGAATAACGTTAGATGCAAAACTTCAATGGGGCTCTCATATAAATAACTTATCGAACAGACTTAGTTCTGCCGCATATGCGGTAAAAAAGATTCGCCAGTTGACAGACATAGAAACTGCGAGACTAGTATATTTTAGTTACTTTCACAGCATTATGTCATATGGTATATTATTATGGGGTAATGCTGCTGATATTAATTCTATTTTTGTGCTGCAGAAAAGGGCTGTTCGAGCCATATACAGTATGGGGCCACGAGAGTCGCTGAGAACTAAATTTAGGGAAGTTAAAATTATGACAGTGCATAATCAATATATTTTTGAAAATTTACTGTACGTACATAAAAACATAAATAAATTTAAAAAAAAAGTGACTGTCATAATATAAATACTAGAAATAAAAATAAACTTGTAATTCCCGCCTCTAGGCTCAGTAAAGTTAGCAATTCATTTGCTCGTAATTCCATACGTTTCTATAATAAGCTTCCAGAAGACATATTGGAGATGTCTCTCAACAAGTTCAAAGTTTTCATAAAACGTAAACTAATTGAAAAATCCTATTACAATGTAAAGGATTATTTAAATGATAAGCAAGCTTGGGAATGAGTTGCTTAACGACTTTGTGATAGTTCTAATAAGTTTCAATAAATTTGTAAAGTGGTGATAATAAAAAGAATACCCGGCTGAGTTTGTTGTGGGCTCTTCTCAGACCTGGGCGCGTTTGGAACCCTCGTAGCTTTAGTTTTAAGTTTGCGTTATAATTATCACCACTATATTATCTTACAAATCTAACACTATACCAGACAATCAATAAGAGTAATTTATTACCTATTTTGAATAAATCATTTGACTTGACTTTGACTTTGACTATGCAGGTTTCCGGGACGAAAGCTTTCTTTGTGTAGTACCTGGTCAAAAAGATAGACCGTCAAATGGTAACAGATAAGTAGATAGACACGCTTTCTCATTTATAATATTAGTAGCTACCTTATGATTTTATCGTAAATATATATAAAAAATTTCGCGCTCGCTTCGCTCGCGCTTTTACTTTATATTGGTTAATGCCCGCAACTTCGTCCACATAGATTTAGTTTTTTAAAATTTCCGTGAGAACCCTTTAATTTTCCGGGATAAAAAGCCGTTTCCGAGTGTAAACTATCTCTGAATAGTACCAAATTTTGATTTAGAATATGGACTTTGAAAAGGTAACAGATAGATAGAAACATTCGCATTTATAATACGTCTTGAACGTGACTTATCTGCTTTCTTTGCCTATTCCAAGAAAATAGTACCTACTCTGTCAAGATCATAGGGGCCCCGTTATTCTAATGTGCCCAGGGCCTCCAATAGGTTAAAGACGGCCCTGCGTGCGGGTGTGCGGGGCCCCCCCCCCCCCCCCAACCCCCGCTCGTCATACCCCGATTACCAACTCGACCTGTCGCAAGAGGTCGAGATGTTGTGACTTGACCACGACTATGTGACCCCCTCCTGGCACCAAAGCTGGATCCGCCCTTGCCTACGTTATAATAGCTATCTGCATGCCAAATTTCAGCCCGACCGTCCAGTAGTTTGAGCTGTGCGTTGATAGATCAGTCAGTCAGCTTTTCCTTTTATACATATACTTATATTTTCTACTGGTGAAAGAATTTTCAATAACTTAAAGTTTTTAGTAGTTCCAGAGATGATTTCCTACAAACAAACATACAAACTTTACCTCTTTATAATATTAGTAAAGATTAAGTTTTCGTTGTCTTGTAAAAAAATTATGCGGTCTTGAATTTAAGCTGCTCTACCTCAAGTGAGAGAAAGCTCTTTGACTATAAAACCTACGTGCGATACGATAGCGCTCCGTACAAAACTTATTTGATCGGTCGTTCAACCATGTCGGTGCTCCGACTCCCTCTAGGCTATATGTGGCTCTCGCTCACTCGTACCGTTAAGGTGGTATCTGAGTTATAGCATTCCGAAGTTGCCACCACCACTCGGAGGCTGCGTTTACCACGTAAGCACGGTATAGCGAGCGTACAGTATGGAAACCATGTCACTACAGGAAGAGTCACAGATTAGAGAATGTAAAGTGTTTACATTCTCTAATCTGTGGGAACAGTGTTCGCGACAGGTCGTCATGGCGAATCGGAGTATGACATAAATCGTGGATGGGTGGGGGGGGGGATGCCCGGCACACCCGCGCTATCCCGCACCGGGCGTGCGTGGGCCCATGAACCTGTCGCGGACTAGTGAGGGAACTTTATTAGGGGGGGAAAGTACCTATAGTCGTACCATAACCTACCTAGCCTAATTTTTTAACATAAAGATAGAGTAATTTCGGATGAAAAATATTTTTTATGTTAAAAAATTAAAAAGTATTTGTCGTTTAGGAATTGTGACGTTATTATTCGCTTTCCGTACAGCGTGACGTTAATATTTAATTATGTTAACAAAACACATGATTTTTTAAATTATTCTTTCATTATCATCAATTATTCTACACGAGCAGCCTGTGGATCGATTACACGCAAAAGCAGTACAATGCCCTGCGTGTACAATATAATAATGCATTCAGGATGCTGATGGGGCTGCCCAGATTCTGCAGCGCGTCAGGGATGTTCGCCGAGGCGCATGTAGACTGTTTTTATACTACTATGCGAAAGCGGTGCACATCCCTGTTGCGTAGAGTCCGGTCCAGCCCCAACGGCCTCCTGAAGATATTTTCTGACAGGATCGACTGCCAGTACTTGAATCACTGTTGTATGATTCACGTGCTGGCAAATCGATCCTGTCCTAATTTAAATAGTTATCGATTTTTTACTAACAAATAGGTTTAAGTTTCGTGTAATTACTAACACCAATATGATCCTTGTTGGTCGAAATAAAAACATTTTATTTATTATTTATTTATAATAGCCCCATAAACTACCACTATACCAAAGAATCACATCATTTTATTACTACAGTCCAAGACCCTATTCTATCCCATGATTAGCTGTGAAGAAATGTGAACAGCGAATTTAACCAACCAACGATTACAATGAATAATGTTTTTCTTACACAATCGGAGGGCTGAACTGTATTTGATGGCTAAACTGCGACACAAGCTACATGTGGTTTTGCCTTCCTTGTTTCTCTGAATAAGTTTCTTGTTTCATGTGAACGCCCTCTTTTGGATTAGAAAATTAATTTCATCGACAGAATGCGCTATTTTTTTATCGATAGCGATTAATATTTATCAATGCATTCCCGCGGCTCGTATGGTAGTTATTTTTACGTACCGTTAAAAAATAAAGTAATTGAATTTCTAATTCAATATTTGGTTTTGGGTCAACGTTCTACACCGAATACCAAAATTTCAGGTTTGTGATTCGTCTACGAGCGAGAGACCAGCTGTGACACGCGGACAGACAGACAGACCGTAGAGTGATATTAATAGGGCTCCGTTTTTAGGGTTCCGTACCTCAAAAGGAAAAACAGAACCCCTATAGGATCACTTTGCTGTCTGTCGGTCTGTCAATAAACCTACAGGATACTTCCCGTTGACTTAGAATCATGAAATTTGGCAGGTAGGTAGATCTTATTATAGACATTCGGGGAAAAATCTGAAAAACCGTGAATTTGTGGTTACATCACACCAAAAAATTAAATTGTGGTCATGAACTAATAATTAGCATTTTCAATTTTCGAAGTAAGATAGATAACTATATCAAGTGGGGTATCATATTATGAAAGGGCTACTATGAAATACTGAAATGTGTCACAATCATTTGACGTGCTTTTTTAGTTTAATCGATAATTTAAAATGGTTATTACACTTAAAACTAACAAAGGGCGTGGATTTTACATATTTTGGTAGACCCTCTATTTAATAATCACTGATTTTGATGGTCAAATCGGTAAGTCTACGTAACCTACGCAGAAATGAAAGGAACAGACATGATCACGTCATCGCGCCTGATCTCCTCTTAAGGCGCGAAGCGATTGCCGTTTTGTTTACCTGCCTTGTTGATTATAATAATATTAATCCTAACCTGACCTTATATGGAAGCAGCTCCAACTATTAGCTGTAAACTATTTATGACCGATGATCTAGAATTATTTAATTTCAAGCTATTCTTGAACTGCGTGTCCTTCTATTTTTAACCAACTTCCAAAAACCTACGTGGTTCTCAATTCGTACAACGATTTTTTCGACGTTTCTGAACCGATTTGTAAAATTTGCCTATGCTTAAGTAGGTACATACAAAAAATACTTGTAAATCAATATCCATCAAGAGCAGTGATAGCCTTGGCTAGAATTCGGGGGGGGTCGGGGATCCATTCCAGGGCACGCACCTCCAACATTTCGAATGCGTTTTAAAAACACTAAAATAACACTCGTTTCAATAGTGAAGCAAAACATCGTGTGGAAAGCGCAATGAAAAGCCTGGATGCCTGAAAGTTCTAAAGTTGCTTGCTTATGAGTTCATCCTTTTATAGTAAGGAAAAATATGTCAATACAACGGTATGAAATATTAGTTATTATAAAAATTATACCATCACCTTATTTTTTATCTACTCCTATCTACATTTATTTTATTTGAAACTAACAAATGGCGCTATCTAGTAGATATACCTAGTACTACGTGAATTATGACGTTTCGTAAGCGCCATCTAGTGGATAACCATAGCATCACATGACAAGCGGCATAACGGTGTTACAAGTGTCCGGTAGATGGCAGTGGTAGCTGCAACTTTTTACAGCTCGCTAGGTGGCGCTAGTAAATTGAAAACAAATTCAAAAAATCTAAACAAAGCTCATTCTGATAAAGAAAAGAAGTAGGTTCGCGCCGCGCATTTTTTGTTGCACAGAAATATTTGAAATAGCTAGGCGAGATAAACGTTAATTATAATATTATTATGTGTGCAGTTTAGGTGTACGATAGAAACGCTATTATGGCTGAGCATTTTGGTCAAAACAAAAATTAAACAGATAAAGTAACTACACTGGCGCCTAGTGCTGTATTTGTATTTTCCTTTGCTAGCACTATATTTTAGTAATTTAGTTGGTAGAGTCTCGCAAACTGGACTGGACTGGAAAAGCGCAGCGCGTACGCGTAATAGGTAAAACCTAGACTGTTTTAATTAGTTCTTAGTTTGGTCTCTCTAAAGGTAGCATCTTCATTTTTAGGGTTCCGTACCTCAAAAGGAAAAACGGAACCCTTATAGGATCACTTTGTTGTCTGTATGTCTGTCAAGAAACCTACAGGGTAGGTACTTTCCGTTGACCTAGAATCATGAAATTTGGCAGGAAGGTAGGTGTTATAGCACAAGTAAAGGAATAAATGCGAAAACCGGGAATTTGTGATTACATCAATGAAAAAAATTAAAATGTGGTCATGAACTAAAAATTAGTATTTACAAATTTCGAAGTGAGTGATTATATCAAGTGGGGTATCATATGAGAAGTCTTCACCTGTACATACTAAAACAGATTTTTATTTATTTTTATGCATCATAGTTTTTGAATTATCGTGCAAAATGTCGAAAAAATACGACTGTAATACGGAACTCTCGGTGCGCGAGTCTGACTCGCACTTGGCCGGTTTTTTTTTAAACATTAGCTGTTTATATCCATGTTTTTGGCATAAATTGACTGCCCCTTTTATATAGTCCAGTAAATAAAGCCGTTTTTTTGGTCAACCTCGCACTAAATCCAATTTTATTTTATTTTTAGGTTAAGGGTCACTTACTGACCATAAAATCACAAAATGCTGACAGATTCAAGTGGAGCTTCGATCGCAATCTTGAAGGATAGTTTTTGGCTGATATCTCGAAAACTATCCACTTTAGGGGAAAATTTATATAAACCATTATTGTAGAAAATAAAATTTTGCATCTTTAGTTATCTGTAAACTTTTTTGTAAAACTTACTGTTTACGATTTACGGCCGATTTAATGAACCAGTTGTTCCAATATTTTAAAAGTTATCGGCTGAAATAGAAAAACCGGTTCATTCAATCGGCCATAAATCGTAAACGATAAGTTTTACAAAAAAAAATACAGGAAATAAAAGATGCTAAATTTTATTTTCTACAATAATGGCTTACAGCTCTATTTACTGGACTATATAGGTAGGTATTTAAAGTAGCTTATTTACCTATTTCAGACAAATTCGCACAGTTTGCAATGACCTTCTGACAATAAATATGTAGGTACCGAGTACCGACCATTACCTAGGTATGCATTATTATGTAAGCAGGTAGATATTACGATTTGCAGATTTATTTTTATTAGAAATGTGTTGTATGCAACGTCAGTAGGTAAGTAGGTGCATACCTACTAACCCATTTCATGAAAGTTGCGCAGTTCGCAATGACCTTGTTGTATTAGTTTACCGATGCATTTTATTCCAACAATTTGCAAAATATTTTTATCTCATTTGTTTGTATACTCAATAATTTTTGAAAATGTTTTCAAAAAACTATCTATCTATCAGCATCATCATCGTCATCATCAACCGATAGACGTCCACTGCTGGACATAGGTCTGTTGTAGGGACATCCACACGCAACAGTCTTGGGCCGCCCTGCGACTCGTCTGATGTCGTCCGTCCACCTAGTGGGGGATCTTCCAACACTGCGTCTTCCGGTGCGAGGTTGCCATTGCAGCACCTTGGGACCCCACTTCAGCTTCGCAACCCGTTGAGCTATGTCGGTTACTCTAGTTCTCCTACGGATATCCTCATTTCTGATTTGATCGCGTAGAGAAACTCCAAGCATAGCTCTCTCCATCGCCCGCTGAGTGATTCTGACTGACTCTGAAAAACTATCTATACGCGACGTACGAAAGTTTATAAAAGAAGAAATTTTTTAAGAATTAAAAATAACTAGCGATCCGCCCGGGCTTCGCACGGGTGCAATGTACCTGGATATGGTGGTGTCAGTATGATTATTTTGTCATATTTCAAAGAAGCTTATCCACGCGGACGAAGTCAAACCCCTATTTTACCTCCAGGGGTTCAATTTTTAAAAAATCCCTCTTAGCGGACGTCTACGTCATAATAGCTATCTGCATGTCGAATTTCAGCCCGATCCATCCACAGTAGTTTGAGCTGTGCATTGATAGATCAGTTAGTCAGTCAGTCAGTCAGTTAGACAGTCGGTCAGCTTTTCCTTCCTTTTACATATTTAGAAGAATAAGACAACATTTTCGACGAAAGCTCACAGTCATTGCTGTGAAACGGAAAATTGGGAGTCGAATTTTTTCAATATATTGAAAAGGTAATAAAGATTCTATTTGAAAATGAAATTATTCATTTGCTAAATATGGGTAGTTTACAAAGGTTATTCGTGGAAATAAGTTTGTATTGCGCTGTCTCTGTAATGTAATCCCATACAAATAGAGACAAAAAACGAAACTATGTTTCCTAATTCAATGTTTTTTCATTTTTTTTTTTTTTCATTTTCGAATTAAATTTCGAATGTTTTTGAAAATATGCTTGTGATTGGTTGGCGGTTTAAAATGGTTAACGCCCACTAAGATTTTTGTCTTTATCATTTGTATGGGATTACGTAATAGAGAGAGCGGTATACTAACTTCTTTCCACGAATAGAGTAAGACCAAAGAAGTTGGAAGTACTACTAATAGTAAGACACAAATGAGTATGCGGTAGGGCTGTATACGTATAACTTGTTTAAGGCCCGCCAGGGTCGCATGCAGTAATCAAATATCTGACAAGTGAAGCATGAAATGGCAGACGGCCGCCGCGCCGGGCCGATGAACTGCGACGTGCGAGCTGCGTGCTGAGATACGAAGAGACGACACTCCTTACTAGTGATGGGATCGTGCATGTTCAGTTGCTTAGACTATGCAAACTCTCAATTCTCCGGAAATCAAGTAAAATGATATTATACTTAGGGCCTGTTTCACAATCCCCAGATAAACTTTATCCAACGGATAAAGTTGACATTTTGACAGATTCCCGATACAAAAATTGACATAATGTCAAATTTATTCGTCAACTAAAGTTTATCTGAAGATTGTAAACAGGCCTTTAGTCGAATTACTTATAAATCACATCACTAGCACGGGGCGCCCGCTCCCGTCGTCTTAATTGAATTTTCGTTACTGAACCCGAGGCATTAATAAGAATATTTGATGATCTCATGTGACGTCACTGATTAGATTATCTAGTGTGTGACCACGTGGTCAGAGTGAACTAGAGTGAGGGAACTCTTGGTTTGATCCTGAATCGACGATACGTCAAATTATGTACATACATATTATGCACATACATACATATAGACATATTATACGCGAGCTCTGCTGGGGCTGCCGTGGAGGTGTAGCGCGTCGGGTATGTTTGCGATGCACAGGGTTGACGATTTTTATGCGGTAATGCGTAGGGCTAGGGCAGGATTCCTGTCAAGATTGCATAGTACTAATAATTTAATAATAGAAATGGTAAAACAGTACCAATTTAACTTACCTAAATTTTTCGCTATATAATTTTGTTACCTAATTTAATAATTTAATTTAATTTCATAATGAATTACTTACTTTAATTACTCACTATGCTTTAATTTAATTTAATTTAATTTAAAATTGTTATGGACGACCCGTCTGAAATAAAATCTTTTTATTTAATTTATTTTTTATTTATTTATTATGTCTTGATTATGTCAAATATTAGGCTATGGTGACGTGAAATCCATGGACCTAGAATTGAACTGTCACGAAATGTGACGCGGTGCACCAAAACATCAAACATCTGGCTCTCTCATAGAGATCTGCAGCCATAAAATGTAGTAGTAAGTGGCGTCGGTGAGCACTGAGAAAGGATTTTTAAAAATTCATTTCCTAAGAGATCAATGTTATACAGCTATACAGCTATAAGTTGTATAAAGCTGTGATAGCCTAGTGGTTAGGACGTCCGCCTTCTAATCGGAGGTCGGGGGTGCGATCCCGGGCACGCACCTCTAACGTTTCGGAGTCACGTTGCGTTTTAATTAATTAAATATCACTCGCTCTAACGGTGAAGGAAAACATCGTGAGGAAACCTGCATACCTGAGAGTTCTTTATAAAGTTCTCAAAGGTGTGTGAAGTCTACCAATCCGCACATGGCCAGCGTGGTAGACTAAGGCCAAAACCCTTCTCACTCAGACCCGTGCTCTGTAATGGGTTGATCATGATGATGATGATATAAAGCTCTTATCTAGTTATATAAGAGTAGTCTAGCTCTTAGCCCACCTTGCGTACCTACCCAGTGCAAGCCAGCTAGTGTAGGTACGACTATTTTGCGAAACATTTATTCGCGGTATTCTGAACATGGAACAGAGTATAACATACCTACTACCGGTTTTTCCTCGAAGCAACTGCTACCGGTACTACGCAAATAAGGATTAACGAGTAGATAGCAATTTTAAGGTTCTGTTGTAAAATATGAAACCCTTACAGTAACTTTACTACTATACTATACTATTACCTATATTCCTTAACAAAAGTGTTTGTGTCATGGCGGTAAAGATATATAATAAGATACCAGCCCCCCTAGCATGGGCAGGAGACAAAAATTTTATCCCCCAATTATATCCACTGACGAGGGATAAAATTTACTTGTCCACCTCTCAAAGCACGGCAACAGGGGAGAGGAGAAGTTTATCCCTAATTCGGGGACAATTTTATCCTCGACATTAGACGTGGGTTTAAGTTTATTCTCATAGAACTTAAAAAATCAAAACATGTCTCGCGGTACCTGTTGGGTTTAGGTTATGTTTGGGTTGTGTTTGGGTTATGTTTGGGTTGTGTTTGTGTTATGTTTGGGTTGTGTTTGGGTTATGTTTGGAATATGTTTGGGAACCCCAACATAAACCCAACATAGGTCCCAAATACCAATTACCATTAACCCAATAAAGGTAAAGGAAAAGATCCAAAAACCGAAAAGTCCCCCGTTTTATTCACTGTGGATAATTATATCCACCCGTGAGCCCATGCTCGGAGAGTAGATAAAGCTGTCGGAGGGGATAAAGATTTTATCCTTTCCCCGGGGAGAAAATTATATCCCCGCCCATGCTAACCCTGCAGGGGAGATAAGGAAATGTAATAATATAAATAAATTTAAGAATAAATTGCATGATTTTTTAATAGACAAGACATTATATAACATTAATGAATTTTTTCAACTTAGACATTTTTAAATTTTGAATTTTACCATAGACAAAGACAACGTGCGTCAAATTACTTATAAGTCAAAGTCAAAGTCAAAGTCAAATGATTTATTCAAAATAGGTAATTAATAACGCTTTTTGATGGTCAGATGTTGGATTTCTAAGATATAGTGGTGATAATTACGCAAACTTAAAACTAAAGCTACGAGGGTTCCAAACGCGCCCAGGTCTGAGAAGAGCCCACGACAAACTCAGCCGGGTATTCTTTATAGTTATTGTTTTACTAGGTTAACTAATTGTTTTGCATGCCTAATATTTAAGGCGAAACATTTCTACTGGACAAATTTTATGTAATAACATCTCGTTGTAAAATGTTTCCGCAAATAAAGCATCTTTGAATCTTTGAACTATACTACGGTAAAGCCTAAAGGAAGCGTTATGATTTTGGTAGTCTACGTATGTATGTGTGTGTCAGTGTTGCCAGACGTCCCGATTTTTTAAGTCAAAATCAAATGTCCCGCGCGGGACAGGCTGAGTCCCGCTTTTCGGGGATAACTCGACCGTGCGTGCGCAGCGTGCTGAGGAAACGTGAGCGGGTGGCACAGACAAGCCCGACAAAAAAAAATGTAATATGATATCTTTAGGAGTAGGTACTATTTTCTTGTTGGGAAGTGTGGACTGGCCCGCCTGGCCGCCCGCCCGGTGCGTACCTAATGAAGATAAGCGCGCGATTTTTGCTATATAGTCACGTAAACGTCATTTGAATTCAAATAAAATGATAAATATTTAAAAACTTCTGATTATATGCGTTTTTTTAACATGTCCCGCTTTCGACGAAAGAATCCCGCTTTTTTCACTCAAAAAGTTCCAAAATCCCGATTTGGCAATTAAAAAAACTGACAACGCTGGTATGTGTGTGTGTGTATGTTTGTATTAGGCTAGGGATGACGTGAAATCACGGATGTACGAAATAATAATTCTTATGAAATCGAAGAAACCTACATAGCCTACCTAGCGTCAAATGCGGGCAACATTTGACGCCTGCCAGTGTACGTGAAGCCTGGACGTACCTATTGTTAGTAAGGGCCTGTCGTGAACTGGTAGGTACTGCGTCTCAATTCTCACCCGTTGCATTAGGTACCTACTCCACCCGGCTCGTTCATTGGGGCCCGTATCTCGAGAGCTTCATTTAATTATTGCCACACCCTCTCCCGCGACCCGCCCCACCCCCGCCGGCCCCTTCATGCACCGCCATGAAAGATAATATAATTGAGGAATGCTATTAGTTTTTGATGTTTGTTATTCGAATAACTTCCAATGTCTTATCTTCCCACTCGTCTATCAGCCTAGTATAGTAGGGCTAGTGCCTTGCAAGTTGCAACCGATCCTGGGTGCCTGGGTTCAAGACAAGTCTTGAGTCGGGCCAGTATAGTTATTAAGTAGGTTTGGTTTTTTTTTTAGTAGCTGTACGGGGTGGAAAGTTGGCGGTGCTACGACTCTGTGCCCCGGAGAGTACGTACAGTACGCGGCAGAAAATAATGTACATCATAATTACTTTAAAGCTGCGTAAAGAACCCATATTGATTTGACTAAGAAAGTGTATTGAGTTATTAATAATAATTATCACAAAACATTATAAAATTACTGTTGGTAGGTTGCCTTGGTAGGTAGTAAAGTTTCTTTAAAAAACCCGGCCAATTGCGAATCAGACTCACGCACTGAGGGTTCCGTATTAAAATCGTATTTTATCGACATTTTGCACGATAAATCAAAAACTACTAAATAGATCTCGTTCAAACCAATTTTCGGTGGAAGTTTGCATGGTAATGTACATCATATATTTTTTTTAGTTTTATCATTCTCTTATTTTAGAAGTTACAGGGGGACACATACATTTTATCACTTTGGAAGTGTATCTCGTGCAAACTATTCAGTTTAAAAAAAAAATGATATTAGAAACCTCAATATTATTTTTAAAGACCTATCCATAGATACCCACACGTATGGGTTTGATGAAAAAAAATGTTTTGAGTTTCAGTTCTAAGTATGGGGAACCCCAAAATTTATTGTGTTTTTTTTATTTTCGTGTAAAAATCTTAATGCAGTTTTTTTTTTTTTTTTAAAGAATATTAGCCATGTTAAATGACTAATATTCCCCTTTCCTCTCCAATTAAGCGTCAGGCTTGTGCTAGGAGTAGGTACGACAATAGTGCAACAGGCGGGGTTTGAACCGTCGACCTTTCGGTTTTCAGTCCACTCCTATACCGGTTGAGCTATTGAGGCTCGAATTTTACAGAATACATCTACTTACGGACAGACAGACAGACAGACATGACGAATCTATAAGGGTCCCGTTTTTTGCCATTCGGCTACGGACCCCTAAAAAACGAATTAAAAGTAAACGTATTAAAACTCGATACTTATTAAGTTTAATCATAATAAATAATATTAATATTATGGGCAGAATAATAAAAATTATTCGAATATTGATATTTGAATGTAACTGTCGTAATTAACTCTTATCCTAATTAAAAATTTAACCGGCAAATTCTGTATTTTGGGTCGTTACAGCCGCAGGGTAGTCAGAGAAGAAACGAAATAAGATACCTACTCCTCAATACTTTTGCTATGTTACTGTCTAACTGCAATCATTTTTATGCGGTAGCTATAGGTACCCTCTTTCATAGGAAATATCCATTAATTCAACGGAGATCTGTGGATATTCCATCTGAGTCTGGAGTTCTTAGACTGTAGACAGCCCTAAAGAGAGTGGAGTGAAGCGGAGTGGTCCCACAGAGCCGGTCCGAGCTTAATACTTCGTGTTCACATGAATGAACACGCTTCTCGATCGCATCGCGTGCAAAATAAGTAAAATGAGGCCTATGCTACGGCGACCAAGCGATCTGCATAATAATTACGTGAGACTGTCTCAAACACAAATTATGGATTTTTTTGGTGCGGACGACCGCACTTTTAGAATTAAAGGGCCCTATCTAAAAATTTAACGTGTCGAAAAATTAATAGGTAAGTAAGTCATGTAACTAACTCTCAACTATTTTGAGTTTAAATTTGTCCTTTTATACGCCACAATAGGAGTCGTATCAACTATTTCAATAAGAGTCGATGAAGACGGTCAGGCAAAGTCAAAATTTCGAGATAGGTGTCTATATAATTCTAAATATGATGTACTGTTGGCGTCAGATAAATGTAGCTCTGCAAAGAATGAAAAAATAAATTGCTTTCATTTTACACCTCTGTACTGATCTCTCTAACAAAAATATCTTATAAAACACAGATAACGGGTAAGTTCATAATACAACTAATTCTAGTTGTTTTCTACATTATAATTATGTATGTCATGAAACCACGAAATAAGCCCAAAATCATTAACAAAAAATCTATTCTGAATCTCCCTAGAGCGCAGGAAATAATCGGATATATCGATAAATTATCCAACAGGTCAAAGTTAGTACCAAATAGAACTTAAGCGGAAGGCTTGCGGAAGGGATCGTTACAATACTTGAAACTTGGGGACGCTCAGATAATTGTAATCATGGTAAAATCTACGTGCAGGAAATGTTGGAAGCCTGATTCTTAAAGGACAATGTCATCAATGAGTTTGGCAAAGAGGTATAGTTCTTGCAATTCACGAAGGCGAGTGAACTTTACTTGTGGTTACGTCGTATACACGGACATTACGTAGGTACGTGTGCGTACATGTCGGACCAATCAGTCGCGAGCAAGCGCTCGCAAACGCACATATTTACCTACTGTACCTTACGTATACCGATACGACTTAAACACAAGCATGAGTCACTCGCCTTCGTGAAATGCAAGATTATTAAAATTCTTTTAGAGTGTGTCACTTAAAGAGTGTCACATGTCATGTCCCGTAATCGATTTAATCATACTTGGTCACCTTGCAAAATAACAAAATGAAACCAAAACCTCGCGAACATAGTGAACGCTTGTTTTATTTGTTCAGGACCTGTTCCGCGGCCATTTGCCGACTACACAAAATAAGGCTTTTTAAGAATAAGTAAGTACTTTAACATTTATTATTATGTACGCAAATTAGGGGCCTACATTTCATCATCATCATGATCAACCCATCACCGGCTCACTACAGCGCACAGGTCTCCTCTCAGAGTGAGAAGGGTTTTGGCTATAGTCTACCACGCTGGCCAAGTGCGGATTGGCAGACTTCACACACATTTGAGAACATTATGGAGAACTCTCAATCATGCAGGTTTCCTCACGATGTTTTCCTTCACCGTTAAAGCAAGTGATATTTTAATTACTTAAAAACTCACATAACCCCGAAAAGTTAGAGGTGCGTGCCCGGGATCGAACCCCCGACCTCCGATTAGAAGGCGGACGTCCTAACCACTAGGCTAGAGCTGATATAATCCATACTAATATTATAAATGCGAAAGTGTGTCTGTCTGTCTGTCCCTCTGTATGTCTGTCTGCTAGCCTTTCTCCGCCTCTCCGTTCAACCGATTTTGACGAGATTCAGTACAGCGATAGTTTGCATCCCGGGGAAGGACATAGGCTACTTTTTATCCTGGAAAATCAAAGAGTTCCCACGGGATTTTTAAAAACCTAATTCCACGCGGACGAAGACGCGGGCATCAGCTAGTTTATAATATTAGTATGGATAACACAAAATTTAAGTATTTTCTTCATTAAAGCTCTAGAGCTGGAAGTCTTCTAAAAAATATAAAGTAAAAACTTCGGATATCCTCCGAGATACCTCGCTCTTCACAGCATATTGTGTATACGAAATTTTGTGAAGAGAGCAAAATTATTATTAACTTCCATCGATCGCTCGGACACCAACATCTGTTGAGGATATTGGGTGACCCGAGTGTTGAGGTGGTCCTGACTACAAACGTCGAACGATCTTGATTCTTGATGTAAGAATTAAATTGTTATTCATCACATAACTATTTTAAACTGAGTACAGTATATTTTAAACTGAGTCGTCGAGTTATCTGTCTGTCTCGCTCGCACTTACAGGTCGTAGGTAAGTGCGAGCGAAACAAACAGATAACTCGACGACTCAGTTTAAAATGCGTCGACTATAGTTGATTTTTAGGCTGACATATATAAATATAAAAACCTGATAATAAAAGATTAAAAAAAAACTTGTTGATTTTAAGAATTATTCTGATCGTATTTTCTGATCGATATATTTTTGAAAGCGATTTTTAGTTTCCCGGCAGACAAAATGTCATAAAATCAATAAGTAACATACTAGCCACTTCATCCGAGTGGATTTAGTTTTTTAAAAATCCTTTGGGAACTCTTTGATTTTTTGGGATAAAAAATAGACGATGTCATTCTACAGATCTTTAACATTACGTCGATCCATTGCTTTGTTTTGGCGTGATTGAAGGATAAACCTACAAACAAACAGATTTTCGCATTTATAACATTAGAAGTGATTACCATAATTTAAACTACTTGTATGTAACTTGGACGGAGTACATTTTTTGTAAATATTTAATTGAGCATTTATAAGTTGTTCCGTGTAAAATGTAAATATTATGTTCTGTTGTAAACAAATATTATTACGTGCGTCATATGAAATTAAATAATAAATGCATAGTATTAATTATAACTTTAATTTAAAGATTACGATCTGCTACCACAATAATTGCTATATATAAATTTTATTTCATTTAATTTTTCTAAAAGACACAGGTAGGTATGAGTTTATCATTAAAGAGTTAGGTAACTTAGCGTTTAGAAAGACTTATCATGTTAAAATGCTTTTGTTTATTCTTACTCTTGCTTTAGGAAACTACTCCAAATTGACACTTACCTGAAAAAAAATATTCACTTTAAAAATATTGATACATATTTTGTCGGACTAATATTTAACAATTAATTAAAAATAAAATTATAGTTGGTACACTAATAGCAATCAATATACAGTACGCGACAGAAAATAATGTACATCGACCTTTAGAATGAGATTTTGGCTTTGTAGAGCGTTGTCTCTGTCACTCATATCTATGTGACGCTTTGTCAGTTTCAACGACAGAGAGTCCCTACAAAACTTTAAGAAAGAGATAGCTCTTTCTTAAGGTAGATGTACATTATTTTCTGCCGCGTACTGTAACAAATTTTCAGATTTTACTGGTACGTTACTATTATTCGAAACTAAGGACGTTTTTGTAACTGGACAGCCAAATTCTAGGTATAACCTAGCCTAGGTATATCTAGGTATATCTATTGTACATGCTATCTTTGTTATATTTCTATTGTTTTGGTTTGGCTGTACAATAAAGCATATTTTACTTTACTTTATCTAACTATCTATCTCCCACTTGATTAAGCTTTGATATCGAATTGGTATTTTAAGGAATAGCGCTCATTAGCAAAAACATCAAGATTGCACGGTCGAGCTAGCTTTCAGCATTCTTAGGTCTCAAATTCACACATCAATAGTTCAGTTTTTTCCAACCTGCTTTAATGTGTGTGCGTGTTACTCGATACACGCACGTGTTTGCGTGTAGTGCTGCGCTCACCATTTGAGTGTCAAGTTTCAAAAGTTGCCTCGCATCCAGAGATAACAACTTTGTACCTGCGAGTCTGCGACAAACTTTGTCCATCCCACCCAAACCCATCGCCGGCCCACTACTGAGCACGTGTATCCTCTCAGAATGACAGGATACAAGATAAAAAGTACCTAAGTACAACACGTCGGAAATATCTAAGCACCTCGCTTTTCCTCGCAGCACGCCCGTTTTCGCTTATCCAGTAACGGCGGTGCCAACGCGAGCGCGTTTCATGACGTCACTAAGCCAGGTTCGCAGATATTTCCGACGGGTTGTATGTCTACTTCTCGCCCTAGCGGGCTAGGCGCTAGCGGGTTCCGATTTCCAAAGCGTTTCTAACGCTAACCCTCACGAGTCGGAGAGGCACCTGAAGAAGACCTACGTTCAAGGTCGAGAAAAGTGAAACGCCCATAATATCGCGTGTGAAAAACGGCAGGCGCCCACGCCGGCGGTGAGCGTCGCCCACGGAGCGTGGGCGCGTAGTAAAACGTAAGGTGCGCTCCCTATATGGCGTGGCGAATCCCACATTTGCATATCACCTACTTTACTACGCTGTGATAATGTTTTATCAATGAGACTTAACCTAGTCGTCTACAATCCTATCTGTGATCTGTCGATAATAGTATTTTCGACAGATCACAGATATAAGCTAACTCTGTGCCAAATTTCATCCAAATCGGTTAAACGGTTGGGCCGTGAAAAGCTAGCAGACAGACAGACAGACACACATTAGCATTTATAATATTAGTATGGATTTGATAAGACTAGCTTTAAGTTTTATTGTGATACTAGCTGCCCTGGCGAACTTCGTTCCGCCTACGGCCTAACAGTCAGTTAAAATTTTTATAATTTTTCTCTCCGTAAGAACTATCCTCGTGCTTCAAGGAATATTATTAAAAAAAAATTAGCGAAATCGGTTCAGCTGTTCTCGAGATTTGCGATGACCAACACATTTGGTGATTCATTTTTATATTATATAGAAGATTTTCATCTAGTAGTAAAAATAAAACTAACAAAATTAAACTATTATGTGTTCTCAGTAAGTTGCGAAACTTGACTTTGCTAGGTCGAGTAAACAATATTATTTCAAGGTTTCGCTCGATGGCAACGCGTTTTGAATTTGGAAATTCAATATTTAGCATTTGAATCATACCTATTTGAATCTTGAAATTTTAATTTTGAAATCGATACGTGTTATAGACGTGACTCGTGACCCAAACATAATTATAATACTAGCTGGTGCCATTGACGTCGTCCGCGTGGAATTAGGTTTTTAAAAATCCCGTGGGAACTCTTCGGTTTTGGCATGGCAAATCTAAGAATTCTTTTAGAATCTATTATATAAAAGGAAAAGCTGACTAACTGACTGAATGATCTATCAACGCACAGCTCAAATTGCTGGACGGATCGGGCTGAAATTTGGCATGCAGATAGCTATTATGACGTAGGTATCCGCTAAGAAAGGATTTTTGAAAATTTAACCCCTAATGGGGTGAAATAGGGGTTCGAAATTTGTGTAGTCCACCGTCCACGTGGACGAAGTCGCGAGCATAAGCTAGTACCAAATAATAATAAAAAATAAGCCACTAGACAAGGCAAGTATATATCTACAACAATACAATTATCATGTACTACAAGACTAACAGACGTGTTATCACTGCTATCGGCCGTAGACGCCCAAATGGCATCCTCACTTGAATACTAATCAACTACAATTAATGTACGGTACATATCTAATGGTAATGAGTAGGTACATACCGATACATTACATTCATTCCAAAAATTAGCGGGATAGCGCGGTTATGCGAGGCGCCCCCCCCCCCCCCCGCCCCATACCCCAATTGCCATCTCGACCTGTCGCCTACATGATATCATTTTTGTTTTCAGTACTTTCTAGCTCGTAGTTTTAAGTTTACCTAGTTTTAATTTTGTAATTTTTTACATTTGGTTATACCTATATTTTTTGTATTGTTTTGTGAGCTGAATAAACTTTTATTTATTTGTTTAATTGTATTATACTTACATGATGATAAAAAAGCTGTGATAACCTTGTGGTTAGGACGTCCACCTTCTAATCGGAGGTCGGGGGTTCGATCCCGGGCACGCACCACTAACTTTCGGAGTTATGTGCGTTTTAAGTGGTAATTAAATATCACTTGCTTTAACGGTGAAGGAAAACATCGTGAGGAAACCTGCATACCTGAGAGTTCTCCATAATGTTCTCAAAGGTGTGTGAAGTCTACCAATCCGCACATTGCGAGCGTGGTAGACTATAGCCAAAACCCATCTCACTCTAAGAAGAGACCCGTGCTCTGTAGTGAACAGGCGATAGGTTGATCATGATAATGATGCTACATGATGATACAAATGTATTAACAACACTCGCACTTGACGAATTTTTAATAAGGCATGGATGTTGACAGTATCTGTCTGTATGCAACGCGCAACAAAGAACGATGTTTTGTAAATCGCTCCGTGTCCAATGCGCAAGGTGCTATCCTGTAAATCGTTGCGTTCGTCGATGAGGTCGCTGTCGGAAATACTTGGAGACGACCGATATTACAGTCAGGCCGGGGTCACTTAGTCACGTGACTCGAAAAATATACACACGACGGCAGCGTGCCCCTTGTCCGACCTAAGAAGAGCACATTACAAAAGACCGTGTTGGACCCGAGGCATACCTTAGATACGGCAACGGTCTAATGTGAAGCAATGAAGCCTTTAAAATGTAAACCTAAATAATGATCATAGTTAATCAGATAAGACAACGGAATATAAAGCTGGAGATTGATAGTACCGTTTGTTTGGTATGAACCATGATTGTATTCAAGGGCTAGCTTGTATCTGAGTAAAAAATATAATAATAAAAAAACTGCAAAATTTCATTAGTTCGATCGTCGGCTAATCAAAGGTGATTACGGTCGTCACACTGTAGCTGTCATACTATAGCAGTGGGCTGCTTGAATACAATCTTCTTCAACATTATTCATTTCATCGCTGTGTCAGCGTTACTGGCGAGGCTGTGCAACGAGCGTTTGAGAATAGCATTGCCCGCTAGCCGACGCATTTGGCATTTGAATGGTATTACGAAACCGATTTGTAGTTTAGACAAGTTTTATGGCGTTCGTCGATACATCGAAACTTGTGATACGTGGACTGCTAGCCGACCCACATTTGGCCCAAAATATTCAAATACAGTTACACTACGTAATAACCTAGTAATCAAGCTGTGGTAGCCTAGTGGTTAGGACGTCCGCCTTCTAATCGGAGGTCGGGGGTTCGATCCCGGGCACGCACCTCTAACTTTTCGAAAGTTATGTGCGTTTTAATTAATTAATTATCACTTGCTTTAACGGTGAAGGAAAACATCGTGGGGAAACCTGCATGCGTGAGAGTTCTCCATAATGTTCTCAAAGGTGTGTGAAGTCTGCCAATCCGCACATGGCCAGCGTGGTAGACTATGGCCAAAACCCTTCTCACTCTGAGAGGAGACCCGTGCTCTGCAGTGAGCCGATGATGGGTTGATCATGATGATGATGATGACGTAATAACTACGTATCTTATCAAAAGAAATTTGATAAATGTCTATAATAGAACCTCGATAGCTCAACGGTTAAAGGAGCGGACTGAAAACCGAAAGGTTTAAAAATATACCATCAGCTCGAAACTTCAGTAAGTGCTGACGTCACTAAAATGGCGGCCACGCGCATTAGCAATTTGCGGGACTTATAAGAACGTACCTACCTAGCTCTAGCATTAATGGAAATTGCGTAGGTACGAAGTATACAAAACAGTAAACAAAACATGGTGTAAGCTAAAACACCTCATCAACAACTGACACTCGATGATTATAGTTCCTTGTATGCTTATAGTTCCTTGTATCGCGCATGGGACTTTCAGTTGACAATTTCTTGGAAGGTGTTCATAATTTCATTCTGTATTCTCATACCAATATAGCGTACCTATACTTAACTATCAGGTACCTTCCTACCACCTACCTTCTCAGACGGGCGCGTTTGGAACCCTCGTAGCTTTAGTTTTAAGTTTGCGTTATAATTATCACCACTATATCTTACAAATCTAACACCATACCAGACCATCAATAAGAGTAATTTATTACCTATTTTGAATAAATCATTTGACTTTGACTTTGACTTCATCTAGACAGCGGTGATAGCCTAGTGGTTAAGACGTCGGCCTCCCAGCGCTGGCTTCCCAACAAGTCACACTCAATCGTGTCACAGTGAGACTCGTTGGGAATTCATAAATTTTTGTAGGGTTCCGTACCTAAAAGGAAAAACGGAACCCTTATAGGATCACTTTGTTGTCTGTCTGTCTGTCGGTCTGTCAAGAAACCTACAGGGTACTTCCCGTTGACCTAGAATCATGAAATTTGGCAGGTAGGTAGATCTTATAGCTGACATTCGGGGAAAAATCTGAAAAACGTGAATTTGTGGTTACATCACACAAAAAAAATTAAATTGTGGTCACGAACTAATAATTAGTATTTTCAATTTTCTAAATAAGATAACTATATCAAGTGGGGTATTATATGAAAGGTCTTCACCTGTGCATTGTAAAACAGATTTTTATTTATTTTTATGTATCATATAGTTTTTGAATTATCCTGCAAAATGTCGAAAAAATACGACTGTTGTATAGTACGGAACCCTCATTGCGCGAGCCTGACTCGCACTTGGCCGGTTTTTTTCCGTTGAGTCACATTGTTACTATAGGTAGACCAGAATCTCATGAAAAATACCAATGTAATCCTATTGTTATTGCTAATGACGATTTCAAGTGGAAACACGCCAGTTTATATTGAATGCACTATACCTCAGGGAGGTACTTAGTCGAAATAAACTGGAGTAGTAAAAGTAATAGGTAATACTTCGTGTGAACATTGGAAGCACAGTTAGGTCCGTTAGGCGCAGACAGATCGGCATTTAATATAAATAAACGGCTTTTTGTCGATAAGTATTATCTGCCTCGACATATTGCAATTACAAGAGTCGGGCCGAGTTCCGTTATACGCGGAGCACACGCGCGACCATGTCGCTCTCGACTATCTCAACAAGTGTGAGTTGGACTCGCACAAGAAGGGTTCCGTACCATCGTATACAATAACACTTTTTATTTTATTTTTAACTAGCTTATGCCCGCGGGCCGCGACTTCGTCAGCTTGGACTGCTTTTCAAAAATCCTTTCTTAGCGGATGTCTACGTCATAATAGCTACAACCAGACTGATCCGTAAAGTAGTTTGAGCTGTGCGTTAATACGTCCGTGTGTAATAGTCAGTCTTGAAATTTATGTAGTCTAAGCGGACAAAGTCGCGGGCATAAAGCTAGTATTAGAGGATATCTACTCGTGTGGTATTAGTGTAGACGGATTATGGACTAGATAGACAGGACATAAAGTTGTAACAACAAAAAGTCTTTAGCCAAACAAAATGTCTAGACTCTATTTAGGTTTATTATAAGATGTTGGCTTTAGCCTGAATATGTTGCAATTAAAAGCGGTCAGGCTTGTGCCGTTACTCGGATAAAAACTAGATGTTGTGTTGCGGGACGCGGACCTTTGCGGGGAGGCTGTGAAAACTGGCACCGGACCAGTTGCGAGACCTCGACTAGAGAGCACGGTAACGGTAGACGGACAGACGGCATTAATCTCTGCTGCATAATACATGCCGCAATAAACGGTGATAGCCTGCGGACAGTGGCAGAGTGAACTAGAGTGAGTGAGCTCTCGGTTTGATCCTGAATAGAATACGATCTAAGTATACTAAATGCGAAAGTGTGTCTGCCTGTCTGCTAGCTTTTCACGGCCCATCCTTTCAACTGATTTTAACGAAATTTGGTTGAGAGGTAGAGTTGCATCCCGGGGAAGGACATAGGCAACTTTTTATCCCGGATATTCAAAGAGCTCCCACAGGATTTTTAAGAACCAAAATCCACGAGGACGAAGTCGCGAGAATCATCTAGTAGAATATATTTTTATTCAAGTAAACTTTTACAAGTGCTTTTGGGTCGTCAACTAGTTTTATTTACCACTGGTTGGGAATGCCGTGCCCCCACCTCACCCACCTCATACCCCGATTGCTATCTCGACCTGTCACGTACTATAGTTATATTAAATTCTAGAAGGGCATGTCAACACATTGAGTTTGATTCGTAAATATTCAGATGAGAATCGAACTACGTTTGTATGGACAGTGCTGAGAGCATGCTGGAGAAACTTCTCTCAATTACTGGCCTTCGTATTACCAAATAGGTAGGTACTATGCAATAGCCAATACGCATACGTATAGTGGGAAAACAATACAAAATATAGTACGCGACAAGTCGAGATGGCAATCAGAGTGGGGATGCCCCTCACACCCGCACAGCCCCTGCGCTAGCCCAGTGCGGGATAGCGCGGGTGAGGTGCGGGCGTATGCGGCGTGCCCCCCACCTCATACCCCCATTGCTATCTTGACCTGTCGCGTACTATTGGTATAATGGGAAAACAATACAAAGTTGTTGTAACCAAAATTATATAACCATAGAGATTTGAATGAAGAGAAAGCTAGATATGTCTGTTGTGACGTGTTTTATCTCATAATTAACGCGAAAACCAGATATGGTAATAGATATACCTATTTATGTTCAGTAACAAATTAACGATAGCTAAGAGAACGAGGCACATAGTTCGTAAAACCGATAGACGTTGGGGTCTCACTCAAGGTGTTGGAATGGCGACCTCGCACCGGAAGACGCAGCGTTGGAAGACCCCTCACTAGGTGGATGGACGACATCAGACGAGTCGCAGGATTCTGGCGGCGCAAGACCGTGGCGTGTGGAAGTCCCTACAAGAGACCTATGTCCAGCCGTGGACGTCTATCGGTTGATCTTCGAAGTTCAGACACTATTGTCTGGAGGCCAAAGTCAAGGGGTCGCTAACTATGGGCCTCATATAAAGCTCAGTATAGGTAGCTAGTATAGGACGTGAACACTGACAGTTGGTCTTGTCCACAAGTTCAAAGTCGCTGAGCGTGCTGGAGCGGGCTAAGTTGGGTGTCTCCCTGAGGGACAAAATCCGTATCGAGGAAATCCATCGGAGAACTAAAGTGACTGACATAGCTCAACGAATTAGCCAACTGAAGTGGCAGTGGGCAGGCCACGTCTGCCACAGAACCGATGGCCGCTGGGGCACACGTGTTCTGGAGTGGAGACCGCGTGTCGGCAAACGCAGTGTGGGACGACCTCCAACCCGCTGGACTGATGACCTTAAGAAGGTAGCGGGAAGTGGGTGGATGAGGAAGGCAGAGGATCGTGTGTGGTGGCGCGCTCTAGGGAAGGCCTATGTCCAGCAGTGGATGCAAACAGGCTGATTGATTGATTAGCGGGCGGTGGAAAAAGTGCGATACGCAATTTGTGTAGGTACGTCAAGAAACAAGATGAGGACATCCGTAGACGAACCAGAGATCGACATAATATCTCAACGGAAAGGCCACACTAGTAGTTCGAAGAACCGATAAACGTTGTGGTCCCAAAATGCTGAAATGGCAACATCGCACCGGAAAGTGCAGCTACGCCAGACCCCTAAGTCAGAGATCGGCAACCTTTTGAGATGGAAGAGCCAAAAGCTACAATTTACAATTTCACAGTTTTTAAAGAGCCACAAAAAAAAATAGTTTCAATATAGTATTTGCTGTATGTTGTTGATATTTTGTTAAAAATTAACTGCATTAAATATGTTTCATAAAATATTTATGTTCTTAATTACAAAATATATTTAGCTAGAATAATATTATAGTACTTAATCCAAAGTCATTGAATAATAGATAGTTACATCAATGATTTTTTTGCAAAATCTGGCCATAACTTGTTGTTTTAAGTTTCAAGTACAACTCTAATCTTTTTTGTATACTCAATAATGAATAGATTGGACATTTTTAAGGGTTTTTGTAGTTTTGTATTTGGTTTGTATGTGACTGGAGAGCCACAACTTTACATTGAAAGGGCCGCAGGTTGCCAACCACTGTCCCAAGCTTAGAAATTCGTCAACCGCATAGTATTCGCGAGTGAGCTTATGTTGTTCAATACAATGTTTCAATCAATCAATCAATCAATCAGCCTATTTGCGTCCACTGCTGGACATAGGCCTTCCCAAGAGCACGCCACCACACACGATCCTCCGCCTTCCTCATCCACCCACTTCCCGCTATCTTCTTAAGGTCGTCAGTCCAGCGGGTTGGAGGTCGTCCCACACTGCGCTTGCTGATGCTCCACTCCAGAACACGTCTGCCCCATCGGCCATCGGTTCGATGTTTATATCTACGCAATGGCTAATCCAAGAATTCTTTTGGAATTAATATACAATACGTAGTATACGTACGTATACAATAATCAATATATCAATATGCATATAAAAGTAAAGGCTGACTGACTGCGTCGATATATCAACGCACAGCGCAAACTACCTACTGGACGGATCGGGCTGAAACTTAGACGTCCGCTAAGAAAGGATTTTTGAAAATTAGTAGTCCACGCGGGGGGTTAGTGTATAGCTTAGGTAAGGATAGATATAAAAGATTTACTACAAATGTGACAAGATTTATTTGAAAGTAAGAACGTGTTAGATAAGTACATTGTTCCTAAGGTACTGGTATTGTTGACAAAGTGTTCGCCTGCCGCATGCCTCGCTGAGGTCAAAGTGAACGAGACATTCACTTTCACTTCGACTGTCGACCCGAGCCAGACCCTAATAACGAAACTATAGTGATTGATCGCAATAATCGTCGGAATCGTTTTATATAATAAGTACTACCATTTTTATAAATTACGCCGATGTACAGTCAAAGACCAAAACTCGTTTAGCAAGTTATCCTTATTTATTTTAACACAATACCTTAGATTAATTATTCTATTATATTACAGAATAATTAATCTAAGATTTAAGCACAATACGTACATGACAGTTCTATCGTACCTTATAACCTTGTGACGAGGAAGTCACAGGCAGCCTGGGAACAACGCGCTGGGGAAGCATCTCGGAGGCGCCGCGACCGAACACACCACCGACCGCCGCCGACCGCCGCCGAGCGATCACACCACCGAGTAGGCCACGCCCCCCAGACTATAAATAGGGCAACGTCCACGAGTCCAAGACAGTCTCTCAGCGCCTTCGCCCACTGTGGCCGGTGTGATTTCTCGCTGCTCGGCCGGGTGAAGAGGTTGAGAGACTCCGGTAGCATCCAGCACCGTCCAGGCCTTCAGCCTGCCGGCCGCAGCTACCGTCCGTTCCCCCCGCGCGTCTCGCTCCCCTCCGCCGTCCGCGACGCGATCTGCGTTATAGGCCCGCCGCCGGTACCCGCGTACCGATGTCCGTGTTTAAGAAACCTTCCCTCCGTATATAGAATTGTATGTTGTAGAATTATATAAATTATCATTCCTTAGTAGCCGAATAAAAGCGGTCATGTAGATTTACTGTTGTAAAAGGTAATCTTAACAATTAGAAGCAAATAAATGATTATGTTTTTGTGTGCGATTCGTGTTTGCTTTAAAGACCTCCCGATCAGTCGAAGTCAGGTATAATTCCTATCTCATGTACGTAGTAAGGACGTTGCCAACCCCAACCTCCTTGCTACGTTACATTGGCGCCCACGTAAATAACCCACCGTCCGGGTTCCGCGCCGCGTAAAGAAACTCGCGCCGCATCCGTTAAAAATAAAAAAAAAAATAAAAAAAAAAAAAAAAATCCGTACCGAAGACATAGGGAACCTGACAATTTCGTTACACCCGTATATTTTTTTCGTAATATTACAGATACAAACCCTCACAGGCGGTGTGATTACCCTCGCTGCTCGCATGTGAGAGTGAATATCTGACCCGCGTGTAACTTACACAAAGACAAGATCGTATTTTTACGAAATATTACAGATACAAACCCTCACAGGCGGTGTGATTACCCTCGCTGCTCGCATGTGAGAGTGAATATCTGACCCGCGTGTAACTTACACAAAGACAAGATCGTATTTACACGAAATAAAGACGGATACAAACCCTCACATTCGGTGTGATTACCCTCGCTGCGCGAAGGTGAGAGTGCGTATCCGAACCGCGTTCAATAAGAAAACACACCACATTTAATAAGAGACACACCCGCGGTGTTGAAAAATAAAACAGATACAAGTTCTCGCAGATAAGTCGGTGCGATTACCCTCGTGTCGACTGCGAGTGCAAATATCTGACCCGTCTGTATCTAAGAAAACTTGAAGTACACTCTAAATAGACAGACAATAACCGAAAAACGATCTTACGAAACAGACCAGAGGGGAACGCATAAAAACCAAAGTTACCGTACCGTACTCACCAAAATAAATTTTACCGTACCGTAGTACGTAACAGTCGTAACCGTCTATCTGAAAGGGGGACAATAGACGCGACGATCCGATACTAATACGACACCGATACGACACGTTCGTTCCGATACCGATCCGATAGAAAACCAGACTTAAGTCGCAATCCTACATCGAATCATTTTGACTAAGGACTTAGAAACGCGACAATCTGTGAATCCGTTCGGCAGAAATCAAAAAATCCGTTTAAAACTCAATTCGAAAAATCCGATTATCCGACCGAAAAAGCAAAAATTTTAAGTACTGCATCATGAGCAACGAAAATTATTTGAAAGAATTTGACAAGGCTGTAACCCGATGGAATATACAATTCGACACAACCGGATTTCAACGTCGAACGTAGATAATGATGTCAGTATAGCATAGATACGACATTACCCGATACCGAACGATGGCAAGAAGCACATCTAGTAGATTTTAATATCAATGACCGAAAACATGGACAGAGTGTCCACGAGCAATAAGAGAAAAGAGGGATGAACTACCCTCATAAAAGAAGATTTTTTTTTTTTCAGAGATTTTTTCCCGTTTCCTGTTGATCCAGTGATTTTTTCCTTACAGGAAAAAATCTTCCAGCGGAGGAGGGGAGTGTGACGAGGAAGTCACAGGCAGCCTGGGAACAACGCGCTGGGGAAGCATCTCGGAGGCGCCGCGACCGAACACACCACCGACCGCCGCCGACCGCCGCCGAGCGATCACACCACCGAGTAGGCCACGCCCCCCAGACTATAAATAGGGCAACGTCCACGAGTCCAAGACAGTCTCTCAGCGCCTTCGCCCACTGTGGCCGGTGTGATTTCTCGCTGCTCGGCCGGGTGAAGAGGTTGAGAGACTCCGGTAGCATCCAGCACCGTCCAGGCCTTCAGCCTGCCGGCCGCAGCTACCGTCCGTTCCCCCCGCGCGTCTCGCTCCCCTCCGCCGTCCGCGACGCGATCTGCGTTATAGGCCCGCCGCCGGTACCCGCGTACCGATGTCCGTGTTTAAGAAACCTTCCCTCCGTATATAGAATTGTATGTTGTAGAATTATATAAATTATCATTCCTTAGTAGCCGAATAAAAGCGGTCATGTAGATTTACTGTTGTAAAAGGTAATCTTAACAATTAGAAGCAAATAAATGATTATGTTTTTGTGTGCGATTCGTGTTTGCTTTAAAGACCTCCCGATCAGTCGAAGTCAGGTATAATTCCTATCTCATGTACGTAGTAAGGACGTTGCCAACCCCAACCTCCTTGCTACGTTACAACCTAATCGCTTGGCGCGGATTGAAATTTGAAATCCGAAAGGTGGGCGGTTCAAACCCACCCGTTGCACTATTGTCGTACCTACTCCTAACACAAGCTTTACGTTACGATTAGTTGGAGGGGAAAAGGGAACATTATTTATGTTTCCGGCTAATATTCTTATTAAAAAAAATAGAAATTATTAATGAAATAAAATTGTATATAAATAAATAAATAAATAAAGCTTTTATTACTGAATATACATTTAACACTTAATTTAAAACTTAAAACTCGCACTTTAGTTCTTTTGCGATCAGCCCGTCTCCTGACGCATAGGCCTCCACCAGGTTTTTCCATATGAGTCTGTTTTGTGCTTCTCTTGTCCATAGTAACCCCACTGTCTGCTGTATATTATCGTCTACCCAGCGCTTCCTTTATCTACCCCTTTGAGCCATCCCTAACTTCCCATTCTGTCATAGCCAAAGAAATTTTAAGTACTAGAATTATTACTTTCTATATCGATTGTCATAACTTTAGTCCACTTCTTTGACTTCTCTCGAAGCATGTGTCATGTGTGTTTGAAATTGTATATCATCATCATCATCATCATTATTATCAACCCATCGCCGGCTCTCTTCAAAGCACGGGTCTCCTCTCATAGTTGGCCATAGTCTACCACGCTGACCATATGCGTATTGGAAGACTTCACACACCTTTGAAAACATTATGGAGAACTCTCAGGCATGCAGGTTTCCTCACGATGTTTTCGTTTAAGCAAGACGATATACCTATTTTAATAACTTAAAAACCTAAATGTTAGAGGGGCGTGCCCGGGATCGAACCCCCGACCTCCGATTAAAAGGCGGACGTCCTAAACCACTAGGCTATCACAGCTTTTCTTAACCTAGTAAATTATTCTGTAACTTATTTTTCAGGTTATAGGTAAGGTAAGGGTAAGGTATGCCGGCGGTTAAAAGATCAGTTCAACAAAGCCCGTTACGGTCACTGAATTATTATATGTACTGAGGTAAGGAAGGCCGATCCCGTTCATTAACTAGATCCCATCGGTCTACGGTATGACCTATTTTCATGATAAACAATCGTGATCATTGTAATTCAATAAATCAACGTGTAAACAAGACACACTGTACGGTGTAGCTGACGCGCCCCGTTACCGCGGCAGTTCAGTAATTTAGTTCCCAAGCTCTCTCTGTTACTTTTTGTCCCTTATGTCGAGTCACATGTTGAGACTTGAGTTACGGTACTCCAATGATCCCACGTAACCTCCTGTTCCCACTTGTCACAAAATTGGTATACGACAAGTGTGAATAACTTCATATAAAATGTATCTACTGCCACTGGAACATCTGTGGCCGACAAACGACAAGTGGGTATGGGGTGTAACCATCCGTTCCCACTTGCCGTTTGTCGTTTGTTGCTTGATGTTCATTTTGGCAGTACATTTTGACACAAAATCGGTTTCCGACAAGTGTGAATAATTTCATATAAAATGTTCAGCCACTGCTACATTTGGAGAACAGAGTGAGAAGGGTTTAGGTCCACCACGCTGGCCAAATGCAGATTAGCAGACTACACACACACACAGATCTAAGAGAACAAATTATGGAGAACTCTCAGGCATGCAGGATTCCTTGCAAGGTTTTCCTTCACTGCTAAAGTGAGTTATGTTAAACTTTTAAAAGTGGGTCCGGGATCGAACCTCCTCCCTCATAGGAGGTCATACATTATAATAAATTCTGGAATTTACCAAGTTCGTACTATTACGATAACATATATATTATTTTCGTAATTCAAGCAATATAAAAAATAATATTCTATCTAAATCGTTTTATTTTAAGTACATTTTAAACAATTCTTTGTACGTGTAATCCCTGTAGATTAAAGGAATGATTTTGAAATCTATTTAAATGGAAATAAAACCTGTAAAAATGTATGAATATTATAATACACGTTAGTAGGTACATATACTCGTCCGTGACTCGACAACACTAATGTTAAGTGCTGTAGTGTAAGAGAAAGACATCAAAATAATACATGTACTTATAAACCATACCTTAGCGGATGTATACGTCATAATTTTAGCCCGATCCGTCCAATGGTTTGAGCTGTTCGTTGATATATCAGTCAGTCAGTCAGACAGACAGTTTTCCTTTTATATAGAAGACTAGATGATGCCTGCGACTTCGTTCGCGTGAATTTAGGTTTTCAAATCCCGTGGGAACTCTTTGATTTTCCGGGATAAAAAGTAGCCTATGTCCTTCCCCGGGATGCAAGCTATCGTTGTACTACATTTCGTCAAAATCGGTTGAACGGGGAGGCCGTGAAAGGCTAGCAGACAGACAGACAGACGGACAGAGAGACAGACACACTTTTGCATTTATAATATTAGTCTGGATTATACCAGCTCTAGCCTAGTGGTTAGGACGTCCGCCTTCAAATCGGAGGTCGGGGGTTCGATCCCAGGCACGCAACTCTAACTTTTCGGAGTTATGTGCGTGTTAAGTAATTAAATATCACTTGCTTTAACGTTGAAGGAAAACATCGTGAGGAAACCTGCATGCCTGAGAGTTCTCCATAATGTTCTCAAAGGTGTGTGAAGTCTACCAATCCGCATATGGGTAGCGTGGTACCTACACTATGGCCTTCTCACTCTGAGAGGAGACCCGTGCTCTGTAGTGAGCCGGCGATGGGTTGATCATGATGATAATGATGATGATGATACCAGCCGTCTCCCGGACTATAATAAGTGTATTCTATGGTTATTTATATGTATCTTCAGACTTCCAAAGCATCGCACGGCTACATGGGTATTTGAATGGTAAGTATGCGAGATCGTCTCGGGTATTGACTTCATTTACATAGTCATGCGCTATTTTCCGAACTGAATACAATATAATACCTACTTGTTGCGTCGAAGCCACAGCCGAAGGTCTAGGTGTCCACGTTGATACCACTGCTTTTTTAGGGTTCCGTACCTCAAAAGGAAAAACGGAACCCTTATAGGATCACTTTGTTGTCTGTCTGTCTGTCTGTCAAGAAACCTACAGGGTATTTCCCATTGACCTAGAATCATGAAATTTGGCAGGTAGGTAGATCTTACAGCTGACATTTGGGGAAAAATCTGAAAACCGCGAATTTAGGGTTAGATCACACAAAAAAAATTAAATTGTGGTCATGAACTAATAATTAGTATTTTCAACTTTCCAAGTGAGTGACTATATCAAGTGGGGTATCATATGAAAGGTCTTCACCTGTGCATTCTAAAACTGATTTTTATTTATTTTTACGCATCATAGTTTTTTAATTATCGTGCAAAATGTCGAAAAAATACGACTGAATCACGGAACCCTTGCTGCGCGAGCCTGACTCGCACTTGGCCGGTTTTTATAGGCGCACGCTTGACCACGATCACACCGGATGGGAAGTGATGATGTGGCCTAAGATGGGACGCGTTTGACTATAAGGTGTCTATTCACTGTTGTTTTAAAGATACCCGGATTATACTTGGCAGGAAACACTGATCTAGGAAGAGTATTCCAGACCCTAGCAATGCGTATAAGGAATGATGACGCAAAGCGTTTCGTACGTGAAGATGGAATGTTGACGACATAGGGGTGGAAACTCGCCCGGTGTCTTGCGGTACGGTGGTAGAAAGGTGAGGGAGGGACAAGATCGAACAGCTCCTGAGTACATTCTCCGAAATATATCCTGTAAAACACCGATAGGCCGGCACTGCTAGAGGTACAGACTAAACTCTAGGTCTTAACCACAAATAGGTAAGTTAAATGTACTGTAATGTTTTTTTGAGCCTCAACAGCTCAATCGGTAAAGGAGTGGACTGAAAACCGAAAGGTAGACGGTTCAAACCCCGCCCGTTGCACTATTGTCGTACCTACTCCTAGCACAAGCCTGACGCTTAGTTGGAGAGGAAAGGGGAATATTAGTAATTTAACATGGCTAATGTTCTTTAAAAAAAAACGTACAGTGTTATGTCTGTCTGTCTGTCTAGCTTTTCACGGCCCAACGGTTTAACCGATTTTGATGAAATTTGGTACAAAGCTAGCTTACATTCAGGGGCAGGATATAGGCATACTTTTTGTCCTGGAAAATCAAAGAGTTCCCACAGGATTTTTAAAAACCTAATTCCACGTAAACGAAGTCACGAGCAGTAGTTTCAAAATAATATACACGTATATGTATAAAACGAAAAGGTGACTGGTTGACTGACTGACTGATCTATCAACGCACAGCTCATACCACCGGACGGATCGGGCTGAAAAGCATGCAGATAGCTATTGTGACGTAGGCATCCGCTAAGAAAGGATTTTTGAAACTTAAACCCCGAAGGGGATGAAATAGTGGTTTGAAATTTATGTAGTCCACGCGGACGAAGTCGCGAGCATAAGTTAGTTAAAATAAATATCACAAGCTCTGAAATTTCTCTGGGTTCCTAGAAAAAAAAGTATTGTAATAAGACAAGTGATGACTTAACGTAAATATGTCATTTGAAGGTATTCTGAGAACCTGTAGGGTGATTGTCTAAAACCTGCATCAATCATTATTACAATCTTAATTGTTCTGATTGGCTGAATTTGTGCGATTCTTGTTGCAACAATGCATTGTGGCCAATAGTGAGCGAGCATTAACCAATCAGAGATGATTGCGATCGTGACATTGTAGCTGTCAAACAACCGCGGTAGGGCCACTGGTTATAGATTCGACTCACGCGCAGCTCGGCTTGTATTGCGCGTCTATAGAATACGATATAGAGTTCAAGTCCCTATATGTTTGCATTTAGATCGCTAAGGTTGATCTGAAAAATTGTTCTTTTTACCCACCTTATCATTATTATCACCACCACTAGGCTATGTAAAGTTAGCAATTCTATATGTTTTTATAATAAGCTTCCAGAAGACATATTGGAGATGTCTCTCAACAAGATCAAAGTTTTCATAAAACGTAAACTTATTGAAAAATCCTATTACAATGTATAGGATTATTTAAATGACTAGCCGATGCCCGCGACTTCATCCGCGTGGAATTAGGTTTTTAAAAATCCCGTGGGAACTCTTTAATTTTCCGGGATAAAAAGTAGCCTGTCGCTCTCCAGGTCTTTATCTATACCCATTCAAAAAATCACGTCAATACGTTGCACCGTTGCGACGTGATTGAAGGACAAACCAACATACCAATAAACCAACAAACAAACACACTTTCGCATTTGTAATAAGGGTACTGATAATAAAGCTTGGGTAAGGCTTTGTGATACTAATTCTAATACAGACCTTTAGTCTACAGGCACACGAGTAGATATATCTACTCGTGTGCCTTTAGCAAACCGGTTGGTATCCTATTGAGACAGCCAGGCTCCTTCGCTATCAGCATACCGATATTTGCATACACCTCGGCCAAATAGAAACATCCAACTGTTAAATCACAGTTGGACAGTTAGGGAACTTTTGACGTTTTTTGACGACCTCCCTTAAGCAGTGATAAGCGCTGTAATCTTATTAGTGGGAGGTCCCGGGTTCGATTCCTGGCAGGGATTTGGAATTTTATAATTTATAAATTTCTGATCTGAATGGTGGGAGGCTTCGGCCGTGGCTAGTTACCACCCTACCGACAACGCCGTGCCGCCAAGCGATTTAGCATTCCGGTACGATGCAGTGTAGAAACCAAAGGGGCATGGGTTAATAAAACTGGCGTACCCCTTCCAAGTTAGCCCACGTCCATCTTAGATCGCATCATCACTTACCAACAGGTGAGATTGCAGTCAAGGGATAACTTGAATCCGAATTTAAAAAAGATGATGTCCGCGGCTGCATCCACGTGGTTTTTGAAAATCCCGTGGGAAATCTTTAACTATCCAGTATAAAAAGTAGCCTATGTGACCAATGTCTACGTAAGAAATCGCAATAAATAATATCTTAAGCGGCATAGGCCTCTCTTTTCGCCTCTGCCGCAATGTGCATTGAGCCTAAAAATTTAATGAAAATGTAGCTGCCATGTGCAACAATGTGTACCGTTTTAACCCAAAATACACAATATGGCCGCCTGCTCTTAGGAAGTAAGGCTTTAACGAGCTTTTTCGTGATAAAAATTACGAGCGACCGAAACTTAGCGATACAAGAATGTAGTACTTAAGTGCTTGTAATAACAATTTAACGGGAAAATATCTTAAGAGTTTATAATCCAGCTCAGTTAATTATAACTGACCTGACTAACTGAATCACTCGGTAACCCATTGATTACGGATAATACGCTGGCAGAGCGTAGCTCAATCAAATCTATAATCTAAGTTATCTCCATTCAAACAATTAAGTAACTCTAGTGCGTCACCGTAGAGCGTAGCAAAACCAATAATTAATCTATGGCGTCACCTGTGCAATAAGCTGTGATAGCCTAGTGATAACTCTGAAAAGTTAGAGGTGCGTGCCCGGGATCGAACCCCCGACCTCCGATTAGAAGGCGGACGTCCTAACCACGAGGCTATCACCGCTTTTTTAACGTTTTTAGAAAAACTAGATTTTTTAGAGTAGCATTGTTGTATATAAGTATTTTACCAAAGTCTCAAGAGCGGATACAGAATGCTTAGAAAAAAAACCTTATTCTCAGGAGAACAACGGAAAAACTACCAACACGTGGGCACCCGCATATGTTGCTAGTTGTTAGTTCTCTCAACAACCACACATCTGGGAGGACCATTGATATAAAAGAACCAAGACATACAGTGCAGAGTATCTATGAGAACCAGTGGTAGATTCACTTGACGATTCGGAATTGTAAATCTTCGCTACAGTAAACAATATTTCAATTTCTATTTCTAATCCTTAAATCGTATTATTGGTAGCTACAATATTTTTCTATTAACTAAAGTTGGATTTTTCAATGGTCAAACTAATATAGAGAAATAGAAATATAGACACAGAGAAAAGTGAAGAGACAAAGAGATAATAATAGACATAGAGAACTCTCTATTTCGGAGTTTCAACAATGCGAGAATGTTTCGAGTTTGGGCGAGTTTGGCGAAAGTGTGTCAAACAGCAAATCTTCTAGCCAGTTGCCTGTAGAGCTACCACATTCGGGATTCGGCAAATGTTTCTCGAATTTACCTACAACGAATTTCCTTGGATAAGGGCGAAATTGCCGCCTATTTCCTTTGATGCGAGCCAAAATGCCGCCTCAAAACGAAAGTATGGATGTCAAATTTTACGATTGACGCCAACCCCATCAACGAATGTTTGCCGAATGTTCACCAATGGAGCCACTCCATTAATGACAGTTTTAAATTTCTTCTTCATCAAATAAAAAAACCGGCCAAGTGCGAGTCAGGCTCGCGCAATGAGGGTTCCGTACTACAGTCGTATTTTTTCGACATTTTGCACGATAATTCAAAAACTATGATGCATAAAAATAAATAAAAATCTGTTTTAGAATGTACAGATGAAGACCTTTCATATGATACCCCACTTGATATAGTCACTCACTTCGAAAGTTGAAAATACTAATTATTAGTTCATGACCACAATTTAATTTTTTTTTTGTGTGATCCAACCCTAAATTCACGGTTTTCAGAGATTTCCCCAAATGTCAGCTATAAGATCTACCTACCTGCCAAATTTCATGATTCTAGGTCAACGGGAAGTACCCTGTAGGTTTCTTGACAGTCAGACGGACAGACAGACAGACAGACAGACGTTTTTCCTTTTGAGGTACGGAACCCTAAAAAGTATCTAAAATAGACGCTATTAAACTTTTTTTAAATTCTGTAATAATTGCAACGATGTGCGAGCGTATAAAATACTAGGTGATGATGTAAGTAGTCTATGTCCTTCCCCGTGATGTAAACTCTGTACTTTTCAACGTAATCAGTTAATCAGTTAAACCCGTGAAAAGCTAGCAGACGGACAGGCAGACACACTTTCGCATTTATAATATGAATCTAGATAACGATCAAACAAACCGAACACAAACATTATTTTTTATAGCACATAACTGCTAGGTACGTACGTGGATTTATTAGGAGAAAAGTAAAGAGAGGTACATTCACAAGAGATTTATCGTTTTTCAACATCTTGGTTTAATATCAATTAGGGTGTACAACAAAATTATCTCAGGGGAATTCTGAAGGAACAACAATACTTGGTATCGTATGGTGTTCTATAGCTCCTAAAATTGGTCGTATACACCACGCCAAGAGCATACCAGTGCGAGATCCCATCACGAAACTGGTACTACCCGACCAGTTTCAAGAGAAGCATATCTTGAGACTTTGCGACGGTATTAATGTCCTTAAACTTTAGTCGGGTTTTATTTTAGGGTCAGCACCAATTGACCCTATGCAGCTGCTGCGCGAACGAACCGCTGGCAATGTTTCCAACATCATTTATATTTGTTTTAACTTTATTTTTATATTGAAAATGTTACAATAAAACTTAAAGCTAGCCTGACTAATTCATCATCATCATCATCATCATCATCAACCTGTGGACGTCCACTGTTGGACATAGGCCTTCCCTAAAGAGCGCTACCACACCCGGTCCTCAGCCTTCCTCATCCAGCCACTTCCCGCCAGCCTCTTTATATCGTCGGTCCATCGTGCTGGAGGGCGTCCCACACTACGCTTGCTTAAACGCGGTCTCCACTCAAGGACTTTCCGGCTCCAACGGCCATCGCCTCTACGACAGGCATGACCTGACTAATTACTATAATACAAATCGTGCCCGCGTGGAATGGTGACAAGAATACTGACTGCATTTCCACGCTGGACGGCCAGGCTGACTCTTTGCGCAAAAATTAGCCAGTCCTTCTGTCACCAGATAAGAGGGAGAAATATCGGACAGCAGAGGCTTAGTATTAGGGATCCGTTAGCACTCTCCGGGTACGGAACCCTGAAAAATATCCTGTTTGTACTTCACAAATGTATAGCGCAAGCTCATACGCACAGTGTCAACGCATATTAAAAGTTGATAATGCACACGTAGCATATTATGACATTAGTGTAGATCGTGCCTAAATATTATCTATGGTCAGAAATTGTACCTATATTAGAAATGTCAAAATAAACCGTTACATACACACACTCTCCGCTGAAAAGTACGTTGTTTCATTGTTCCTTCTCCGAACCTAAAAATTAGAAGATCTGCCTATCGGGTCTTCGGTGTTAGTTCAAATAACTAACACACAGTATTAAACTACAGAGCAACCCTCCACCTCCCATGGCCCCACCAACCTCTCGGTTATATGGACCAAATCGCGGGAGGGCGCCCGTTCGGTACTTGCTCTTGACGTTTTCCCGGGGCGCCTTCTCGACTCCCTACAAATTATTTTGTCTCCTCCTTGTCCCTTATGCCCACTTTTCCCCCTTGGGGGCTAGACGTCACTAGCACAGCTGAGATCCCCGCTGCTGCTCCTCCGTGGTGCCGGCCTGGCACCTGTACGCTCCGAGCTGCTTCGCCTCTTATGCCAATGGTGCGCGAATTCCCGTAGCCGGTTGTAGTTCCCCTCCGATGAGACGAGGTCCGTGTAGAAACTACAGAGTAGTTCACATCAAGACTTAATTTATTAAGCAATCGTCGGAGTAGGTAGTCGCATAACCGCACTGTGATTAAAGCCAGTTCATTTCCTGCCCTTTACTGCATAGCTTCATACAACATCATAAGACTATCATTGCAACTCGGCACTACATTATAATCTGTGCCTTCATGTCTCATGAGTACTTTGTGCAAATGAAGTTCTTTCATAACCTTAACGTAGATATAATGTATATATACATTTTGAGAAAAGAATATCTCCATTTTTGCTCTGTGTCACCTGTCATGTCAATAACTGGGTATCATCATCATGATCAACCCATAACCATCTCACTACAGAGCACGGGTCTCCTCTCAGAGTGAGAAGGGTTTGGCCGTAGTCTACCACGCTGGCCATGTGCGGATTGGTAGACTTCACACACCTTTGAGAACATTATGGAGAACTCTCAGGCATGCAGGTTTCCTCACGATGTTTTCCTTCACCGTTAAAGCAAGTGATATTTAATTAATTAAAACGCACATAACTCCGAAAGGTTAGAGGTGCGTGCCCGGGATCGAACCTCCGACCTCCGATTAGAAGGCGGACGTCCTAACCACTAGGCTATCACAACTTGAATTTTTTATTATTTGCTGTTATAGCGGCTAAAGAAATACACATTCTTTGAAATTTAACTAAGCCAGCGTGATGGACTATGGCCGAACCCTTCTCATTCTGTGACGTCACCCATCTTAGTAGTAAGCCGGCGATGGGTCGATCATGATGATGATAACAGCCTGTCGTAGTTAATGAATTTACCATTGGTTTGGAATGCCGAACGCAGAGTCACATAATTGATATAAAGTGCAAGCAGACGCGAATTGGTGACGTTGTCACTACTCACTAAGTACTAAGTAGTACTACCAATTGTGTGGTGAGTGGTGACTCAGTCAGTTATTGGTGTTTGACAATCATGGCCAATTCTGTTGATATTACTGACACTGGTAGACATGACATGCACATTAGGAGACAAGACGACTGATGCTATGAAAAAAAATTGAAAAAAAAAAAAACCGACTTCAATAACCATAAACACTAAAGGGGGCCACGCGGGCCAAGCCACGGGCTGAAACTAGTAAGGGTTTACCCTTACTAGCTTCAGCCCGTGGCTTGGCCCGCGTGGCCTACAAATGGCTTTTTTTTCAGAAACAAACATTATAACATCAGGACGCGCACCCTGAACAGCACCGAATAACACATATAACCTTCCAACACCCATTTCATCCCTTAAGGGGGGAATTTTTTCATAGTCGTTTCTTAGCTGACACCTGACCTCTAGGAAAAACCTAGTTTCCAAATTTCAAGTTAATAATTCAAACATGCCCATACAAACTTTCATCCCCTATTTTACCACCCTTATGGGTGAATTTTCCAAAAATTCTGAAACACGTAATTCTTCATTTGTAACCGAAAACCCATATACCAATTTTCATGCAAATAACTTGAAAAATGACGGACTTTCATACAAACTTCCATCCCCCATTTAACCCACTTAGGGATGGAATTTCGAAAAATCCTTTTTTAGTGGATACCTACTCTTTAATAACTCTAAATAGACCCTCCAAATTTCATGTCTCAGCGGTTTAGGCTGTGCGTTGATATATATGTCAGTCAGTCAGGACTTTGAATTTTATATATATAGATTATAAATGCGAAAGTGTGTTTGTTTGTTGGTTCATTGGTTTGTTGGTTTGTCCTTCAATCACGTCGCAACAGAGCAACGGATCGACGTGATTTTTTGCATGGGTATAGTCAAAGACCTGGAGAGTGACATAGACTACTTTTTATCCCGGAAAATCAAAGAGTTCCCACGGGATTTTAAAAAACTAAATCCACGCGGACGAAGTCGCGGGCTTCAGCTAGTAATTGTAGTTGTAGTAATTAACTCATACTCGCGCACTGGGGGTTCCGTACTAAAATCGTATTTTATCAACATTTTGCACAATAAATCAAAAACTGTTATACCTAAAAATAAATAAAAATCTGTTTTAGAATGTACAAGTAAAGCCCTTTCATATGATACCCCACTTGGTATAGCAATCTTACTTTGAAAATCGTTAATAGCAAAATTTTTTTTTTTTCTTTCTTAAAAGAATATTAGCCATGTTAAATGACTAATATTCCCCTTTCCTCTCCAACTAAGCGCCAGGCTTGTGCTAGGAGTAGGTACGACAATAGTGCAACGGGCGGGGTTTGAACCGTCGATCTTTCTGTTTTCAGTCCACTCCTTTGCCGGTTGAGCTATTGAGGCTCTATTAGTTCATGACCACATTTTAATTTATTTCTTATGATGTAACCACAAATTCAAGACGAGAATCAAAGACGACTTAAACACGTGTAGAAACAAAAGTTATTTTTTACTTTGTAGTGGTTTTAGAAGTCGGTTTTTTAATATTTTTTATACCCTGCAAAATCAAACCTATACCCATTGAACCAAATCGCATGCATGAGTTGCATCAGCTATATAGCTGTTGTTCATTCATAGTCGTGACAATCAAAAGTGTTCAAAGGTTTTGTATGATTCTATTCGTGAATCGGTTTAGATTTGTTTTCGTGACAAAAATAATTTCTTCATGGACGTGCCACGACGCGGCGACTATGTTTACCGAAAATAATAATAATATTAAAACAATTGCTAAGTGCGAGTCGAACTTAGCGTTGAGGGTTCCCTAACTACTTTATATTATTCAGACTAGAAAAATTGGTACAAAAGTAAAACTTAATTATATAATCGTATTTCTTTGTTCTTCAAGCTGTGATAGCATAATAGTTAGGACGTCCGCCTTCCAATCGGAGGTCAGTGGTTCGATCCCGGGTACGCACCTCTAACTTTTCTGAGCTATGTGCGTTTTAACTGACTTCCAGAAAGGAGGTGGTTCTCAATTCAGCCCGTTTTCGGTTTTTGGTGGACTGTGACCAAAACCCTTCTCACTCTGGGAGGAGACCCGTGCTTTGTAGTGAGCCGGCGATGGGTTGTTCATGATGATTTCTTTGTTGTAAAATCATCATCATGATCAACCCATCGCCGGCCTACTAGAGAGCACGGGTCTCCTCTCAGAGTGTGAAGAGTTTGGCTATTGTCCACTCTGGCCATGTGCAGATTGGCAGACCTCGCACACCTTTAGGAACATTATGGAGAACTCTCAGGCATGCAGGTTTCCTCACGATGTTTTCCTTCACCGTTAAAACAAGTGATATTTAATTAATTAAAACGCACAAAACTCCGAAAAGTTAGAGGTGCGTGCCCGGGATCGAACCCCTGACCTCCGATTGGGAAGCAAACGTCCTAACCACTAGGCTATCACAAGTTGTAAAATATACATACCTATACAAATATTTTAATTATAATGTTTGAAGTTTTTACTTACAAGCTAGGTAGGAACCTGTTTACTGGCAGGTCATCATGAAAAATATGCATTGAGCTGTTACAACTGGGTAAGCAGTGCATTTATGCCTCTATGACCTGCACGCCACTGCTATTACCCCTCATCTTTTCTACCACTGGCGCTACTTTCAAACTACCCCTTATATATTCAAACGGGTCAGCTAGTACAGTACGCGGTCGAAAGTAATGTACCTACAAATGACATTTTGTCAGTCTCAGCAATATGGACAGCGCTCTACAAATCCGCTATCTCCATCTAAAGGTCGATGTACATTACATTAGGGCCTCTCACCTCGGTTTAGACCCTCGATAACGGAACTCTAAATAAACTAATAACTCCATTAGAAACCCAAAAAAGTCGAGTACAAAAAGAAAAAAAAACTAACATTAGCTATGACCGAGCAGTTGATTGCACTGCTATTATTCACTCGCGCCTCAACGAAAATATCTACAGAGTAAAAAATAAATAACCACTATACCTTTTTCTATAGTGCTACGTGATTCGAGCTTAAAGTATATACCGTCTGGTATAATGTTACATGGGTACATAAAAATGGCGTCACTATTAAATAAATAAACTGAAAAACATTTAATAAGCTAAATAAAATTCCTTTTATAAGGTGATAAGGTGACTGACTGACTGACTGCTATCAACGCACAGGTCAAACTACTGGATGGATCGGGCTGAAATTTGGCATGCAGATAGCTATTATGACTTAGGCATCCGCTAAGAAAGGATTTTTGAAAATTCAACCCCAAAGGGGGTGAGATGGAGGCATTTGAAATTTGTGTAGTCTACGCGGACAGCTAATGTGGCATAAGCTAGTAGATATTTTGGAACTTCTTTGGGATTTATCGATATCAGGTGGCATCTTTAATTTGAACTTTGTGGTCTGTAGATACATCATCAACCGAATAGAGGTCTACGGCTGGACATAGGTCGCTTGTAGGGACTTCCACATGCCACGGTCTTGCGCCGCCTGAATCCAGCAGCTCCCTGTGACTAATCTCGTCTACTCGTGACCTAGTGGGGGGTTCTTCCAACGGTGCGAGGTCGCCATTCCAGTACCTTGGGACCCAAACGTCTATCGGTTCTCCGAACTATGTGTCCTGCCCATTGCCACTTCAGATGCACTGTATTGGGGAATACGATGAAGAGATAGTTCTGTTTATTTTTTTATTTTTGAATATGTAACACTGAAAAGAAAATACGCGAATTCTTCTTTACGAAACTATCAATCCACTAGCTTATGCTCGCGACTTCGTCCTCGTGGACTACACAAATTTCAAAACCCTATTTTACCCCCTTATAGGGGATGAATTTTCAAAAATCCTTTCTTAGTGGATGCCTACGTCATAATAGCTATCTGCATGCCAAATTTCAACCCGATCCGTCCAGTAGTTTGAGCTGTGCGTTGATAGATCAGTCAGTCAGTCAGTCACCTTTTCATTTTATATATTTAGATAAGTCACGTCTCACAACTTACAAGGCACAGGAACGTGGAGAATAGTTGAATAAATTACGTAAAAAGTGACAGTACATAAGTGTAAAACACAAAATTAACGAACTAATGGTTAGAATGATAAATAGTTATAGTCAAAATGTATGGAATAAGAGCCAGCGAGGGCCAGACCTTCGTTATTTTAAAAGCTGAAAGTTTATCTGCGTATAGTCCCCAACACAGGGAGGAACGATTAGCGACTATGAAGTTTGGATAATGGTGGCTTTGGCAGATAATAGGTAATGGTTTAAAATTTATTAAATTTAGTGGGTGCTAAGCTAACCATTTTGAGACACCAACCAAATGAATGACTATCATCCGTCAATCACATCTTTATTTTATTTTATTGAGATACAAGTTAGCCCATGACTACAATCTCACCTGGTGGTAAGTGATGATGCTAAGATGGAAGCGGAGATTGTCCCTTTCGACGATGGAAGATGGAAGATGACTTTTTTATTAAACACACACCCCTTTGGTTTCTACACGGCATCGTATCGGAACACTAAATCGCTTGGCGGCACGGCTTTGCCGATAGGGTGGTTACTAGCCACGGCCGAAGCCTCCTACCAGACCAGACCAGAAATTTATAAATTATAAAATTCAAACCCCTGCCAGGAATCGAACCCACTCCCGCTAATTTAAATATCTCACAACTTACAAGCCACAGGAACGTGGAGAATAGTTGAATAAATTACGCACGAAAGTGATAGTAAATAAGTGTAAAACACAAAATTAACGGACAAATGGTTAGAATGATAAATAAATAATTACAGTGGTAATGTAGGCATGAGGCCCCATCGCATCGCGTCGTCACGCTCGCTTGCGCGCTGCCTGAGATGGCCTCAGAGTTCAGACTCATCGCTAACTATGTTTAAATATAAATTATATTTTACCTACTATTCGCATATTGTTAAGCTCATTTCACACTACGGGATATAAATTATACCATAGTCCGGTCAAGGGACAGATGAAAGACGAGTACCTACATGCGACTGAAATGCGAATGTTTGAGATAGATGTGTGGTGTGACAAGGATGGATAAGATAAGGAATGAATATATAAGGGGAAGTTTGAAATTAGCGCCAGTGGTAGAAAAGATGAGGGGTAGGCTGAATGTCACTAGAAGAATGTTAAATATGCATGTGGAAGGAAAAAAGAGTAGAGACGACCAAAGAAAAGGTGGATGGATTACATGAAAGAGGATATGCGTGTAAAAGGGGTGGATAAAGCGTTGACGGATGACAGAAGTGAGTAGAAGAAAAAGACATGTTGTGCCGACCCCACGTAGCGTGGGATAAGGTACGGAAGAAGAAGAATAAGTCCGGTCAAAATAGATATTCAAGGTTACAATAATTCCCATAGAGCTAAAAATTTGTACGAATGCTGGGAACACCGACATAGCTCAACGAGTTGTGAAGCTGAAGTGGCAAATGGGCAGGGCACATAGTTCGTACAACCGATAGAACTTGGGGTCCCAAGGTGTTGGAATGGCGACCTCGCACCGGAAGACGGTAGTGTTGGAAGACTCCCCACTAGGTGGACGGAAGACATCAGTCGAGTCGCAGGGAGCCGCTGGATTCAGGCGGCGCAAGACTGTGACGTGTGGAAGTCCGTACAAGGGACCTCTGTTCAGCGCTGTAGCGCTTCGGTACGATGCCGTGTAGAAACTAAAGGGGTATATGGGTTTAATGATAACTGACATACCCCTTCCAGCCCGCATCCATCTTAGTTTGCATCATCACTTACCACCAAGTGAGATTGCAATCAAGAGGCTAAATTGTATCTGAATAAATAAATAAATAAATAAAATAAATTGTGATAAATCCCTATCGATCTATCGATTGGTGTTACCAAAATTGGTACCAATTTTTAGCTCCATGCGAGTTATTGTAACCATGAATAGCTATTTTGACCAGACTATAATATAATTTATATCCCGTAGTGTGAAATGAGCTTTATATTGCAGTCATTAATATTGTACCTACGTAAATAATAACCCAATTCTAACACGGACAACGCACAGGCCATCTAGATTCTAGAAGCATGTAATTCTGCATAGGAGATCCTTACTATACAACGTTTTTTTTTTAAATTTATTTATTCTTATTAATTGTACAGGTACGTAAATAAGTACTAAGAAGAAAGTATTCCAAACTAGATAATGCCCGCGACTTCGTCCGCGTGGATTTAGGTTTTTAAAAAACTCGTGGGAACTCTTTGATTTTCCGGGATCAAGCAGCCCTTGTCCTTCCCCGGGATGTAAGCTATCTCTGGACCATAGTTCATCAAAATCGGCTGAACGCATGAGCTGTGGAAAGCTAGCAGACAGACAGACAGGTGGACAGACACACTTTCGGATTTATAATATTAGTAGGTATGGATATAAATAGGGGATGACAGTTTGTATGGAAGTTCGTTATTTTTAGGGTTCCGTACCTCAAAAGAAAAAAGGAACCCTTATAGGATCACTTCGTTGTCTGTCTATCCGTCTGTCCGTCAAGAAAACCTATAGGGTACTTCCCGTTGACCTAGAATCATGAAACTTGGCAGGTAGGTAGGTCTTATAGCACATGTACCTAAAGGAGTAAATCCGAAAACCCGAATTTGTCAATCAAGAATCATTATTGATATCCCTTATGTATATTGAGTACCCTTATTATAAATGCAAAAGTGTTTTTGTTTGTTGGTTTATTGGTTTGTTGGTTTGTCCTTCAATCACGTCGCAACGGTGCAACGGATTGACGTGATTTTTTGCATGGGTATAGATAAAGACCTGGAGAGTGACATACTTTTCTCCCGGAAAATCAAAGTTTTTTAAAAACCTATGACATAGATGAGCCTCAATAGCTCAACAGGTAAAGGAGTGGACTGAAGACCGAAAGGTCGACGGTTCAAACCCCGACCGTTGCACTATTGTCGTACCTACTCCTAGCACAAGCTTTACGCTTAGTTGGAGGGGAAACGGGAATATTAGTCATTTAACATGGCTAATATTCTTTTAAAAAAAAAAAAAGATTACTTATAACAGAAGAAGATTGTCTTAAAACTTTTTGTTTACACTTCGAACGGTTTACATAATACAAAATTTGATAAAGAAAAAATATACACACATCGGTTAGATTTCCCGCGTGAGGAGGCACATGTGCGCCGGGTTCCCACTGCGCGTGCGTGGGAACCGCGCGTCGCCATCTTGCGCCAACGCCATTTTCAGCCGCGTTTTTGTTTTTGTCCGGTAAAAGTGTATTAATATTGTCAACGCGCCCTTTGCTACAAGTGCATTTCGTTCTATATAGGATCAATGGAATTATTATAAAAAAGCCCGACAGTCCTATACGGTATTGCAGAAAATACCGGCAGGCATAAAGTTCAACATAAGTAGGTACTTAAGTAGGTACTACAGACAATAATCATCATGATCAACCCATCAGAGACCCAACAGAGTAGAATGAGAAGAGGTTAGATCTCTAGAGTCTAGACCATATGGTCTGGTAGCCACCAGAGCGGAGATGGGTTTAGGACAGTGGTCGGCAACTTGCGGCTCTTTCGATGTAAGCTGCGGCTCCCCAGTTCCACACAAATGATTATTTTACTGCAAAAAACCGGCCAAGAGCGAGGCAGACTCGCGCACCGAGGGTTACGTACTCGATATGAAAAACTCATATAACTAAGTCCTATAAATTGCCTCACGATGTTTTCTTTCACAGATAAACCAAGTGATATTTAATCGCTTTAAGTGCACATAACTCCGAAAAGTTAGATGTGCGTGCGCGGCATTGAACCCCCGACCTCCCGAATAGGGGGCCGGCGTCTTCACCATTAAGCTATACTTCTTGGTCATACAATAATATCCTAATGTGAAGAATTTCGGCTATTCAAATTTTATCCGCAGTCGTATATGCTACATCAGGTAGACCGGAATCTCATGAAATGAAATTCCAAAGCAACACTGTACTCTGTGAATGGGATGAATATTAATAATTCATGTAGTGAATATTAATAATTCACCACAATATTCACCAATACTATGTACATAGGATATTTGCATAGTACAGTGTTGCTAACTTTGGAATTACATTTCCGTATTTTTCATGAGGTTGTGCGGGGTGATTCGCTAAACTCAGTGTCTAACGCTGAATGATAGCCACTGAGCTCATTTGACATCGGTTGGTTCTAAAATGCTGCTTCATTAACAGCCGCACTCAGAGTCGCTTAATCGTTACTTAAGGCATTAATTAGTATGGATGACGAATGCCTTAAGTAACGATTAAGCGACCAATGTTACGTAAATATTTTTTCGTAGAAAACCATCAATGAATTAAAAATATTTGTCAAATGAGCTCGGTGTCTATCATTCAGTGTTAGACACTGAGTTAGCGAATCAGTAGGCTGGTCTACCTATAACCACACAAGCACACAGATTCTATGTGGCAGTCAAAATGTTAATTGTAACAATAGGTACCTAGTCAAGACTCAATAGGTACCTATAGTAGATAGTATCCATCGACTATTTTCGTCAATATAACAATAGGTAGGTATTATAATACATAATATAACTTATCAAGATAGGAAGTTACGTGTATTCCTATACTAACAATATCAATCTTCTAAAGTCATCGGTTATGAAAAGATGGTACCTCTTAGGTAATTTTTGCTTCTCTTTTTTAATAGAAAATATTACACTAGCCTTATCTAATTACTATACAAATCATGCCCGCGTGGAATGGTGCCAAGAATACTGGCTGCATTTCCGTGCTGGACAGCCAGGCTGATCCGTGATGAATCCGAAAACCGTGAATTTGTGGTTACATCACAGAAAAAAAATTAAAATTTGTTCATGAACAAATATTACTTAGTACTTATTACATTACAGGAGACCGAAGAGCTGGCAGCTACTTCGGACAAAGAATTAGCCTAGGTATTCAAAGGGGGAACGCTGCCAGTATCTTCGGAACCTTGCCTAAAGGGACTCCTTTTAATAATATATTTTAGTTATAATATTATATTTTTTAAGGTTTTAGTTTTAGTTTAAATTAATTAAATGGTATACTTACGAAACACTAAAAAAAACTTAGTACTTATTTTCAATTTCCAACGTTAGATAACTATACCAAGTTGGGTATCAACTATCATATGAAAGGGATTTACTTGTACATTCTAAATCAGATTCTTATTTATTTTTATGCGTATAATAATTTTTGATTTATAGTGCAAAATGTCGAAAAAATACGACTGTAACACGGAACTCTCGGTGCGCGAGTCTGACTCGCACTTGGCCGGTTTTTCAGCAAAATAACGACACTAGTTCTCAACATTTTATACCACTAATGCGGTCTAGGAACAATTTACATTCGTAGTGTAATTAATATAAAGGTCTTAATGATTAATAGTCAAAGGCAGGTGTGCCAGGCCACAATAAAATGCAAAGTGTCTTGATGGAATGAGGCCCTAATTATGTAAACTATGCTCCCAACGAGTGGTGCGAACTGGTTATATAACGGTACCTAACAACCAACATACATACTATACTATAGTGATTAAGAGTTTTAGATTGCGATGTCGCGGCCCGGGCCATGAGTGGACTGGATTTCTTCTCACGCCGAACGGACGGCGCTGACAGATCAATATGTGATCGTCATCTAATCATGCGCTGTGGTCTTATTAGTGGGCGGTCCTGGGTTCGATTCCTGGCAGGGATTTGGAATTTTATAATTTCTTAATGTCTGGTCTGGTGGAAGGCTTCGGAAATTCAACTCCGAAAATTTAGAGCTGCGTGCCCGGGATTGACCGTTCAAATCACTGGAACTCGTTGGTCTTTGTAAGATACCCATGTCCAGCAGTGGACGTGTACCAATTGACGACGAGTAAATTTCCCCGTTGTCCCAACCAGTAGGTCGATTTCGTAAAATCTGCATCAATCATTATTACTATCTCAATTGTTGTGATTAGCTGATTTTGTGTGATTCTTGTTGCAACAATGCATTGTGATCAACCAATCAGAGCTGATTGCGATCGTGACATTGTAGCTTTCAGTCTACCACAATCGAGCTGCATGAGCACACGAGTAGATATTATAAACCAGAGGGGAAGCTTCACACTAACTCACGCACACCACGACGTGCCACGGACGCTCCGTGCGCCCAGTTTGGCGGCAAACGGAGCGTCCGTGACACGTCGTGGTGTGCGTGAGCTGCGCTAGAGTGAGTGAACCTACAGCCAGCCGCTAGTATGAAGCTTCCCCTCTGGTCTATATATTATCTACTCGTGTGGCATGAGTATGAATGAAGACTTTTTATTATAAGATGGCGTGCGCTTGACGACAATCATAAGAAAACAATGACGAGATCTAGTTTGGATACTTCTTCAATCTTGCCTTGAATGTACTTAATTTATACTTGATTGTACTCAAGTTGGCAGGAAACACGGACGCCAGAAGGGCGTGCCAAACCTTAGCGGTCCTAACGTTCTTCATAACCAGAAACCAGAGAGGTTTTCAAAATCCCAGTTCACAAACTACGTCTCACCTATTAGATTAGTTCGGATATCCTGTGTTGGGACTTCGGACGTGGAACTGTCGCTTTCATGCCCACGCCCCAGTGTGAATGGCGAGTGTCGGCCGACATGCACTTTCATTCATGCGCCGCGTCGCTGCAGCCACTCAATAGAGCTAACGCACTTTAATCTTGTGAGACTGCGCCCGCGCACGCAACTTAGTGCTTAACCGCAGGGCTGCCGCTTTTGACGACCTCCCTGGCGCAGTGGTAAGCGCTGTGCTCATATTAGTGGGAGGTCTTAGGTTCGATTCCTGACAGGGGTTTCGAATTTTATCAGTACCCTTATTATAAATGCGAAAGTGTGTTTGTTTGTTGGTTTGTTGGTTTGTCCTTCAATCACGTTGCAACGGTGCAACGGATTGACGTGATTTTTCGCATGGGTAAAGACCTGGAGAGTGACATAGGCTTTTTATCCCGGAAAATTAAGGAGTTCCCACGGAATTTTTAAAAACCTAATTCCACGCGGACGAAGTCGCGGGTATCAGCTAGTAATTTGTTAATTTCTGGTCTGGTCTAGTGGGAAGCTACCACCCTACCGGCAAAGCCGTGCCGCCAAGCGATTTAGCGTTCCAGTACGATGGCGTGTAGAAACCAAAAGGCGTGGGTTTAATAAAAACTGCCATACCCATCCAGGTTAGCCCGCTTCCATCTTAGACTGCATCATCATTTACCACCGGGTGAGATTGCAGTCAAGGACTAACTTAGTTTACTAACTTTAGTTTTTGTGCTAAAGCACTAGCACAAAAACAAAAAACAGAAACTCTTTCGGATTTATACTACATACCTAGATACCTATTAGAATTTGAAATTTATATATATAAAAAGGAAAAAGTGACTGACTGACTGAATGTACAGTGTTATGTCTGTCTGTCTGTCTAGCTTTTTACGGCCCAACGGTTTAACCGATTTTGATGAAATTTGGTACAAAGCTAGCTTACATTCCGGGGCAGGATATAGGCATACTTTTTATCCTGGAAAATCAAAGAGTTCCCTCAGGATTTTTAAAAACCTAATTCCAAGTAAACGAAGTCACGAGCAGTAGTTTCAAAATAATATACACGTATTTGTATAAAACGAAAAGGTGACTGGTTGACTGACTGACTGATCTATAAACGCACAGCTCATACCACTGGATGGATCAGGCTGAAATTTTGCATGCAGTTAGCTATGATGACGTAGGCGTCTGCTAAGAAAGGATTTTTAAAAATTTAACCCCTGAGGGGGTAACATAGAGGTTCGTAATTAGTTTAAAGTCAAATGATTTATTCAAAATGATTTATTCAAAATAGGTAATAAATTACTCTTATTGATTGTCTGGTATAGTGTTAGATTTGTAAGATAATATAGTGGTGATAATTATAACGCAAACTTAAAACTAAAGCTACGAGTACTACTAGTCCACGGGAATAAGCTAGTTAAAGTAGGTATATGGTTTTAATTTAAAACGAAACGGCCAATTGGCAACCCTAACTGTAAAATAACTCCTGCGCTCACTTAACCGGCGCGGGCGCAGTAAAATGATACGTCGCCTTTCTATGTGTGAGTGTTTTATGTATCTTCCAGTTAAAGACGACGACCTCCCTTGCGCATTGATGAGATGTGGTCTTATAAAGTACTCCTAAATGTAAGGGGAGGTTATGAGTTCGATTCTAAGCCGATAACGGCTGACTTTGGTGCATTTTTATGAGCTAGATATATAAATTATATTTATATAAATATAGTTGATAGCTCAACGGTTATAGGAGCGGACTGTAATCCAAAAGGTCGCTGGTTCAAATACATCGATGTTCAAACCCCACTCATTGCACTATTGTCATACCTACGCCTAGCACAAGCTTTACGCTTAGTTGGAGGGGAAAAGGAGAATATTATATTATAACACACACTATAAGTGGGTATATATTTTTGTCCTTATTTAGTACATAATTCATGCACTGCATGTTTAGTCTAAACTGACAGTCTGACTGACTGATCTATCAACGAACAGCTCAAAATACTGGACGGGTCCGACTGAAATTTGGTATGCAGATAGCTATTATGACGTACGCATCCGCTAAGAAAGGATTTTTGAAAATTCAACCCCTAGGAGGATAAAATAGTAATTTTAAAATTGTGAAGTCCACCCGGACGAAGTCACGAGCATAAGCTAATTCATTATATTTGCCAGTACTTTTTTAATGGAAAATTCCGTTTAATCAGTAAATTTTGACTAAAGCAAAAGCTCATGTATCTTTTCTTTCAGGAGAGTCATGACCATCGATATAAATGACAAGATATGCCCAAGCAAACAAAATTTTTCACGGTTTTGGAACCAAATATATCAGCGCCACCTCTTAGACACTAATGAACGACCCGTTTGAATCCAGGCGTCACTGAGGTTGCATTGGTGCTAAATAAACATTTTAGGACCAAAGAGTCGGTGCCATTTTGCTTGTTCAATGGCCCTGTCCTTACGAAGTAATATATAAGTCAATGGTCAGGACGCTTTCGGATTCAATTCGAAACTGTATATCGAAACAAAATGGTCGTTTAATGAAACGGTTTAATCACCTCAATATGGATTAATAAGTTCATGTTATGTTTATAATCTGAGCGTGTAATGATCAGCAGATAATTGCTTCCTGGGCAGCCAGAGCCGGCGTCCGGTCTGATAACTTTCAAATGCGAATCTGCGAAACTACGGACGCTGCCGATTTATCTCCCACACGATACACAGTTCATGACAACCCACCACCTCTCATGGCCCCACCAACCTCGCGGTTATATGGGTCTAAACGCGGGAGGGCGCGTTCGGTACTTGCTCGGTGGCTCTTTCCCGGGGCGCCTTCTTGACTCCCTACAAATTCTTTCTATCCTTTCCTTGTCCCTTTTTGTCTTTCTTCCCTTTCTGGGGCAGACGTACACACAAACGTAGATCCCCGCGTGCCCCGCGGTCCGGATCCTTCTTCAAGCACCCACTGGTCCACGATCACGGTCCGAGCTGTACCGCCTCTTGTGCCAGTGATGCGCGAACTCCCGCAGCTTGCCGAAGTTTTCCACCGAAGCAACGAGGTCCTGGTAGTGAACTGGACCCTCTTCCTCGCGAGCAATCCCGTCCAGCAGGGCGCACCGGAGGTCCTCATACAGTGCACACTCCCACAAGACGTGGTGGAGGTCCTCCTCCGCCAGTCCGCACAGTTCACGACAGTTAGGAAACTTGTGACAAAACGTCGAGGCTTCACTGGCAGGCGACAAATAATGTTATGGACTAAGAGCCAGCGCGTCCCAGACCTTCGTTATTTTATAAAAGCTGTATTGGCCCCAACACAGGGAGGAACGATCAGCGACTGTGAAGTTTGGTAACTTTGAAACTAAATATTTTAACGAAAAGCTAGCAAATCGCATGAATCACAGATATTAGTTCCTAGAACGTATTTACAAAATTTCATTGAATTTAAAGATGATGATGATGGATAGATAGATAGACTATAGAAAGATAGAAGATTGATTACACTGAATAAAAGTTTCAATGTGGTCTGTGCAAAAACGTAGATTTAGTAATAAGCTTCTCCCTGGGAGGTAGAAAAGTAGTGAAAAAATTGTATATTGCTCTATGAAAGCCATGTGCGGAATAACACATGCTCAATTACTGCATATTTACAATTCACGTACATGTGTTTTATACATCATGATGATTATAATAAAACCGGCCAAGTACGAGTCAGGCTCGCGCAACGAGGGTTCCGTACTACAGTCGTATTTTTCGACATTTTGCACGATAATTCAAAAACTATGATGCATAAAAATAAATAAAAATCTGTTGTAGAATGCACAGGTGAAGACCTTTCATATGATACTCCACTTGATATAGTTATCTCACTTCGAAAGTTGAAAATACTAATTATTAGTTCATGACCACAATTTTTTTTTGTGTGATCCAACCCTAAATTCACGGTTTTTAGATTTTTCCCCAAATGTCAGCTATAAGATCTATTTACCTGCCAAATTTCATGATTCCAGGTCAACGGGAAGTACCCTGTAGGTTTCTTGACAGACAGACAGCCAGACAGACAGACAACAAAGTGATCCTATAAGGGTTCCGTTTTTCCTTTTGAGGTACGGAACCCTAATAAGTACAACGCTACGAGTACCTAGGTATATCATGATTATCACCAGTTTTTTCAGTGCCAAAAGTAAACGAATAAAAATATTTATTTCATTGTACAATTTTCCTATTTTTACAACATTTTCATGTGTTATCCATACTAATATTATAAATACGAAAGTGTGTCTGTCTATCTGTTTGTCTGCTAGCCTTTCACGGCTCATCCGTTCAGCCGTGCTAAATTAAACTAGTTGACGATTCAAAAGCACTTGTAAAGTTTACTTCAATAAAAATCTATTCTATTATATTATTCTAACCGAATTTGGTACAGATATAGCTTGTATACCGGGGAAGGACATAGGCTACTTTTTATCCCGGAAATTCAAAGAGTTCCCACAGGATTTTTAACACCCTAAATCCACGCGGACGAAGTCGCGGGCATCATCTAGTTAATCATAATTATTTATAACTAGCTGATGCCCGCGACTTTGTCCGCGTGGAATTAAATTTTTGTAAAATCCCGTGGAAACTCTTTGATTGAAAAAGTAGCCTATGTCACTCTCCAGGTTTTTATCTATACCCATGCAAAAAATCACGTTAATCCGTTGCACCGTTGCGACGTGATTGAAGGAAAAACTAACAAACCAACAAACAAACACACTTTCGCATTTATAATATTGGTACTGAAAGTTATTAATAATGTATTAATTAAATAAATGACGCTCAAGCCCAGTAATTCTCTGCGATGAGCCAATACCATATAAATAGTGTAGTAAAGTTAGTTTCACTAAACCACAACCATATTGCGTCACCATATTACAGTCCGATAACCAGGTAGGTACAATCGAGTCCAGAGTCCATACTAATATTATGTATATCCATACTCCCATACTCATAATGTATTCTCTAGCTTATGCTCGCGACTTCGTCCGCGTGGACTAAACAATTTTCAAACCCCCAGTTTACCACCTTACGGGGTTGAACTTTCAAAAATCCTTTCATAATAGCTATCTGTATTCCAATTTTCAGCCCGATCCGTTCAGTAGTTAGAGCTGTGCGTTGATAGATCAGTCAGTCAGTCAGTTAGTCACCTTATACTTTTATACATTTATGCCCGGTTTCTGAACTCGTCAGTTATGTTATCATTAGCTGTTAATTCAATAAAGTTATGTATAAGATAAACGTCGTTTAACTGTCCACGCGTTTCTGAATACAACAAAAACTATGAAACCGTTATTACCAGTTCATTATTCTGTCACTAGATGGGTCTGTTACAGGAAACGAGTTTGAGATGCATATTATTATTTTTTTATTTCGCCACCAACACTAGTTTTATTAATAATAGTATTTTTTTCTTTGCTAAATAAGTGGCTAAACACTGTTTTTGCAAAGTAACGAACAACTTACTATTAAAATACTTTTTAATCTAAAAATACTTTTTAATCTAAAAATACGCAAACCATGAACTACCTACTGACAGATGAAACGTCAAATAAGTAACTTTATGGAATAAATAAACGGCGCACATTGGCCAGTTAAGTTTAAACGGAGTTTATCTTGCGTTGCGTTGTTCAGAAACGCACTGTCTCGAGTTATCGGACTTAGTGCTATTGAATAGATCAACCGTCGATAAAAGTACTCAGAAACCGGGCATTAGACGAATATCTGACGCTCGCAGGCTCTCTATTACTAGCGAAGCTAAGGCGTGTATAAAAGTACTATTATTATATTATTGTCATCCTTGACTTGAACAGCTGTTTGAATGTTTGCATTGTTCTGAATCCACTTTACGTACCTACTAGATATTCTATTCTACAGTATGGGAATATTGGTCACGCCAGGTCACGGTCACACTTTTTGTTCTCTATCACTTCATTAGCCTCGATTGTAATAAATAGCACGCGATCGCCATACCGGCTCTGAATCAGCCCACCAATTGGGTATTTTACTACTTTGGAATTTGATAAATATTATTACTTTATTATAAACTAGGATGAAAATAATGACGTACAGTGAAAAAAATATTAAAATCCAATAAAGATTTACAAAGTTACAGGCATTTTAATTTTGGAGTGGGAGGGTTTTCTATCTCTTTCTCGCAAAACGAAAATTTGTATGAAACCGCACGAAGCTACTATGGCATTTGTCAAAATGACGTCACAATTCTATATTGTGCGTTGATAGATCAGTCAGTCAGTCAGTCACCTTTTCCTTTTTAACCGACTTAAAAAAAGGAGGTGGAATAGAATATAATAGAATAGAATAGAATGTTTTTTTATTCATGTAAACTTTTTAAAAGTGCTTATGAATAGTCAGGTTTAATTTACCACTGGTTCGGAATGCCGTTCCTACCGAGAAGAACCAGCAAGAAACTCGGCGGTTGCTCTTTTTAATTTTTCAATTTACAATGTTATTATACCGTACTATACAAGCCATTGCAGCCCCGTGCATTGCTGGAGCGAGTCAAATCCAAGCTTTTTTATCGTTTACATAGTCTGCGACTGTATAATATGCTTTTTTTAGGAGCATACTTTTAACACATTTTTTAAACTTGTGTAAAGGCAAGTCTAAAATTGCTTGTGGAATTTTATTATAAAATATTACACTCATTGTGTATCGGTGGTTCTCAATTCGGCCCGTTTTTTTATATATTATTTAGATAATGATGTTAGGTTGTGGGGATTACATGGGATTTACACCATGGAGCGAGTAGGCGCAGAGCGGCTGAGGCCCGAGGCTCGCGGTAGGAGACGTCACACTCCGCTGGTATCGTCACGGAACGCCGAGCGCCCCTCTCGGCCCCGCCTTCGGGAACACTCGTTAATCTTCGGACTTATTCGGCCCCCAAACATTGATATATCGTAGACCTATGGTTCTGCCATGGTTCTGCCAATCCGCACTTGGCCAGCGTGGTAGACTATGGCCAAAACCCTTCTCATTCTAAGAGGATACCCGTGCTCTGTAGTGAGCTGGTCGTGGGTTGACCATGACGATGATAATGGTTCCGCACCACTATCGGATTCTTTTTAAATGTAGGTACATACTCGTACTTAATATAACATACTATAGCTTATGCTCGCGACTTTGTCCGCGTGGATTACACAAATTTCCAAACCCCAAGGGTTAAATTTTCAAAAATTAAGTAGCCCTAGGTCTAGGTCTAGGACTAGGCCTGACTTGTTAGTCATCACCTGACTAGGCTTGCCTTATTTCGCCTTTATAATATTCGTGTGATGCACTAGGTATAAATGATATTCTTCGGCATTGACCTCAAATGTAATATCGCTGTTCTTCGTGATATCAACGCTCTCGATCCCCAATTGGGTATTTTCCTACTTTTGAATTTGATAAATATTATTACTTTATTATAAACTAGGATAAAAATAATGACGTACGCTGAAAAAAATATTAAAATCCAACAAAGATTTACAAAGTTAGGTACAGGCATTTTAATTTTGGAGTGGGAGGGTCTTCTATCCCTTTCTCGCAAAAAGAAAATTTGTATGAAACCGCACGAAGCTACTATGGCATTAGTAAGGTGTGACGTCAAAATGCTATATCGCGCTATCTCTGTCTAATCAGAAATATTTAAATGCTTATAACTTTTTTGTTATTTAATCGATTTAATTAGTTTTTTTCAGTTTACGTCATTATTTTTATCCTAGTTTATAATAAAGTAATAAAAAAATTGGAGTCAAATACCCAATTCCTGAGGTGCGCACGCGCTGACGCCTGACTCAACTAATTTATTAAGATCAATTTGTGTAATGACTAACGATATCACGTTGGTATTCTTGTTAGATGACGGTTGTTACAATAGTAGACCTGTATCAAGAAAATTGTGATTGATGCTTAAAGAAACAGAGCCAATAGTTCACGTGCCAGAATTAGTGTCTAGTTCTCCTGCGTATCTCCTCATTCCTGAATTGGTCACGTAGAGAAACTCCAAGCATATAGCTCTCTCCATCGCCCGCTGAGTGACTCTGAGCTATCTTATGAGCCGATAAACCATATGATATGTATTAAAATACATATAACTAATACACTAATATATACAAAATAAAATATAATAGACATACATAAGACTACACAGATATATAATATGTACAATGTACATATAGATTTAAATAATAAACTATGCTGTTACTGATGATAAATAAATAAAAATTATTGACACGGGATAATACATATATGTACGTCCGTACGTTCGTACTCGCTCATACGTTTCTTGAGCGAGAAAATAGTCGATTTCGATTCGAGCGAGAAATGTCTTGCTTTCTTCAACAGCTATACAACTCTACTCACCACGAACTCCTTAGCTATGATAGCGATCGACGCAATCGTTGTCATTTGCGAGTTTAACCTACCATAACCAAGTAATCATTCTCATTAGGAACGACGCGCAACGTTTCGTACTAGGGTAGGTATTATTATCCATACTATTATTATCAGTGATGTGATAATAAGGCTATGACAATTATAAATGCGAAAGTGTGTCTGTCTGTTTGTCTGTCTGTCTGCTACCCTTTCACGAGTCAAGAGCTTTCCGTTCCGGGGCTTGCATACCGGGGGAGGACATAGGCTACTTTTTATATTTTTTATGTCTGTTATAAGACCTACATACCTGCCCATGATTCTAGGTCAACGGGAAGTACCCTGTAGGTTTCTTCACAGACCGACGAACAGACAGACAACAAATAAGGGTTCCGTTTTTCCTTTTGAGGTACAGAACCCTAAAAATTAAAAAAGTGCATATTGGGATATCTTGTAAAATGGTACGGAACCCTTTGTGTACGAGTCCGACTCGCCTTGACCAATTTTTTAATCATCACAACATGGCCTGTACAAAGAACCATGACTGATCACGTGTGTAAGATAAGTAGTTTAAAAACAAAGCAAAGACATCCATAATACCTACATATTATTTATAATATTCTCATACCTACTGGCGCCAACGACTGGCCATCTGTTTACGATACAAAGCCGTCCGCACATTGATCAGCAGCCCTACAGCGTATCCCAGTACACATGTATCTATATATGTAGGTATATGAAATGAAAAGGTGACTGACTGACTGATCTATCAACGCACAGCTCAAAATACTGTAAGGATCAGGCTGAAACTTGGCATGCGGATAGCTATTATGATGTAGACATCCCCTAAGAAAGGATTTTTGAAAATTCAATCTCTAAAGGGGTAAAACAGGGGTTTGAAATTTGTGTGGTCCACGCGGACGAAGTCGCGGGAATAAGCTAGTTCAGTTATATTTGGAGAAACAAAACCAGCCAAGTGCGAGTCAGACTCGCGCACCGAGGTTCCGTACTATAGAAGTAAAACGGTAAAAACTAAGGATCACTTTTACAAACCGCAAAAGAGGTTAATTTAATTGTTGATATCAAAAAAATAATGCTAGTTAGAGCATTCCAGCTTTCCTTTTATATTTTACTAGCTTATGCCCACGACTTCATCGGCGTGGATTACACACATTTCGAACCCCTATTTTACTCCCTTAGGGGGTTGAATTTTTTAATTTTTAAAAATCCTTTCTTAGCGGATGCCTACGTCATAATATCTATCTGCATGCCATTTTTTAACCCGATCCGTCCAGTAGTTTCTGCTGTGCGTTAATAGATCAGTCAGTCAGTCAGTCATCTTTTCCTTTGATATATTTAGATAGGTATATAATATATATAGATAGAAGTTAGAGATTTAACGCGCGATGTACGTGTTTTGTGTGACAGTACCTTAACCGTACATTTAAACAAAGAGTTCATATTTTAAAGCGAGTTGGAGTCAGCTAAAAGGCTTTTATGTTTACATTATGATTTGACGACCTCCCTGGCGCAGTGGTGAGCGCTGTGGTCCTAATAGTGGGAGGTCCCGGGTTCGATTCCTGGCAGGGGTTTGGAATTTTATAATTTCTTAATTTCTGGTCTGGTCTGGTGGGAGGCTTCGGCCGTGGCTGGTTACCACCCTACCGGCAAAGCCGTGCCGCCAAGCGATTTAGCGTTCCGGTACGATGCTGTGTAGAAACCAAAGGGGCATGGGTTTATTAAAAACTGCCATACCCCTTCCAGGTTAGCCCGCTATCATCTTAGACTGCATCATCACTTACCACCAGGTGAGATTGCAGTCAAGGGCTAACTTGTATCTAAATAAAAAAAAATCATCCACGTAATAGTGTTTGCATTCGATTTTCTACTTTGTTTTATAGTTAGCCCACGACAAAGGTTCACACTACAGTCTATAAATCCCGCAAATTGCTATTGCACTGGAACCATGTCTCATTAACATCTAAATGACGTCATTCTGACTTCATTTGCCTATATTTAAGTAAAAATATACTATCAGCTCGAAACTCCAATCTAGTACTGACGTCACTAAAATGGCGGCCACGCACATTGGCAATTTGCGGGACTAATACACAAAGTACATATTTTGCCTCTTAAATATGCTATTTTCTTGTACTAAGTAGTAAGTACGATAGTAACGCCTATGTGTTCGCTAGGCACGCGGGATTTCTAGTACTAGACATTTCTCAGACATGTTATTGTTATTCTAAGGTTGTTAATAATAACAAAGCCAGTCGGGCGAAGCCAGTCAAAACATAGAACATTCAACATTGTAAAGACGTGGCTGTCTAGCGTCTAATAAATATTATAACATCGATGGTACAAAATCAAAGAGATTTATCATTTACACTAGCTTATGCCCGCGATTTCGTCCGCGGGAACTACACGAATTTCAACCTCCTATTTTACCCCCTTAGAGGTTGAATTTTTAAAAATTCTTTTTTAGCGGATATACCTACTAGGTCATATTAATGCATGCCAAATTTCAGCCCGATTGATCCAGTGGTAATTGAGCTGGGAGTTGATAGATCAGTCAGTCAGTCAGCTTTTCCTTTTATATAGTAGGTATATACCTATATAGATTATAGGATAGAGTGGACACGCGACGTTGAGTCGCGATAGCGCATGTTGGTATAGGTAGACTTTGCTCAGTTTCTCTACGCGATCAAATCAGAAATAAGAAGAACCGTAGAAGTGCGAAGACGAACAAGTGGCAATGAAATGAAATGAAATGAAATGAAATGAAATGAAATGAAATGAAATGAAATGAAAATCTTTTTTATTCATATAAACTTTTAAAAGTGCTTACGAATAGTCGGATGCATCTACCACTGGTTCGGAATGCCTTTCCTGCAATGGGTACAAAGTTCTAAAAACCGATAGACGTTCCATTCCCAAGGTGCTGGAACAGCGACCTCGCATTGGAAAACTCAGCATGGGCAGATCCCTCACGTGCCCAGATGGGATCAAACTAGTCGCCCGCTGGATCCAGGTTTGGCTGTAATCAGCGACCCATTGACAGCTCACTACTGAGAACTGGTTTCCACTCAAAATGAGAAGAGTTTAGGCCATAGTCTGCCACGCTGGCCCAGGCTGGATTGGCAGACTCCACACATCGTTGAGAGCACTATGGAGAACTCTCAGGCATGTAAGTTTTCTTCACAAAGTTTTCCTTCACCGTTAAAGCAAGTGATATTCAATTGCCTTCTAAAAATTAGAAGTGCGTGCCCGGGATCGAACCCCCGATCTCCTGAATCATGGCCATCGTCTTAACTTCTTCGCTTGAGGAAAGCTTCTTAGCTAGGTCCGCTATATGTATATACCTAATTATATTATGTTAAGTACCTATTAAATTTATTATTTTTAAATAGGTACTACACTACATACAGCCTTCTTGCACTTTATGTGATGGATAATAATAGGGGAAGATAATATCATCTTTTCACAGATAATAACAAAACAATTGCGATTGTATGTTGTTGTATGAAAACAAATAACTTCTTATTCAACCTCGTTTATGTATGTATCTTCATTATCATCATCATCATCATCATCAAACGATAGACGTCCACTGCTGGACGTAGCTTTCTTATAAGGCCCATAGTTAGCGACCATGTCTCGGATCCATATGTCATCACTGGCAACACGCACTGTTCGAAGACTTTGGTCTTCAAGCACATACAATACCCGGCAGAAAATAATGTAATTACATCAACCTTTAGAATTAGATTTCCGCTTTGTAGAGCGTTGCCTCTGCCACTCGTACCTATGTGCCGTTTTGTCGGTCCCAACGACTGAGACAATGCTCTACAAAACCGCTCTCTCTAAATCTCTTTCTAAAGGTCGATGTACATTATTTTCTGCCGCGTAGGTACTGTACCACCCTTACTCTGTGCTAGTGCTATCCTGTTATGCAGGTAACATTTTGAAAAAGATCATCATCGTCATGATCAACCCATCGCCGGCTAACTACAGAGCACTGGTCTCCTCTTAGAGTGGTTTTGGCCATAGTCTACCACGCTGGCCATGTGCGAATTGGACTACGCACACCTTTGAGAACATTATGGAGGACTCTCAGTCATGCAGGTTTCCTCACGATGTTTTCCTTCACCGTTAAAACAAGTGATATTTAATTACTTAAAACGCACAATAGCTCCGAAAAGGTTAGAGATGCGTGAACGGGATCGAACCCCCGACCTCCGATTAGAAGGCGGACGTCCTAACCACTAGGCTATTACAGGCACTATATATACTATACTATCTCACTGTGCCTTGTGCAATGTGCGCACAAGGCACAGTGAGATAGTACTTAGATACTAATTTTCGACATGTCACTTTAGAGATTTGTATACAACCGAATTAGTACCACTTAAATACCTACGGCCATGAGGCATCCTATTTTATTAGGTTACATGGCTAGTCTAGTAACAAAATAGCCATAAAGCTAAGCGTACACCGGGCTCAGGCTCGCGCAGCGTTTTTCGACATTGTGCACCATAATTCAAAAATTATTAATTTATTTATTTTATTTTTATTTTTATGTACTAAAATTGTAGTTACAAAGTAATAATAAATTAAGTTACATTGGAAATGCTTATCTCTAAACAGAGATTTCTTCCAGCTTCCCATTCAAGGTTGAGAGTAAGGCGTATCAAGAAGTGGAATAGGTCTACGGTACTAGAATCTAATAAACTAATAAATATCTTATAATATATTATGATGGGTACATAAAAATAAATAAAAATCGGTTTTAGAATGCACAGGTGAAAACGTTTCATATGATACCCCATTTGATGTAGTTATCTTACTTCGAAAATTGAAAATACTAATTATTACTTCCTGACCACAAATTATTATTTTTTGTGTCATGTAACCACAAATTCACGGTTTTCAGCCTGCCAAATTTCATAATTCTAGGTCAACGGGAAGTACCCTGTAGGTTTCTTGACAGACCGACAGACAGACAGACAACAAAGTGATCCTATAAGGGTTCCGTTTTCCTTTTGAGGTACGGAACCCTAAAAAAGCAATGGGTATGCAGCCTAACGCTCCTCGCTACTCGACACCAGCTCTACACTCGTAGTTTTAATTGCTACGACCGTGGAATCACAATCCACGTCCAGCGCCCACTAAGCCCAAAGGAATGTTTACTACCTTGTCACCGTACAAATAACAAGCTTATCGGGGGCACACGGACCAAAACAAAAGATAATTAATGATAATTAGTGATAATCCGAATATGAATTTGTCCCATTCGGTGTCGAGACCCTTGGTCCGTGAGGTCCTAGCGCTATAAGACTTTTTAAGGAAATAGCAAAAAGGTTAGTCGACATCACAGCAGAATTAGCCTAGCTATTCAAAGGGGGAACGCTGCCAGTATCTTCGGAACCTTGCCTAAAGGGACTCCTTTTAATAATATATTTTAGTTTTAATATTATATTTTTAAGGTTTTAGTTTTAGTTTAAATTATTAATTAATTAACTTTTAATTCGAATAATACCCAATAATGTAATGTTTATATAGATATAGGAATGTGCAGCGCCCAGACAAGTCGACATGACTAAGGGTTTAAGAACCTATGTAAATACCATACCATGATAAAAATAATAATATTTGATATGGAAATAAATATAATTTTTTTTTTATCAATGGTAATTAATAACTTTTAATTTGTATCTTTTTAAAAAATTAATGATTAAACGAACTTACCTGTAAGTGAAGTTCTATCATAATTATACGAAGGCATCGTACGAAGAGATTATATACACTAGGTATTTCAAAATGTGAAGCTAGATCGGACCAATATTTGTCTAGCATTTCTTTTAATATAATATTATCTCGATTCTTGAGTACGAGGCATGAAGTATAACTCTAGATATATGTACATGGTACCACTGAAATAGACTATGTACAAATACGCTGGAAGAGGTGTGCCATACAAAATGACAGTTATTTTTATGCCAATTCCAAGCGCCAGTTACGTAAGCGGCAGCCAGAAGGAATTTTGAAGGAAACGAAGATTTAGAATTTTGAATTTTATGGATAAGTAGCATGAACCGTTTTAATTGAATAAAGACGCACTTTGATATCTAGTGGTTTAATAGATACAAACACTTCATAATATAACAAACTGTGGAGGTTTTCTCATACCGATACAATCACAATAATAATTATAACCTATTGAGGCTTACTTATGCTTCCACTAGACGATAGGTTTTGCTGTCGGTTGTGACAGACGGATAGCTACTTCTGCATTACCGTACATTCGCAGATATTCATCATCATCATCATCAACCAATAGACGTCCACTGCTGGACATAGGTCTCTTGTAGGGACTTCCACACGCTACGGTCTTGCGCCGCCTGAATCCAGCGGCTCCCTGCGACTCGTCTGAGATGTCGTCCGTCCACTTAGTGGGGGTCTTCCAACGCTGCGTCTTCCGGTGCGAGGTCGCCATTCTAGCACCTTGGGACCCCAACGTCTATCGGTTGTACGAACTGTGTGCCCTGCTCATTGCCACTTCAGCTTCGCAACCCGCTGAGCTATGTCGCAGATATTAGTATCTATGAATCTTCTAATCTCGAGGATTGTTGTCAAGGATCCTGTTTTCAAGGAACGACTGAGATTCTACCGAACAATTAGTTGTTTAAAAGCCGTACTCAGAGTCACTTAATCGTTACTTAAGTTTAGTTAAAACAAGACAGAGCTAGGTATATCTCTCACATAAATCTGTCTCGTTTTAACTCAATCTTAAGTAACGATTAGCGACTCTGAGTGCGTTTGTAAGTTCTTCCTTGAAACAGGATTCGATTCTTACCCAACACATCAAGTCGCCTGCATTCCATGTTCGCGGTTTTATACCCTATCCGCGGAATGAAGTTAACATAGAGCTATCTCTTTTTGGCTCTATCATTTTTGTACGGGTAACAGAGAGAGCGCTTTACTAACTTATCCGCGGAATGAAAGTTAGTATAGCCCTCTCTCTGTTTTTGTATGGGAATAGATAGAGAGAGCGCTATATTAACTTCATTCTCCGGATAGGGTATAAACGCTGAACGCCCAGACGATTGGTTGGTCTAACGGATGCCTTACAAGTCCAACATCGCGTGGTCAAGGCCACACAATATGCATCTCACTGGGCGAGCAAAGCAAGGTCTCCGAGTCTACTTGACACACGTCTGTCTGTATGTCTGTTCGTCTATCTGAGCCTCTGAGCTCTGTTCAAATTTCAAAATATCACTAAAATAAAATAAATTACATTTTTTACTCAATTTAATTTTTACAAGTATCAATCAAATATCATTTTTGTACGGGTATCAGAGAGAGCGCTATAACTTATCCGCGGAATGAAGTTAGTGTAGCGCTCTCTCTGTTACGTACCCATACAAATGATAGAGCCAAACAGAGAAAGCGTTTTGATAACTTCTCTCCGCGGATAGGGTATACATAAGGTTGGCATCCGTACAGTACGCGGCTGAAAGCAGCTAATGTACATCGACATGATTTTTTTTAGAAGGAGATAGCAGATTGGTAGAGCATTGTCCCTGTCATTGAGACCGACAAAACGTCACTTAAGTATGAGTGATAGATAACGCTCTACAAAGCCGAAATAGAATAGAATGTATTTTTTTATTCAAGTAAACTTTTACAAGTGCTTTTGAATCGTCAACTACTTTAATTTACCACTGGTTCGGAATGCCGTTCCTACCGAGAATAACCAGCAAGAAACTCGGCGGCTGCTCTTTTCAAATGATCAATTTACAATATTATTATAATGTCATGATGTACATTACTTTCGGCCGCGTAGGTACTGTAGAATAACTGGCATAGAATGAATGCAAAAAGCCAGACAGACAAAGCCAGACATACAAGCGCTATCTAAAAGAAGGCCTTATCCAACAATGGATGCTCACTAGCTGTTGATAATGAAGAAAGACATAAAAGAAAAACCTATTTAAGCGGAATTTATATGCGCGCAAAGACGATATTTAAACCTGTTAATTCATTCAAGAAATAATGTTATCAATCGTCTTTGTCAATGAATGTAGAGCAATACTTACATTATTAGGGTTCCGTACCTCAAAAGGAAAAAAAGGAATCCTTAGAGGATCACTTCGTTGTCTGTCTGTAGACACGAGAAACCTATAGGGTACTTCGGAATTATTTCCTGTTGACCTAGAATCATGAAATTTGGCAGGTATTTAAGTCTAGTAAGCACATGTAAAGGTAAAATCCGAAAACGATGAATTTGTAGTTACATCACAAAAAAGGTTAGTATTTTCAAATTTTAAAGTACGATCTCTATACCAAGTGGGATATCATATGAAAGGGCTTTATCTGTACATTCTTCTCTACGCATAACAGACGTCGAAGAACAAGAACAAGAAGACAGAAGAAGAAGAAGATCTGTACATTCTAAAACAGATTTATTTTTATTTTCATGCACAATAGTTTTTGATGTAACGTGCAAAATGACGAAAAATCACGACTGTAGTACGAAACCATCGGTGCGAGAGTTTGTATCGCACTTGGCCGGTTTTTTATCAATGCAAAATGTGTTACCCGATGCACTTACGGGTACAAATAAATAAGGCTGTGTATCTTATCAGTGTCTGTAGGAATTCATTCTTCAAGTGCTATCAGTTATCAAGCTGCTTTTGTTATTTGCGTAGTGTGATAAAATAGTTGTTTATGTTACAAGCAGGGTTGCCAATCATAGTAAGAATAATCAGTACCCATATTATAAATGCGAAAGTGTGTTTGTTTGTTGGTTTATTGGTTTGTTGGTTTGTCCTTCAATCACGCCGCAACGGAGCAACATATTAACGTGATTTTTTGCATGGATATAGTTCAGGGATTGTGTAAAACAGAATCAGAAGTATGCTCCTAAAAAAAGCATATTATACAGTCGAAGACTATGTAAACGATAAAAAAGTTTGGATTTGACGCGCTCCAGCAATGCACTGTAATGGCTTGTATAGTATGGTATAATAACATTGTAAATTGAAAAAACTAAAAAGAGCTACCGCCGAGTTTCTTGCTGGTTCTTCTCGGTAGGAACGGCATTCCGAACCAGTTGTAAATTAATCTACCTGACGATTCAAAAGCACTTGTAAAAGTTTACTTGAATAAAAATGTATTCTATTCTATTCTATTCAGCCACAATGTTATTATTTTCCATAACTTGCAAATTCGCATAGTTTCCAGCAAGCATGTCACATTTCGCATTGCCAATAGAAAATCACAGATATGTTACACATACCCATGGCATGCGTAAATGTATATAGATAATGTATCTAATTACGCACATACTAGAGCAGGAATGTGGTTGTTACACTCCTGCATCAATTGTTACACACTGGTTACACTATATAATAACATAAAGGAATAAAAAACATTTTGAGATAAGACTGTATTTTAGTGCATTCCATACCATCATAACTACATGTACTCGCCAAATAAAGAAGACTGTCTTTTTGTACCTATTCTACTCCCTCTACAACCTCTCGCACTGACAAAGGTTCACTAGTAGAGAGTCTCTCATAGAGATAACTTTGAAAAGTTATAGGTGCGTGCGCGGGATTAAACCCCCCACCTCCCGTATAGGAGGCGGACGTCTTAACCACTCGGCTATCATGGCTTCAACAATATATAATACGTGTCAAATGTAACTTATAATAACATGTTATTTAATCTGGACTTACCCTTAGAATTGCAATAGATTTGTTTAAATCAGCAAAAATATTACGGGCGGCAAATTGTAACTCTATCTCTTATTAATTGATGTTGCCGATTGCTAAGGGGAAGAACATACACGTGGAATTTGAGAAACTCCACCTTTTTGGAAATGGATAAAAAGTACATTTTACCGTTACTAAATGCAAAAACCTGGTGCTTTTTTTATAGTTTTTGAGAATCTATCTAGATACTAATAAATGAAATTAAAGTGCCTGTCTGTAATTTCGAAATAATTACGTCAAATTAAGCTCATGTAGTTATTTGAACTGTACCATAACTGAATTACACGTTTTTAAAATTTTTTTCTGTCTGTCGGTTTGAACGGGCTAATCTTCGGAACGGTTGAACCTATTTTGACAGGACTTGGACTCACACACAAGTAGAGGATTAACCAAAGAGTAACATAGGCTACTTTTTTGACCAACTTTAAAAAAAGGAGGAGTTGTGTTTATCTACTTATGGACACCGAAATCTCCGAGATTTCTGAACCGATTTGCGTATTTTTTTTTAATCGAGAGAGAAACTTTGTGACATTGACCCATAAAAAAATAGATTCCAACTCCTCAATCCTGATGCTGCAGGGGACCTGACCACCAAGACTGATGGGATTTAAGAAACTGTCGGTTATAAATTGCTATTGGAGGTACTTACCAAGTAAAGACTTTTTGTACTTGAGGACCCAACTCCTCAGCCCTGATGCTGTAAGGAATTGCATTCCTAAATCGTGGTGATCCCACGGGATTTTTAAAGAATCATGGTTTTACATGGTTTTATGAAAATTTGTAACTGCATCCTTGCATCTCCGGATAGGCTACTTTTTGTCCAGGAAAATCAAAAGTCCCCACGGGATTTTTAAAAATATAAATCCACGCGGGCGAAGCCGCGGGGATCAGCTAGTCATCATCATAATCGCAATTGTTGTGATTGGCTGAATTTATGATATTCTTGTTACAACAATGTATTGTAGCCAATAGTAAGCGAGCATCAACCAATCAGAGTTGATTGCGATCGTGACATTGTAGCTGTCATTCTACCGCAATCGAGCCAGTCGATGTTGATAAAATACCGCCATTGTTTGATCGTCCATACTCCATCACACAATAACGCAGTTTACGACGAAAAAGTAACCAATCAGAAATATTAGCACAATGAACTATTAAAAGTCTTTTTACCTGAATACGGCGAAGTAAAGCAAGTCCAAGGCGTTAGTTTAGGTATGTAGTTCGGTATATCTGTTTACTGTAAAGTAATTAGTATACAATCCAGTTGGGTAGGTCCAATTTCGAGAAAGAGGTCAGCCGCCGAATCCATCGCGGTTGGTCAGCGAGCTTCGAGATGTCTTCTTGTCCAAAATTGCTCAGTGCTTGAAGACCAAAGTCTTCGAACAGTGCGTGTTGCCAGTGATGACTGGATCCGAGACATGGTCGCTAACTATGGGCCTTATAAGAAAGCTCAGAGTCACTCTGCGGGCGATGGAGAGAGCTATGCTCGGAGTTTTTCTATATGATCAGAAATGAGGAGATCCTCACGCAAGTGGTTGCGAAGCTGAAGTGGCAATGGGCAGGGCACATAGTTCGGAAAACCGATTGACGTGGGGGTCTCAAGGTGCTGGAATGGCAACCTCGCACCAGAAGACGCAGCGTTGGAAGATCCCCCACTAGGTGGATGGATGATATCAGACGAGTCTCGGACTTACCCGGGCTTTTTTTAGATTTAGATACGTTTGTATGGAGAAGCACGTGTTGTATTAATTAGGTATTTGTCCTCAAAAGTTCATAATAGTTGAGATTAACATAATGCCCATCTGTGTTAATAATAAAAGGTGTTTACTAATTACTGCGCAGTCCAGATGAGTTTAACATTGGGTGCCCCTCTCTCCCCCCTTCCCCCTCACGTAAACGGCCACAAATTATAATTGCAGACGCTGATAGTGTGACGAGTGATATGGACACACACACGCGCTACTTCTGCCTATTAAGTTGTAGGTAGGTACGAGCTACGAAACTATAATATCCGTAGGTAGGTCTATACTCTATCCGCAACAAAAAACCACGTCGATCCGTCGCGTTGCTCCATTGCGACGTGATTGAAGAACAAACAAACAAACTTTTGCATTTATAATAAAGGTAGTGACTCACTACTCCCTACCACAGGAAAACCGGCCAAGTGCGAGTCAGGCTCGCGCACCGAGGGTTCCGTACTACAAGCGTATTTTTTCGATATTTTGCACGATAATTCAAAAACTAACTAACTAATCTGTTTTAGAATGCCACCGGTGAATCCCTTTCATAATATGATACCCCATTTGATAATATAGTTATCTTACTTTGAAATTATAAATACTATCTGTCCCGGCTTACTCACGTGTGTAGTCGACGTTAGCCCGACTAGTTTCGAACCCATCCGGGGTCCTTTTTCACACGTGAGTAAGCCGGGACAGATAGTATTTATAATGGAAATCACTCACGGTAGTTTAAACGCTTACTTTGAAAGTTGAAAATACTTACTAATTTTTATTATTAGTTCATGACCACAATTTTTTTTTTGTGTGATGTAACCCCAAATTCACGGTTTTCAGATTTTTCAGTATGTCTAGTCAACGAGAAGTACCCGTTTCTTGACGGACCGACAGACAGACAACAAAATGATCCTATAAGGGTTCCGTTTTCCTTTTGAGGTAGGGAACCCTAAAAATTGTCTTGTGTTTAACCGACTTCAAAGAGAAGAGGAGGTCCTCAACTATTCGGCGCGTATAGGTTTATTTTTTAGACGCAATTATCTGTTTAAGTGCGTATCCTTCCTGCAGCGGGAGTCGAACACGCACAAAAACTCGAACACTTGTGCACGGCCCCGGGATGTGCCGGGGGTGTCTTTTGGCTTTTTTCCACTCCACATGCTCAGTATTTAGGTACCTTGCGTCGACTTCCGTTTTATTCAAATACCGGAAGTTGGTGCGAACTACGATATTTTTAGGGTTCCGTAATCCGTACCTAAAAAGGAAAACAGGAACCCTTGTAGGGTCACTTCGTTGTCTGTCTGTTTGCCTGTCAAGAAACCTATAGGGTACTTCCCGTTGACCTATGAACATTTGCAGCACCCATTTCAGGAATTTGTTGATCCACCCTTGAATGACCCTTGTTGAAATCTAGTGGGAACACCGCCAAAGGGGGTTGGTTCCACAGGTTGCATGTGCGTGGAAAAAAGATCTGGCATAACGGGCGGTAGAAGTTTACCAGGCATTCAGGTCACACGAGCAGATATCCATATATCTTATGGTGTGCTCAGGTGGTGAGGGTGGAATTGCTTACGGAATACGGTGGCGTTCGGTGCGGTTGTAGAAAAAGGAGTGTGGAATGAGGTCAAACGTCTCCTCCCCACCATTCAACTCGGGCACGATTTGTACAGTTAATTAAGCGAAGAATTCTAGATTATAGAAATGCACAGCAAAGACACAAACTAGTTTCATAGCAACATAATGTGTACAAGTCCTAACATAGAAGTCGCTCGACAGTAGGGCGGAAGAGAAATCGACAGACTTACTACCGACCAGTGGCGTGCAGCTCATAGAGGCATAAACGCACTGCTTACCCTCGTTGAAAAAAATCCAATGCTTATTTTTCATTCAAACCTGCCGGAAAATAAGTTCATACCTAAATGCATACCCTGACTTGAAATCCTGTGCACGCCACTGCTACCGACTTGTTGTACGACATTAATTTCATCTAAATATATAAAAGGAAAAGATGACTGACTGACTGACTGATTGACTGACTGATCTATCAACGCGCAGCTCCAACTACTGGATGGATCGGGCTGTTTGGCATGCACATAGCTATTATGACGTAGGCATCCGCTAAGAAAGGATTTTTGAAAATTTAACCCCTAAGGGGGTGAAATAGGGGTTTGAAATTTGTGTAGTCCACGCGGACGAAGTCGCGGGCATAAGCTAGTCTACCTGATATAATAGACCGCGTTTAAACAAGCGTAGTGTGGGACGCCCTCCAGCACGATGGACCGACGATATAAAGAGGCTGGCGGGAAGTGGCTGGATGAGGAAGGCTGAGGACCGGGTGTGGTGGCGCTCTTTAGGGAAGGCCTATGTCCAACAGTGGACGTCCACAGGCTGATGATGATGATAATGATGAATTTAATCTAACATCTTTCCTTTGCCATATTTGACTATTGACGACCTCCCTGGCGCATTGGTAAGCGCTGTTGTCTTATTAGTGGGAGGTCCCGGGATCGATTCCCGGCAGGGGCTTAGAATTTTGGAAAAGCCTAGCTTACAGACAGACAGACAAACCGACAGACAGACAGACAGAGACACTTTCGCATTTATAATATTTGTATGGCTATGGGTAATGGGTATGTATGAGTGACCGACATAGCTCAACAGCTTGCGAAGCTGAATTGGCAATGGGCAGGGCACATAGTTCGTACAACCGTTAGACGTTGGGGTCACATGGTGCTGGAATGGCGACCTCGCATCGGAAGACGCAGCTTTGGAAGACCCCCCACTAGGTGGACGGTCGGACGGACGATATCAGACGAGTCGCAGAGAGCCGCTGGATTCAGGCGGCGCAATACCGTGACGTGTGGAAGTACCTACAAGAGACCTATGTCCAGCAGTGGACGTCTATCGGTTGATGATGATGATGATGGGTTTGTTAGTAGCATTAAGGATGACATACCTATAACATTTACATACAAATTCGACAGCAGTTTTGAGGAAAATAAACAAACATCGGCGCGGCGCAGGCCTCAGCCAATTAATAAACCAACGTCAGCCATTTATAAAACACAAAGTAGGTGCTTAGGTACAACATTACCTACCACAACCGCATTCAGATTATTTTGTACCTACTTGCCTATTTTACTTATGTAATACTAGATGATGCCCGTGACTTCGTCGTTTAGGTTTTTAAAAATCCCGTGGGAACTCTTTGATTTTCCGGGATAAAAAGTAGCCTATGTCCTTCCTCGGGATGTTTGCTACCTCTGTACCAAATTTCATCAAAATCGGTTAAACCGTTGGGCCGTGAAAAGCTAGCAGACAGACAGACATACACACTTTCGCATTTATAATATTAGTAAGTTAATAAACGCCTTGAAGGGCGCCAAGGCCATGTTATTATTTTATTTATTACTAGCTTATGCTCGCGACTTCATCCGCTTGGACTTCATAAATTTCAAACCCCTATTTCCCACCCTTAGGGGTTGAATTTTTAAAAATCCTTTATTAGCGGATGCCTACGTCATAATAGCTATCTGCATGCCAAATTTCAGCCCGATCCGTCCAGTAGATTGAGCTGTGCGTTGATAGATCAGTCAGTCAGTGAATCCTTTTATATATTTAGAAGAAAAAGAAGAAGGTAGCGTACTATAAAATCTGGCATTTTCCGCTAATTTTAATTACAAACTAGCTTTTGTCCGCGAGTTCGTCCTTCACAGTGCGGGTTTACCCTTAAACTCAATGGCCATTTCAAGTTAGCACACCTTGCGATATTCACCTTAACATACAATAGTTACATAGAAAAGCTGCAGGAGCCTATTATACGTAGAGTCTAAGGCACAACTGCAAAACATGCGGTTAAAGTTAGGTTAACGTTAGAGTGTACCAAAATTTCACCTTTAACTTTAATGGAGGTTTGAATCATCATCATCGACCTATTCACTAGCTGACTACTGAGCACGAGTCTCCTCTCAGAATAAGAAGGTTTTGGCTATAGTTTACCACGTAGGTACAGTTGCTAGACTTCATTCACTTTTGAGAACATTATGGAGAACTCTTTACTCAGACTGAGTCTTTACTCAGACTTACCAACTAGGACGCTGATGTTCTAACCACTAGGCTATCACCTAAATATTATACCTACCTATACCTAATATTACCTAATACGACCTAATATTATACATTGGTATATAGGTATCAGTTTGCTTTCCATAGTCTTCTTGTTAGTGATTCTACCATCTTTTAAGATCGGAATGTTAGTTAATAACAAGTAGGCAGGTTTGACTTTACGACTCTACAAGTTATTTGTTAGTAAGTACATAACTCTACAGCTATCTCTCTATTCGGCGTGCTAAAGCCTTATTACTTATAGTTTATGCATTTCACGAAGGCGAGTGGATCATGCTTGTGTTTAAGTCGTATCGGCATCGGTATACCTAGTAACTCATGTAAACGACGTAACCACAAGTAAAGTTCAGTTCAGTAAGTATTTTTGAGTTTAGTTAATTAATGTGGTTAAAGTTTATTCTTATTCAGAAAAGTCGATAAGAAGTTTAAGTTATAATAACGTTTATGAGCTTTTTTTTCTCTACTGCCATTAAAACTCAAGTAATGAAATCTTTATCTTTTCTACCAAAGGAAAAGGTGACTGACTGACTGACTGACTGACTGAATGACTGACTGACTGATCTATCAACGCACAGCTCAAACTACTGGACGGATCGGGCTGAAATTTGGCATGCAGATAGCTATTGTGACGTAGGCATCCGCTAAGAAAGGATTCTTGAAAATTCAACCGCTAAGGGGGTGAAATTAGAGGTTTGAAATTTGTGTAGTCCACGCGGACGAAGTTGCGAGCATAAGCTAGTAAGGACATAAAGTTTTAGCTTAATTAAAGTTCATAGCTTAGTTACAAGTAACTCGACATTGGGAATTCAAAATATTTTTCAGAGCTTTTTGGTCCTGTCACTATTCTAATGCTAAAACTTTATTAATTTTAGCTTAGGTACTTAGTTAAAACTTTGACTGTGAAATGATGAAATGAAGAATGAATGAAGGGATTAAAATATTATATAAATTGTTACAGTATTCGTGAATTAAAGGTGTTTTTTAGTTTTTACGAGCGTTTTTTGGATCAGCAGCCTTCTCCAAGGCTTCTGCGGCATACTAAAGTCGGAATACTACAGTCTTACTATTTGAACTAGTTCAACTTCGGCTTCGTAGGCGACAGTTCTATTGCCAACATACAGAATCCGAGGCAAAGATTAAGATTGACGATGTTTTTTTCTAAGTTTTGAAGTCTCACCTCTTTCTTGGAACTCGGCAGCGCCGGCGGTCGCCAACAAAAGCAGGATAGCCACAATCATTGCCACACAGTCACTTTAACGGCACATACTAGTTAAAAAGGGCACGATCGCGGCACAGGCACATTTGGAGACCGGTCCACAGCGGCACGTCCTACTCACTGGCAAGCGATACTCGTTTAAAGAGAGGCACGATTCGAACCCGCGGCGCGTACGCACCGCTTTGTATACTCACAGATAGTGTATGTCACAGAGGCGGCGCGGCCGCGTAGAGCGCAGTTTTATACTTAGCGCGGTCGTTTGACCGCGCTACGACCGCGCTAAGTATAAAACAAGCAAGTAGGTGGGTCCCTGATGTTAAGTGATTATCGCCACCCATACCAACACCGCTGAAGGGAGTTGGTTCCACAGTTTGCATGTATCATACATAGGTAGGTACCTTGTAGGGACTTCCACACGCCACGGTCGTGCACCGCCTGGATCCAGCGGCTTCCTGCGACTCGTCCGATGTCGTCCGTCCACCTAGTGGGGGGTTTGCAAGTGCCTGAAAAAAATTATCTGGCACAACGAGTGCTCGAAGTGCACCGGGCACCCAGGTGCTCAGGGGAAATTGCTTGCGGTGGTGTACGATGTGCTTGTAGAAAAAGGAGGGTGGGAATAAGGTCGAACAGTTCCTCAGAACACTCGCCGACACCTACAGGCGACAGAACACGCAAAGAGAGCTTACGTCTTTGTGGTGATCCAACGAGTTGCTTAGTTTGGGATTGTCCACAGGCCCGACAGCACACTTTTGAATCCGATCAAATAGAAGGATTTGGTACTGACTACCCATGGTATTTTTGAAAAATCTTAATCAACGCGGACAAAATCGCGTGCATCAATTAGTTGGGAATATATTTAAGCTTTTTATAGTCCGTACAAAATGACTTTTCACGTGCCATTTTAATTCTATGGGTCAACTGTCATGTCCAAAGTACGGTTTACGTTTAAAATATAGACTAAAATCATACTTTTGAAATGAAATTTAACACGTTAAAATGGCGCGGGAGAAGTCATTTTTACACACTATACATCACTTACCTACATCGTGCTTGAACTTTGACTTAACGATAATTCATTTTTTTTTCATTGTATTTTCCAAAGTATGAATGAATCATACTGAAGTATTTTATTAAATTATTGTTATCTTTGAATAACAAAGTAAGTATTTAATAACATTACACGTCCAGCGTTATCATACCTAAATACATCATCATTAACCGATAGACGTTCACAGCTGGACATAGGTATCTTGTAGGGACTTCCACACGCCATGGGCAGGCAGAGTTCACACATAGGCGCAAGAGCCTATGTGTGAACTCTGCCTGCCCATTGCCACTTCAGATTCGCAACCCGTTGAGCTATGTCGGTTACTCTAGTTCTCCTACGGATCTCCTCGTTTCTGATTTTATCACGGAGAGAAATTCCGAGCATAGCTCTTTCCATCGTCCGCTGAGCGTCTATGAGCTTTCTTATGAGGCCCATAGTTAGCGACCATGTCTCGAATCCATATGTCATCACTCACACATCATGTCACACATCACATCACGGCAACAACAGAGACAACGCTCTACAAAGCCGAAATGTTATTCTAAAGGCCAATGTACATTACTTTCTGCCGCGTACTGTACTATAAGACGTTGATACCTGCCAAATTTCATAATTCTAACTTAACGGAAAGAATCCTACAAGTTTTGATTCCCTTGACAGACACGACGGATAAAACGAAACTCGAAAAAGGTATAGATAAACGATAGTGTATTGACCCGTCTGTTTTCTTTACTCTATGACAGCACAGTAGCGGTTTTCTCAGGCTGCGCGGCGGATCGCCGCTCGCGCAGGTAAGCCTTCGGGCGCGGAGAGGGGGGAGGGGACGGGGGTGAGCGGCCGAGGGGGATGCTTGCACTTGTCGAAGCCGGGATGAAAGGAGGCATTCTTTGCATTGATACAGAAAATACCGAAGACGCACAATGCAGTCTCAATTCCTACACATTTCTTATCTATTTCAAACATACTTGCCTTAGCTTTAAAAGGTAAATAAACTTTTCAGAGAACAGCATAAGCGACGGATTTTGCCCAGCACTTTAAAAGAAAAAAATAATAATTATAAAGTACGTTCCAAATTGATTTTTTTAGTGCATATATTCCGAGATCTCACTCGCCATTTTAGCTCTATGTGACAACTATCATGTTAAAATTACGATATGGATTCACTTAATCTAAATATATAAAAGGAAAAGGTGACTGACTGACTGACTGATCTATCAACGCAGAGCTCAAACTACTGGACGGATCAGGCTGAAATTTGGCTTGCAGATAGCTATTACGAGATATGACGTAGGCATCCGCTAAGGATTTTTAAAAATTTAACCCCTAAGGGGGTGAAATAGGGGTTTGAAATTTGTGTAGTCCACGCGGACGAAGTCGTGAGCATAAGCTAGTTAAGGACTAAATCGTACTTTTGACATGAAAATTGACACAGAGCAAAAATGACGAGTGAGATCTCAAAATGTATGCATTATATTCGCCGTGAATGACGTCGCTTACGCGTTCCTGGAAACTTATCTACCTTGGAAGTCAGCTATAAAAAAACAGATTGTATTGACGTAGGTAATTAAATAGATCTAAATATCAAGTTATCTAAATTTATAAAAGGAAAAGGTGACTGACTGATCTATCAACTCACAGCTCAAACTACTGCACGGATCGGACTGAAATTTGGCATGCAGCTATTATGCCGTAGGCATAGACTTATTATACTAAGCCGTAGGCATCCACTAAGGATTTTTTAAAATTCAACCCCTAAGGAGGTTCAATAGGGGTTTGAAATTAGTGTAATTCACGCGGACCAAGTCGCGAGCATAAGCTAGTTTACATTTAAAAAACTTAATATAAAATTAATAAAAAGTTATATTTATAATTTTGTTTATATTTAACGGTAACTTTATATTTAACTGTATGTATTTATACATGATATAAACTGTGATAGCCTAGTGGTTAGGCCGTCTGCCTTCTAATAGGAGGATGGGGGCTCGATCCCGGGCACGCACCTCTAACTTTTTGGAGTTATGTGCGTTTTAATTAATTTAATATCACTTGCTTTAAGGGTGAAGGAAAACATCGTGAGTAAACCTGCATGCCTGAGAGTTCACCATAATGTTCTCAAAGGTGTGTGAAGTCTACCAATCCGCACATTGCCAGCGTGGTAGACTATGGCCAAAGCCCTTCTCACTCTGAGAGGAGACCCGTGCTCTGTAGCGAGCTGGTTATGGGTTGATCGTGATGATCATGATTTATACATACCTAACAAATTATAAGGCCATGAAATAAAAACCAGAATTAAAGAAAAAGTAAATGTATTATATAGCTTTTAGTACTACACATTTGTGTAGAGGCTGTTTCTTAATTAACGAGAGATCATTTATCACTAATCAGATACTTTATAGCACTGTCATAAAACACAGTGATTTTTACTTAATTAGAACTTAGGTACAGTTCTTGCAATTTACGAAGACGAGTGAACTCTACTTGTGGTTACGTCGTTTACATGGGCATTGCGTAAGTGTGCGTGCATGTCAGACCAATCAGTCGCGAGCAAGCGCTCGCAAACGCACACATTAGTGTACCTTACGTATACCGACACGATTTAAACACAAGCATGAGCCACTCGTCTTCGTGAAATGCAAAAGCTATAATTTTGTACTTAAATTATAATTTAGATTTAAAAAGCAATATATCATAAGTACAGTTGGCGTCAAGTAAAACAACTCTGGACTACAATGAAGATGTTTCACATGTTTCGCATGGGTACCTGTGTGCTTTCCTACTGCGCGGAAACGAATGGTTGACAGACGAACCGATAACGGAGCGTATACGAAGTGGCGTACGGCATGTACGATACGAAGTGAAGTACCACCTCACTTTGTACCACTAAACAGATCGATGAATCACCCACTGCGCAGGTTTCGGACCCATTTCTATTTATCTAATGCCAACTGTACCAAACATAGCTAGGATCAAGGCACATTGTGGCAAAGCGAAGCGACACGTAGTCTTGCTAAGATCACCTACTAATCATACATTCCAACGACCTAAGTGACGCGACAATACCTCAGGTGACCGCGAATCTATGCGCGTGGTCGACACCTACATTCAGCAGGTCTGACACACAAAAGCCGTATCAATCACTAAATAACTGCATCAACGTTAAAACATTGCATGAAAAATGCGAATTTTTAATGAAATTTTCGGATGTTAGCAACTGTTACGGTAAACTACGCGAACTTGAATTTGTTTCCTAAAGTACACTACGTAGTAAACCTCTGTTTAAAGCACTTTTAGAAAATATAATATGTCGCCTCGCTTCGGTTTAATGTACCTTGAGCCCTATAGCTGTTATGACATGACAGAAATACTTATCAATAAAAGTAAGAAGTAAAAAGTAAGTAGGTACTTAATATACCTACCTAATATCCTAAAGATTCAAAAAAGTAAATTAAAAACTAAAAAGACCCACCACCAAACATAACAAAATAAAAATCTGCAACTTATTATGAAATCTTGATTTCATCTTATAACTTGAGTATAAAAATCTTCTTAATATTAAGGCAAGGGTTATCCTCTATATGAGGGGTACAGATTTATCTTCGACATAAATCTGTCTCGTTTTAACTCTAGGCAAAGTCTGAGCAAAGGTAAAGTATAGATCTCAAAGAGTATGAACCGTAACCGTGGGTACGTAGTAATCTACTTTGCTGTCTCAAGGCTCGAAAACATTTTGGCAAAAATTAAATAATAACTTGGTTACCATAACTTTATCGATATAACACGCTAATATGGCGCAGCACTGTCTTAGAATATATTTTAACTATTAGTGTTTTTGTGCGTGTATAAGCTCATTTTTGTACGCGCGCGCCCTCGAAACTCAGAGCGCGGTTTTCGCGCTTATAAGTATATTACTACTGACTGATCCATTGGTTTGAGCAAGCGCGCGGGAATGAGCGCTTGCACGCGCGTTCTGTTTGAAGCGCGACATATAGCACACGTGTAAATTGCGTATGACAAAACGAGCGTTAAACGCGCACAAAAAGCGCCAGTCTGAATGCACCCTTACCGTGGTATCTAGGTAATTCAGGATGTACAGAACAATATTACAATTTTATTTTATCAATTAATAAATATTACAAATGAATAAATGCTCATGAGTGTTGTAAACGTTGTCGTTGCGTGTCGTATAAAAAGAAGACTTATCCGTCGCCCGCTCTTCACTCGAGGCGCGCAATGGATGGTTGATACGCAAAAATCGCATCGCGATTCGCGCGAAAGTGTAGAGCGGGCTTATAGAAAACTTACAGAGGTTAATAAAGTAATATAAAAAGTTATTCTAAAAATCTTCAAAAGTATCTAATTTAAAAAACAAAAAATGGCACCTTGAATTCGATAACAAAACACAATATTTACTATTCGTAATTAAATTTTGATTTCATTTTGTATTTAAATATAAAATTTTAATATTAACAACAAAAAATATATGTAAGTCATCAACCATCATCCTAAAGATATTTGATTATGAAATTTAAAAAACCTTTGAGATTCAACTTTGAAGCAACTATCTACATAGTAATTATACGATTTTGCTCAGTTAAATATATTTTCCAAATTCGACTCAAGTTAATACTAACTAATGTTAACTGTCTCAAAACAATCAGTAGGTAAGTAGGTGGTAGTATTTAAAAATAAATTTTCAACAACAAAAAAATTGGAATTCATCATCTTACAGTTATTTGATTTTTAAATTAAAAAAACTTTGAGACTCAAATAGTACATACTTGAACTATTTAACAATAAATCCATCTCCAACATCATTGTATGAGAGTTGGAATGATTTATAAATGAATGAAAACGTGCAAAAACTAACTAAAAAAAACAATTATATGTTGTAAATTGTATCAAAAACATCGATAAATGGAACGCCACTATGCCACTTTAATTTTAGAACTACATATATGTTTATTTAATAATGGACTATACCTACCTATCTAAAATTTCGGACTTGGCAGTGGTATGTAAAGCGTGGCCTTCTGGTCAAAGGAAATCCTGCCGGTTCTGCAATTTTTGATATGTAAGTAGGTATTTATAATTATTTAAAAGTATAATGATAACCGAGATTGAGCTTTATTTCAAGTACATAAGTGTAGTATAGTGGGCGTTGTACTCAGTGATTCGGGAGAAGGTTTGGCTCTGACATACCACGCATGGGAGGGAGGAGAGCATCCCAGAGTCATCGATGGGGTTCTTCGCGAGTGTGCTTCGAACAATGAACTCGATGAGGTGACGCTTCAAGTCGCTGCGGCAGTCGTAGCTCTTTAGGCATATTATGGTGCATCTCTATAAATAAGGAAAATAAAATTCAGAATGAAAATGAAGAAAATAAATTACTGTTCTTTCAAAATGACAAAAAGCAAACAAAATTGCCTTTTTCAAGTCTTAGTAAAATGCAGACGAAAAATTAGCGCGCCATAATATTTTGTCCTTTTAAAAGGACATCCCTCCAAAGTGACCTATATAAAAAATTACATTTTTTCCCTTTCTTAGCGTGTAGCAGGAACAATTCTTTGCTCGTGGCTTGAGCTATTACAGAATAATGATCTTGCTTGCTCTCATCATAGGGCATGCTGTAGTGTTCAGTAACACCAACCATCTGTGCAGTAACAGAATGCATACAGAGTGAGTACAGAGTCACTGAAGTAGCATCAGCCTAGTTATTGGCACTGAAGCGACATATTGTATTAAAAATATTAACAAAAATACCCTTTTCGAACCTCAGTAAGGTGCAGCAGGAAAATTGGCGCCCCCATAATATGTTGTCCTTTAAAAAGGTCATCCCCAAAGTGACCTAAATAAAAAATTACCTTTGTCTTATATTTCTCCCGTTTTTGAGCGTGTAGCAGGAACAATTAATTGCTCGTGGCTGGAGCTATTTCTGAGTCATCTTGCTTGCTCTCCTCGTAGGATGTGTTGCAGTCTTCAGCACTATCAGAATTAACAGCTCCAAATTTAGATTCCTTTTCCTCGTGTTTCTCCGACCCTAATGCAGATGAAGTAGAATTACAGATATCGCTTTTAATAAAGTGAATCTTCTCCAAATGAGCTGACAAGTCTTCGAATTTTTGATATGTCTTTCTACAGTACTGGCATTTATGTTTTCTCAGATGTATTTTGATGTGGTTCTGTAGGGTGAATTTGGATGCGAAGACCTTGCGGCAGATATTACATTCGACATCCGGGTTGCCGTGGCCGTGGCGGTGCATATCAAACTTTTCGCGACTTTTGAAACTTTTACTGCATTCCTGGCAATAGAAGCGAACATTGTTTGTAGGCTCGTCTGCCTTTTCCCTCTCAAGATGTTGTCTGAATGCTGACATCTGATTGAATATTTGCTTGCATTTGTCACACTGGTATTTCTTTTGACACGGATTGTTAACTGGAAAATATAGAAAATCATACAGTTAGTTCTCAGAATTAAGATATATAACATCTGTGAACGAAATGTTTGACGTTTACCATGAAACGATAAAACATTGATTAAGCTGTTGTTTAATATTTTTCAATTTAAAAAATGTGTCCAATTGATATGAATAATTATCGCCCCATTACTCTAATGCCTATTCTTGCTAATATATTTAAATAAATATATAAATAATAAATCTAGTGTAGGGTGCGAACTTACGAAGGTACTAAAACCACATAAGTAGATATAAGGGATTCCCCTACAGAGGGGAAGCTTCCTAACGTTCAAAATTTTATACCTATTCTTATAGGCTTGTCACCTGTTGCAAGATAGAATAAAAATTAAAAATATTGTATAGTAAGCAAGATCTAGCGATAGTACCTTTGTACTTACTTACCTTAGTAAATTGAATGAAGTAAGTTAGTACCTAGTTACTAGGGTACCTACCCTCCCTACCTACTAAAAGTAAGTGTTACAAAAAATAGACATGGGCGTCGTTTTGAGGGTTCTTCTTCTTGTTCTTTTCTTCTCTATGGCTCTTTGTACTGCAGTTTTGTGGTCCGCAATAATTCTGCCAATGTCAATTCAGTGGAGAAAACAACGTTGTAATTTGGTTCTTGAATCCCTTTCATGAGTGACATTTTTTCAATCCTTTGTTAGATCTAGACATCACAAGGACAACACAAATTGTTAGTTTATATATTGGACAATTAGTATGGTTTTAGTTTGACATAAAGGAACATAACGATTAAAAATATCACGACAGCCAAAACATTAAACATTGATGTTAAAAATAAATAATAATTTAATATCATACAAATTAATATAATTACATAGACATCTTGGGACCCAAGGATTAGGAAAAGAGAGGAGATAAGGGAAATGAACGGGGCGAGGGATATTATGGGGTAGTAACTCGCACAAAGATATGGGGTGATTAGTACAATTGAAAAATACGTGCTCCACTGTCCCCTCATCCAGACCACATTCACAAAGCGAGCTATCTGTCACCCTGATTTTATTTAAAAACAGTGGGGGGCAATGAGGAGGTTTCCAGGCAACATTTGAGATTAATTAATTACTTCTATTATAGTTCACAGATTTTGTGGGGAAGAAACGTAAGGAAAATTGCAGTGCACGCTAGAGCTCTTACCCTTCATCTATGTCATTGATTGACACGACCTAAACATTAAAGCATAGATCATATAGATACTTATAGATATAGGTATGATTTTTCATCTTTAGTGGTGGAAGTATTCAGCGCCATCTATGAAAATTATCTCGAACGTTGCCTGGAAACCTCCTCATTGTCGGCTAATTTTAGCTTACATAGTACGGATATTGTCCTTTTATTTAGTTTTTTTGATTTAAAAAAACCAAGGTTTGCGAGGAATATTGGGCTTGATATATCTATAGTGTTTAGCTATGTTTAATTGTGTAGTATTCCATCTTACATTCCAGTCTTTATACATGTAAGTTTTAGCCAGAGGGTTGATGTCTCTTGGAAAGATGCAACTGTAGGTTGGGGATCGGGACTGTATAGCCCACATATAAGTCCCGCAAATTGCTATTGCGCTGGAACCATGTCTCATTAACATCGAGATGACGTCATTTTGACGTCAGCCGAAATAAAAATACCATCAGCTCTAAACTTCAGTCTAGTGCCGACGGCACTAAAATTGCGGCCACGCCACGTTTCTGGACCGATTTGCAATATTTTTTCAAATCAACTGAGGAAGTTTCCGTGATGGTACCATAAAAAATTCTGAATCCAACTTCTTAATCCTGATGCTGCAGGGTTACTGTCCGCCTAAGTTATCAAGATTCAGGAAGTGTTCATATACCTGCCTAGAATATTAGACTAAGTATTAACGACAGAGGAATGTGCAGTGCTCAGACAAGCCGCCAAGCGCTTACAAGCATGAAGAAACCAATATTGTAAGTGTTTTTTGTGTGGAAATAAAATAAAATAAATAAATAAAATTTGAGAATTTCTGATAGTGAATTAATATTTTAGGTATCAACCAAAGGTTTCACGATTGCATTCCAAGTCCAAACTCCTCAAACCTGATGATGCAGGGTACAGCACTCCTAAACCATAGAGATTCAGGAACTGTTTCGAGTGAAATAATATTTTAAATGCCGAGCATAGACTTCGTTATTTAATTCCAAGTCTCAACTCTTCAATCCTGATACTGCAAGGTATTGAACTCTTAAGCCAATTTGGAAAGTTTTGCTGGTGAATTGATATTTTAGGTACCAAGTAGTAACTACTTACAACTAAAAAGCTTAAAATAAAATAAAAATATTTAAAAAATAGGCTACTTGACTCATATCTAATTTCGTCCAATAAATGATTATTTATTATAGCATTTTGCGTAAGACAACGAAATATATCAATAACAATTATTAAAAACGCAGGATGGATATATAAATCCAATTTAAAAAAATACAGTTTTTATTTTTATTTGAAACTCAGAAAACGCTGTCAGCCATAATGTGACGTCATTAAATATGTAAACAAAGAAATGTCATCCCTATGTAAACTAGTATAGAAGTCATGTTTATTAAACTTTGGGAAGTTATGCTGTTGTTTACAAATGCATGACGTCAGAGCACAGATAATCTATCGGCCAAACATGGCTGACAGTGTTTTCACCTGTCTAAGAAAAATATATTTTTAAATTAAAGTTTTACGGTTTTTAGGGCGCAAAAAAATATAGTGTTAATTTTTTGATCTAATAGGACAAATATCAACCATTTAAGACCTACTTAAAAAAAGTGTCAACTAGCCTATTGTCTCCCAAAAACACTACGAAGTAAAAAATAACTTTTGTTTCTACACGTGTATGTATGAAGTCAGGCGAGCATAATAAAATAAACTAGAAATCAAAGCGTAAAGCTAGATTGAGTTAAAACGAGACAGGCTTATGTGAGAGATATAGCTCTGTCTCGTTTTAACAAAACTTAGTAACGAGTAAGCGACTCTTAAGTACAGATGTAAGTTATTAGTTACATATTACATATTACTATTAACAGCATGCTGATAAATCATATAACATAATAGAGTAAGAGCCTGTAAGAGTTTGTTATTTTATAAAAGCTGAATGTTTCTCAGTGCATTGTCCCCAAAACATGCAGGATCGCAGTGACTATGAAGTCTGGATCATCATGGCTTTGGCAGGTAACAGGTAACATAGGTGAATTACAAAATATTTTGTCAAAGTATTAATGTAGTTTTCATATTTTATTCAGAATAGTATTTATTAGAAATCATGTCATGAATTTCCAGACAATAGACACTTAGTGTCGTGGCAACCCATTGCCAGACCACCCTGATATTTAATATATTGTTTAAGGTGCAATAAAAAAGTAGGCTCCCGTTGGCACCCTTCGGGTATGGAACCCTAGACTACAACAAAAAATCTACTTACCAACACTGCTTCCAGCTTCCGAGGACATTAGTTGCTTGACAGCGACGTTGGCGTTGGGCATATCTACGTATTTCATCGCCTCTCTAGCTCGGTTCTCATCAGCTAACCTTCGCAATTCTGCGAGAGACCAATCACAGTCAGGATGTTCTGGAATCATAAAGCATAAATAAATAAGTGAAGATCCGAGATCAGTGTTTCCGGGTAACTTTAAACTGTAGATTACAACAAAAAATCCACTTACCAACATTATATCCTGATCCATTCTCACAGTGCTTAACCAGTGGATCATTTGTACTAATGGTCCGTTGCTGGCGGGGACTCCCCTGCACTTCTGAGGACGTCAGTTGCTTTACGGCGACGTTGTCGTTGGGCATATCTTCGTATTTCATCTCCTCTATGGCTCTGCACTCGTCAGCTAACCTTTTCAGCTCTGCGAGACGCAAATCAGCATGATCTGGAATTAAAAGCATAAATAAATAAGTAAAGTTCCGAGATCAGTGTTTCCGGGTAACTTTAAACCCTAGATTATAACAAAAAAATCCACTTACCAACATTATATCCTGATCCATTCTCACAGTGCTTAACCAGTGGATCATTTGTACTAATGGTCCGTTGCTGGCGGGGACTCTCCTGCACTTCTGAGGACGTCAGTTGCTTTACGGCGACGTTGTCGTTGGGCATATCTTCGTATTTCATCTCGTCTATGGCTCGGCACTCGTCAGCTAACCTTCGCAGCTCTGCGAGACGCAAATCAGGATGATCTGGAATTAAAAGCATAAATAAATAAGTAAAGTTCCGAGATCAGTGTTTCCGGGTAACTTTAAACCCTAGATTAAAACATAAAAATCCACTTACCAACATTATATCCTGATCCATTCTCACAGCGCTTAACCAGTGGATCATTTGTACTAATGGTCCGTTGCTGGCGGGGACTCTCCTGCACTTCTGAGGACGTCAGTTGCTTTACGGCGACGTTGTCGTCGGGCATATCTTCGTATTTCATCTCCTCTATGGCTCGGCACTCGTCAGCTAACCTTCGCAGCTCTGCAAGACGCCAATCAAGATGTTCTGGAATTAAAATCATAAATAAATAAGTGAGGTTCCAAGATCAGTGTTTCTGGGTGACTTTAAAACCTAGACTACGACAAAAAAATCCACTTACCAACATTACATCCTAATCCATTCTCACGGCACTTAACCAGTGGATCATTTGTACGAATGGTCTGTTGCTGGCGGGGACTCCCCTGCACTTCCGAAGACGTCAGTTGCTTGACGGCGACGTTGTCGTTGGGCATATCTATGTATTCCATCTCCTCTCTAGCTCGGCTCTCATCAGCTAACATTACTTTCCTTCGCTGAGACAAATCCCACTCAAATTCTTCTGGAATCGAAAAGCATCATTTGATGTGTTTACAAAAAGACTGTATTTTGGCACTGGTTAATTAACTTTAAGTGCAAATAACAGACAGTAGGCATGATTTGTGCGCCCGATGCATCGTGAATAATTTGTACCTACTTCTTAGCACAAGCTTTACTTAGTCGGAGAGGAAAGGGAAATATTAGTCATCATAAACATGGCTATTATTATTTAAAAAAAAGAAAAATTAAGTTCTTTGCGTAGTGGTTCTCCACTAAGATTTCCAGGGGTTTGAAAATATCTTAATCCACACAGACAGGATTTTTTAATTTAGAGACTAGCGCTTGGCTGCAATTAGAGCTGCTGGCAAGTGATGATGCAGCCTAAGATGGAGCACACTTGACTAGACTGTTGACATTTCATCATCATCAACAGCAACCCATTGCCAGCCTACTATGTGAGCACCGGTCTCTCAGGATGATTTAGCAGGATTTGGGCCATATTCCATCACGCTGGCCAAGTGTGGATTGGCAGACTTCACCCACCTTTGAGAACATTAAAGAGAACTCTGTTAAAGCAAGTGATATTAATTGCTAAAGCACAGTCAGAGTACAGTCAGTCAGTCGGGATCCCGAGTAGCCTAAGCCTTAATTACTAAGCTACCACTACTACAACCAAAGTAAAAAAATAAAAAAAATACCATATGAACTGGGTCCAGCTTGTGGCTCTGGTTCATTGCTCATCTTCATTCGTTTGAACTTTTTGTGCTCAAACTCCATGGCCGGAGAGTATTGCACATATTGACTATAATGCATCACATTTTTCTTTACATAAGAACCATGCTGTCTCAATGTGACATGTTCATTATGGGACTGGTAAATGGTGTAGTTCTCCTCAGCTTCACAGTCATTACTAACATTTGGACTTGGAGCACTCAACCTTAAAGTCTCAATACTATCGTTTGGGTCTGGTAGTGTGGTTTCATCCAAAACATTCCTTGAATTTGATGGATAATCCATCTCAACATCACCATGGTCATGATCATTATGGTCATCATTGGTATTGTCAATGACTTTGATGTTGCACAGCCCAGAATATACATTCATATCAATTCCCTGGGTGTCTGCCGCCGTTATATTTAAGTTAATAAATATGTCATCAGATTGTGCACAGCTGGTTTGGAGCGTAATCAAGTGTTTAGGTATGTATAAAATTGGATGGTCAGGTTCTGTATCACCATAAACAATTTCAGATTCCTCTTGTGGATCCATATTTTAAAATCCCTGTGGAAAAAGTTCGACATGGTAATTAATCATTTTCAAACTTTACCAAAAACTTATGATTCAGTTCAAGTTAGATAACAAAGAGTCTTTAGAGTCTTTAGACGTAGGTAGATAAATAGAAGGGTCGGTTTTAATATTGTGCGCCCTGAATTTAAATATATCGAGGTGTGCATTCGATAGAGGATATTCTGTGTTTATTTTTCTGTATTTATTTTATCAACTTTGGCTTTGTTTTTGGGACTTCGATCTTTATGTACCTAGTTATGCATTCTGAATAATGCAAAAATAGGTTGAATGTGGTAAAGCGAAATCTGAGCACCCCAACCCCAAGCAGTCTTGTCTGTCCTACCCCTAGTGTTTTTGTAAAGTGCGAAGCCAGAAACTTGCGGTCGAGTGGGCGAAGATGAATGAAGGGGTGAAGAAGCGAGTTTTATTTTAAAAAAACTTGGGTCAAACACTTTTGGATCTATCTGGTTCTCGTCATCTCGCTGTTTTAGTAGTAAAATTAAAAAAAAATCAAAGCCTAGGTTCTATCTATACTAATAAATAAATTTGAAGTGTCTGCCTGTAATTTCGAAATAACAACCTCATATTAAGCACATATAGTTATTTGAACTGTAAGTACAAACATTTTTAAAATTTTTGTTTGTCTGTCTGTCTGTTTGAACGGGCTAATCTCCAAAACGTCTGAACCTATTTTGACGGGACTTTCACAAAGATAAGTAGAGGATTCATCAAGGAGTAAGATAGGCTACTTTTTTAACCCACTTTCAAAAAGGAGGAGTTGTGTGTTAACCGATTAGCGTATTTTTTTTAAAATCAATAGAGAAACTGTATTACACTGTCCCATAGAAATTGAATTACAACTCCTCAATCCTGATGCTGCAGGGGACCTAACCACCAAAACTGATGGGATTTAGAAACTGTCGGTTATAAATTGATATTGGAGGCACCTACCAAATTTCTTTAAAGGTACGTTATCGTTAAACTCAAGGACCCAACTCCTTGGCCCTGATGCGGTAAGGAATTGCATTCCTAAATAGTGGTGATTTAGAAACTGGCCTACTGTCGGTTAGAAAAAGGAACAACTAAACTGACACAATGCCGCGTGCTTCCAAATCTTGCGACGGTTACTATTTTCGCTGGGTTTGGGAGATTGGTATGTATGCGACAGGTTGAGAAGGCAATCGGGGAGGGAACGCCCCACACACCCGCACAGCCCCCGAGCCTACCCGGTGTGAGCGAGCGCGGGTGACATGCAGGTGTACAGGGCGTCCCTCCGCCTTATACCCCGATTGCCATCTTGACATGTTACAGACTACAAATTGCCAGCGGGACAGGAGTGGAAAAGGCGGATAGAGTGGTACGAGGGATGCAACGGATCGACGTGATAGATCTGCATGGATATAATTAAAGACCTGGAGAGTGACATCTAGGCTGTTTTTATCACGGAAAATCAAAGAGCACTCACGGCATTTTTAAAAACCTAAATCGACGCTGACAAAGTCACGAGGATCAGCTAGTTGGGTAATATAATGTAACTTAAATAGTGATTTATAACCTTAAAAAAATTATTTTCAGTATCGATTTTCACAAAAACTACGCATTTCATTAGAGAAAAGTAGTTTGTTTAGAAAATTCCCTGTCCACTATCGATTTGATACCTCAAAACAATAAAATTCGTGGTGCAGAATAGAGAAAGCGTGGTATAAGCATAACCTCAAATTGTACCAATTTTTTGTTTCTCAAAAACTAAACATTTCCTCAAGAAAAAAAGTACACCAGAGGGACAGGAGAGCCTTCGCCAAACCATTTCCCGCCCCCAAATTCAGGGCACACGATTCAAAAACTTCACCAAAATTTTAAATTTCACTTACCTCGTGCTTCGCTGCTGTTTCTCGTCTCGATGGATAAAGAGAAAGAAACATGGCGGAAAGGGTTTTATGAAATGCATCGCTATGTCATTAAAAATAGTAAACTACCCTTAAAAATAAGTTATTTTCTTTCGCAAAACATAAACTTCTAATCAATTCCAACTTTTATCAATATTTTTGACAACTCTAGTATATGGTTATCTATCTATGGCACGGTCTATGGTTACAACAGAAAGAAAAATCACAGAGTAGCAGTCCTTGGATGAAAGTTCTTTATGGTCTATTTCAGTAAACTCTATGATTAAACTGCAGTAGACACGGGTAACATTAATATAGTAACGAGGTATTTGAGTATAAAATGAAATCGCTTGTTTGGGATGCAACTTGTGTAGACACTTTAGCTGCATTCCACATTCAGGCGATCTCCTCTATGGCGGGTGCAGCGGCCATCAGCGCCGAACAGGCCAAAAGGCGCAAATATGAAAACCTCGATGGGAGCTTCGTATTCGTGCCTTTTGGTGTGGAGACCTTGGGGCCGTGGGGCCCGGGGGCTCGAGCTCTTTTTGAAGAAATTGCGAAAAGAGTTATCGAGTCAACCGGGGACCCGAGAGCTGGCAGCTACCTTGGCCAAAGAATTAGTTTGGCCATCCAAAGGGGTAATGCTGCCAGCATCTTGGGTACAATGGGCTACTTGACAATTTTTTTAAGTTGGTCTTAAATGGTTAATATTTGTCCTATTATATCAAAAAAATTAACACTATATTTTTTTGCGCCCTAAAAACCGTACAACTTTAATTTAAAAAAATATTTTTCTTAGACAGGTGAAAACACTGTCGGCCATGTTTGGCCGATAGATTATCTGTGCTCTGACGTCATGCATTTGTAAACAACAGCATAACCACAGAGTACATTATATATACTGAGCATAACCTACCAAAGTTTAATAAACATGACTTCTATACTAGTTTACATGAAAAATATAGTAATTATCGTTATTGTATCATCCGAGAATGTAAAAAACGCATCGATAAAGACCACAGGAAAGTTGTGGATTAGAGTGCCCAGTGAAATAAATATACGTAACACGCAAAGACTTGCTTAAAGGGATCCTATATGACTAACGACTTCAACCCAAATTTATTTTTGCAAAGATCACTTTGTTGTAAGTCTTACTTAATAACTTATTCAATTTATAAAGAGAAAACGATATTTTTTTACGTTTACTATGAGTTTTTAGAAATATATAAAAACTAGCTTATGCTCGTGACTTCGCCCGCGTGGACTTCATAAATTTCAAACCTCCATTTAACCCACTCAGGGGTGGAATTTCAAAAAATCCTTTCCTAGTGGATACCTTCCCTTTACCTACAAAGAACACACTCACCAAATTTCATGTATCTAGGACCAGCTGTTTAGATGTTTAGGCTGTGCGTTGATATATAAGTTAGTCAGGACTCTAAATTTTATATATATGGATACTACGTTAGTCCCCGCGTGACATAGGAATGACATTTCTTTGTTTACATATTTAATGACGTCACATCATGGCTGACAGCGTTTTCTGCGTTTCAAATAAAAATAAAAATTGTATTTTTTTAAATTGGATTTATATATCCATCCTGCGTTTTTAATAATTGTTATTGATATATTTCGTTGTTTTAAGCAAAATACTATAATAAATAATCATTTATTGGACGAAATTAGATATGAGTCAAGTAGCCTTAATTTATTTTAGTTTTAATTTAATGTTGTTTTTTTAGATTTAAGTTTATTAATAGTTTATTTGTAATTAAAAATTGATTAAAAGTTGAAATGAAATGAGTATTATTAAATTGGGGGTCACAACTTTGGTAACCATCACCGATATGGATTTTGTTGGGTTCAGAAAATAGATAGGATTCGTTAGAATTTTCTACCTTGTCTCTTTGGTGTCTAATTTTTTCTTGATTTTATAATTTTTTCTGTAATTTTTATGTCAATGGCACTGATTCTGAGTAAGTTCTGAGCACAACCTAATTTTAGAGTATTCGCATGCTCTTCTTACTAATGTAATATGAAAAGGACAGACACAGCTTGACAGTTCTAAATTGAATTTTTAGATGGTAAAACCCTTAAAACCCGTAGTTTTAGCGCGCAGTCGCGAATCTACTGTTTAAATTTCTATTATTGTGTAATTTTTACAGAAAATTTGTAAGTTATTCAAAGATTTAAATTAAAAAATCGAAAACTTGTACAGTTTTTGGGCTTTAGTTTTAAAATGCTTGATGATTTTTCTTGTTTTATAACTGTTTATTACTAATAAGGATATGTACTAGCAAGAAATAACAAAAAACCTGATGAAATACATTGTTTCTTTTTTTACTAATTTTTAAAGTAGCAAACACCCCTTTAACTACAAAAAATAAAAAAATGAATAACTTGAAAACGATACACTTTTGCATAAGCACTTTAGAGGTCGTTTGATAGCTAATGTCCTGTTCTATAACCCCTTGACGGGATCGTGTTCTATTTTCCTGTAACCTTGTATATGTGTTGTGCTAGAAATGAGGAAGTTTCAGGGCGAACGTTCCGTAAAATTTTCATAGATGGCGCTGTTTACTGCACCCACTGAAAACGAAAAATAATTACCGAGCGAAGGTATACGCTATAATAATTTGTACGTAAAAGATCCTGCAAAACAACAACGTCAATAAAACATACGGACAGCCAGGCAGCTCTTTCAGCTCTGTCCTCTGAGGTTGTTAACTCAAGACTGGTTGAAAACTGCAGAGACACTCTGGCCCAATACCGGGTGGTTCTACGCTAGGTACCAGAGCATGCTGGAATAGTTTGCAACGAAAATGCTGACATTCTGGCTAAATCATATAGATATAGATATTATTTTTCGTTTTTAGTGGGTGAAGTACACAGCGCCATCTATGAAATTTTTATGGAACGTTCGCCCTGAAACTTCCTCATTGAAGAATGTATACTTCCTGGTACGGACTATGAAGGCTGCAGACATTTTTTTTCTGGACTCCGGTGTGACAACATGAATTCGGCTGAACGCTCAGCCATACTAGGGTGTGGTAGTTATTTGGATTGCTCTTAAATTAATTAATTTCAAATGAAGTCAAATTAAGTTAACTAATTATGGGAGTTAAATTAATTAATTTCAAATGAATTGATATAGTAACCACAAATATTATTCTAAAAATAGTGTTTAGTTATTTGAAAACAAATTGTAAAATTTATACTTTAGGCGATAAGTACCTATTGGCTTTTATAGTTACTGAATTAAGTCTTATAATTATAAATAAAAACAATTTTTGTTTTTCTGTTCTTTTATTTTAAACCTTTTGAATTTCAAAGAAAAAAAGTTAGGAAGAACCCATGCCCCTGGTTAGAGCTACTTGTTTGGTTATGTTGGCAGTCCTGTCTCTCTGTCAGTGTTAATATTATAATGTTGGTATTGAAGCATGCAATCCATTAAGACATTTTAGTTTTGATGAAAGTCCGGTCTCTTAAATCGTAGTAACTATATATTCTTTGGTCAATCCAAATTTTTTTTAGTCAATGATGTGATCCAAATTGATCCGAATTCCAATCAAGTCCAAGAAAAACAAATGGTGTGATCGTAGATTTTATTCTTTCGCCTATCTTTCTCTACTTACTTTTAAATCCGCGATACTCAATCGTAATGCACGTTACAAAGATTTATTGAAGTATATAAAAACAACAATCGATCGCGTCATCGTGCAATATTGTACACAAAACTACTAATCATGTTTCTGCGTAAAATTCATTAGCTTAATCCAAAAATTACTAACGCGATTTCGTTGACACGTTTCCAAGATGAATTTCGACGACAATTCGAGCAGTGGCTACGCGACGGCGGAAACGATATATGGCACCCACGAAGACAGCCATGTAGTCATGTCCGAAAAGGTGCAGTCGCTGGCTGGGAGTATATACCAGGAGTTCGAGAAGATGATCGCGCGATACGACGAGGATGTGGTCAAGACTTTGATGCCTCTGCTGGTCAACGTGTTGGAGTGCCTGGATTCCGCCTACCAAACGAATCAGGAGCACGAAGTGGAGTTGGAACTGCTACGGGAAGACAACGAACAACTAGTCACGCAGTACGAACGAGAAAAATCCGCGAGGAAGCACTCAGAGCAAAAGGTGAGTTGCTAAATATAATTACTTTTTGCATGCATATACAGACCTTGGTAGCATTTCCTTTGTTGAACAAGGTTACTTGTTATCCTACTTAACTTTAACTTCAGTTGTTTAGTATTTGTTCTGTTTTGTTTCGTGAATGTTTGCTGTTAGTGTTCAAGTGTATTGTTAAGTCTAAATCCTAAATCTGAATCTGTCCCTGTCTATGCAAAGTGCTTTGGCAAAGTTTGATTTTATAAAGGACAGTGGGCAAAATACAAGGACCTTGTTCCTCATAGGGGCCACTTCAGAAATGTGTTTTTAGGGTTCCGTACCTCAAAAGAAAAAAAACGGAACCCTTATAGGATCACTTTGTTGTCTGTCTGTCTGTCTGTCAAGAAACCTACAGGGTATTTCCCGTTGCCCTAAAATCATGAAATTTAGTAGGTAGGTGGTATTTGGGGAAAAATCTGAAAACCGTGAATTTGTGGTTACATTACACAAAAAAAATTAAATAGTGGTCATGAACTAATAATTAGTATTTTCAATTTTCGACATAAGATAACTATATCAAGTGGGGTATCATATGAAAGGGCTTCACCTGTGCATTCTAAAACACATTTTTATTTATTTTTATGTATCATAGTTTTTGAGTTATCGTAAAAAAAATACGAATAAATACAACTGTAGTACGGAACCATCGGTGCGCGAGTGTGACTCGCACTTGGCCGGTTTTTAAATCACGATGAAACTATCCACCATCATCAACCCATCTTGGGCTCACCTACTGTGTATGGGTCTTCTCAGAATGACTGAGTCAAATTTGTCTGCCATTCCGCACTTAGCCAGCATGGTGGACTATTGTCTATCCCCTCTCACTCTGAGAGGAGATGAATCTGTGCATCTCGCAGCACACACTTTGCTCCTTTTACAATACTAGTACATATGTTTATAACTGAAGAACTATTAATTTTCACTTTCATTTTTGGTTAACCCTTTACCAACTCCACCTCCTGTCCTACTGGCAAGTTAGGTACATACCGATCTCAAATCCCAATGCAAATAGAAAAGTTAGCAGGATTTGGAAGCAAGCGGCATTGCGTCAGTTTAGTCGTTCCTTTTTCTACCCAACTTAGTAGTCCAGTTTCTAAATCACCACGATTTGGAATGCAATTCCTTACAGCGTCAGGGTTGAGGAGTTGGGTCCTCAAGTTTAACGATAAAGTCTTTACTTGGTAGGTTCCTCCAATATAAATTTATAATCAACAGTTTCTAAGTCCCATCAGTTTTGGTGGTCAGGTTCCCTGCAGCATCAGATTGAGGAGTTGGAATCCAATTTTTTTATGGGACAATGCAGCAAAGTTTCCTTATCAATTAAAAAAAATATGCAAATTGGTTCAGAAATCTTAGAGATTTCTGTGTACATATGTAGAAACACAACTCCTTTTTTGAAAGTCAGTTAAAAAAGTACCCTATGTTACTCCTTGGTTAATCCTCTACTTATCTGTGAAAGTCCCGTCGAAATAGGTTCAGCCGTTCAGAAGATTAGCTCGTTCAAATAGTTAAAACTTCTTTATCTTTTCTTTTCTATAATATAAAAATGAATCACTATATGTGTTGGTCATCGCAAATCTCGAGAACAGCTGAACCGATTTCGCTAATTCTTTTTTTTATAATATTCCTTGAAGTACGAGGATGGTTCTTACGGAGAGAAAAATTTAAAGTATTTTAAAAAAAATTGAAGAATCGACTGTTAGGCGGTACGAAGTTCGCCGGGTCAGCTAGTATACATAATAGAGATACTAGAGATACTAGAGATAGCTCTATATTAACTTCTCTCCGCGACCAGAGAGTACAGTTAGTGTGTTGCGAAGTAATGGACAGTTTTAGACAATGTGTCATCGGCTGTGTTATCTAAATCTCAAGGTAAACAAGTTCACCAGAATTTTTGTTTATAGTAAAACATCTTTTGTTTGGGGGCAGAACCTGTTTATATTTTTTTATTGCATAGTTGATCTAATTCAAATCATCACAACAATATATTAATAGAATATCATTGTTTTTAGGGTTCGGTACCTCAAAAGGAAAAATGGAACCCTTGTGGGATCACTTTGTTGTCTGTCTGTTTGTCAAGAAACCTACAGGGTAGTTCGCGTTGATTTAGAATCATGAAATTTGGCAGGTAGGTCTTATAGCAGACATAAGGGAAAAAATCTGAAAACCGTGAACAATTACATTACACAAAAAAAATTAAATTGTGGTCATGAACTAATATCGTGTCAGCTAATCAAAGTATGTTTAGTACTTAATCTAAGGGTCAAGAGGAACCTGAAGAATCCTGTCATTATTGAAGCAAGTGAAATTTAATTGCTTTAAATGCACATAACTCATAGAAAAGTAAAAGGTGCGTGCCCGGGATTGAACCTCTGAGTTTCCAAATACAAGGCCAAAGAATTAATCACTGACATTTTATTGCCACATGCTTTCACATAAATGTTTCTTCTCTATAATATATAAAAACGAATCGCTGAATGTGTTGCTAAGCGCAAACCTCGAGAACAGCTGAACCGATTTCGATAACTCTTTTTTTATAATATTCCTTGAAGTACGAGGATGGTTCTTACGGAGAGAAAATAAAAAAAATTGCCTGAAAAAGTCTAAAAACAACACTTTTCTATATTCCCATACAAAAGATTCGTAATAATACTTAAAAGTCAATTTGAACTTTAATAATAATAAATTTTAAGTGTTAGTGAAGGGGTTCCGGGAAGGCTGATCCCGTGTCCCGAATAGCAGAATAAGTATTAAAAAAATAAAGAATCGACTGTTAGGCGATACGAAGTTCGCCGGGTCAGCTAGTAATATAATAATTTTCATTTTTAAAATACTAAATGTCCTACAGCTGTTGGAGTCTGAAGACCACTACGAGGGGGAAAGGAAAGACCTGACGGGGCGACTGGAAGCTCTCGACAGCATCGTTCGAATGTTGGAGCTCAAGCACAAGAACTCCTTAGACCACGCCAGCCGACTTGAGGAAAGAGAAAATGAACTTAAAAAGGTAATTACTACACTTGTTCTAATTCATGAAGACGGCCCAGCTTTGGTACCGTCGACGCATTTTAAACTGAGTCGTCGAGTTTTCTGTCTGTTTCGCTCGCACTCACCTACGACCTGTAAATGCGAGCGAAACACAGATAACTCGACGACTCAGTTCTTTTAAATTGACTTGTTTACTATATTAGTATTGAGTGTACTGATAAGCGTTAACCCATTTGTGTGCGTAACGTAAACCGTGCTCCCTGGCGCAGTGGTAAGCACTGTGGTCGTATTAGTAAGTCCCGGACTCGATTCCCAGCAGGGGTTTGGAATTTTTGTAATTTCTAAATTTCTGGTCAGGTCTGGTGGGAGGCTTCGGCCGTGGCTAGTTACCACCCTACTGGCAAAATCGACTTTTATCGATCGAATAAAATTTTTATGAATTTTTTGGTAGTTAATTATCACTAGGCTTAAATTAAGTCACTTTTATAAAAAAGGGTAAAACACCCTATTCTGGCTGAATTTATTAAATTATTTATTAACTAGATGATGCCCGAGACTTCGTCCGTGTGGATTTGGGTTTTTAAAAATCCTGTGGGAACTCTTCAATTTTCCGGGATAAAAAGTTGCCTATGTTCTTCCCCGGATGCAAGCTATCTCTGTGCCAAATTTCGTCAAAATCGGTAGAACGGTTGAGCCGTGAAATGCTAGCAGACAGACAGACAGACAGACACACTTTCGCATTTATAATAATATTAGTATGGATTAAAAAAAATATTTGTCGTTAGGAATATGCGAAACTTCACGAGAGATATACTGAGCTGTTCAAAACACACATGGACTACATGGAACGCACCAAGCTGCTGCTCAGCACTGCAAGCGATCGCAGTGAAGTTAGGGGCAGGTTGGGCTTGAACCCTGTCGGTCGGTCTAGTGGTAAGTTGTTTTTCAAATCTCCCCGTCCTCATTGTTGAGGGTCGTGACCCCTTTCCATTAATCATTATGATAATCATCAACCGATAGACATCCATTGCTGGACATAGGTGGTGACTTCCACACGCCAGGTCTTGCGCTGCCTCTGTCGTCTGTTCACCTTCTTGCAGTGTGTGAACTTGAAGTGGATCTTCTTCCAACGCTGCCCTTTCCACTGCGAAGTCGCCAATCTAGCACCTTGGAACCCTATCCAAGCCCTATGCGAATTATTGTAACCTTGAATGTCTATTTTGACCATACTGTAATGAAATTTATATCCCCTAGTGCAGAAGCGGATTAAATGTCAAAAGCGCCCTAGCCAACACCTCATAGGCGCCCCTCTAACAGCCATATTAAAAAATTTACCTACTAACTTCGAAAGAACGTGGAATCGTCTCACTATATTTATTTATGTGAACGAGTGAAGAACATCATGTCATGATACTTTGCTATACTAAAGAAGAGGCAGGTTACTCCAAGATAATATTACTTAGTAGGGGGATAATTGGGTCGGCCAGGTAATGGAACTCTACATGATTACCTGCCCCCCTAGGCACGTGCCTAGTTTGTCTTAGGGATAATCCGCCTCCGCCGTAGTGTGAAATAAGCTTTAAAATTTGCCCAGAATAACATCCATCGTATCTCTGTCCAGGGCCCATCTCGTTTGGATTCGCATCCCTGGAAGGCTCAGTGCATGCGGTGGAGCAAACTGAAAGTATCACGGGCAGCCCCGAGAGTCTATCGTCATCTCCGCCCTCGCCACCCATCGGTAAGTCACTTTCATCATGATCAACCCATCGCCGGCTCACTACAGAGCACAGGTCTCCTCTCAGAATGAGAAGAGTTTGGGCATAGTCTACCGCTCTGGCCATGTGCGGATTGGCAGACGTCACACACCTGTGAGAACATTATGGAGAACTCTCGGGCATGCAGATTTCCTCACGATGTTTCCTTCATCGTCAAAGCAAGTGACATTTAATTGCTTTAAACGCACATAACTCCGTACAGTACGCGGCCGAAAGTGATGAACATCGGCCTTTACAATGACATTTCATCGTTGTAGAGCGTTGTCTCTGTCACTCATACACATATGACACTTTGTCGGTTTCAACGACCGAGACAGTGCTCTACAAATCTGCTGTCTCCTAAAGATCGATGTTCGTACATAAACTAGGCTATCACCGCTTGGCTCTTGTAACTTTAACAAAAACTTATTATTTGTAGGGTCGGAGCTAGCTGCAGCTCGGACGGTGGAGAGAGCTCACCAAACCGATGCAATCACACAGCAAAGTCAAGTAAGACTAATATTTACTATTTATTTTAAATCCTGAATCCCTAAATTAGTCATTCTTTTTATTGAAGTAAAACAAAGTTAAGGGAAGGTGGTTTTGAATAGCGCAATCCTAGCTACAATCGACGCAGTTATCTGTCTGTTTCGCTTGCACTTACCTATGATCTGGAAGTGCGAGCGAAACAGACAGATAACTCGGACAGATAACTAAATGCGAAAGTGTATGTCATCTTGTCACGGCCGACCGATTTGGACGCTTAGTACGGATACGGCTCGCGTCCCAGAGACGGACAACGGCTTTTATCCCGCAAAATCGGAGTTCCCGGGATTTTAAAAAAACCTAAATCCACCAAGATGGTTTGTCACATATTGTCTTTGTTTAGACAATTTTGAAAGCGGAACGCAGAACTCGAGAACTCTGTCCGTGGGTACGACTTCTCGGGTGTTACCTTTTCATACTGATAAAACCGAGTTTCTTGCTGGTTCTTCTCGGTAGAAACGGCATTCCGAACCAGTGGTAAATTAAAACTACCCGACTATTCGAAAGCGCTTGTAAAAAGTCTACTTGAATAAAAACATTCTATTTTATTCTATTCTAGGTCATACCAGACATAGGTAAAAAAAATCTGGCATGAAATATAAAAATAAAAATATGTTCAAGTTTAATGCAAGAATCGATATTCATGATAACTTATCATAAGTGCAATCATCATGTAATAGAATAATTACAGTGATTATGTTATAAAGTACCCATTAGTAGCTTTAATATCTTAAACAGGTATCGTAGTCATTAGAATCGTGTTAACAAGCAGTCTACTTTTGTTTGTCTGTAAGTTCGTCAATTCCATCAAACACCCAAACTTCCAAACTAATAAGATTGTCATAATGATACATGCGGCTTTACTACGTGGGATTCGCCAAATGATTCGAATTTCATTAGCAAGGCAATAATGCGAAGATGGTTTTAGACCACTAAATTTGCATTGTGCATTAGGCACATTCTTTTTTAGCGTAGTAGCTCAGGCAGGGTATCCGCTAGTTAATAATATCGTTGTTTAGCCATCGATTTCAATATAATCATTAGGTATATTTTTTCAGCGCTTCGTGTGAAAAAAGATATTTGAATTGGATATAACATTTATATTATAACGTGTTGCGTGTGGAATATGTTTATAGTTTAAATAAAATGCTTACTTATAATTCTACAAGAATCTTTTACTGTATTTATAAATCACTAGATTTGTAATGTCCGTCATGCATTGCAATGCGATTCGTGCGTATTTTGTATTTGGCAGAAATCCTCCCACAAGTCCCACCGGGCGGTGGGGTGATTCGCTAACTCAGTGTCTAACACTGAATGATAGCCACCACAACCACAAGCTCATTTTTTAATCCGTTGAAGGTTTTCTACGAAAAAATATTTTATTACCACCCAGTGAAGCAGCAATGTAGAACCAACCAACCTCGGTGGCTATCAATCAGTGTTAGAAACTGAGTTAGCGAATCACCTAGCAGGTCTACAAACTTCCAAATCAATCTGTTGAACGATGCGCGAACGCGTAGATACGGACACAGACAGACGGATACATACAGACCCACAGATATGTCCAGATTTGCAACTAGCGTGGCCCCCTCAGTCCCTCTCGCTCAAGCAGATTTTCTTACTTGTGAAATGTCATTCCTTCTACACTTAAATGTCAAATACTCACGTACAAATACATTTTGACAAACAAAAAAAAGTGGCCACGGTGATAAGGACAAAACATAATCATTAGGTCACGTTCTAACAAGAGCTTAAATGCATTTAGCTATCTCGCTCTAACAGTAAGTGACACAATAGGGCTACTTCTAACAGTCCTTATTCTGAGTACAGACCGTTTACTATAACTTGTCCCCTGTCCTCATGTTGGCACCATTGTTTTGTTTACTTTATTCCTTAGAACTTAGAGTTTATTATTGTGTGAGTTGTGATGGTGCCAACATGACGTCAGGGGACAAATAGGCTACTTGACTCATATCTAATTTCGTCCAATAAATGATTATTTATTATAGTATTTTGCTTAAGACAACGAAATATATCAATAACAATTATTAAAAACGCAGGATGGATATATAAATCCAATTTAAAAAAATACAGTTTTTATTTTTATTTGAAACGCAGAAAACGCTGTCAGCCATGATGTGACGTCATTAAATATGTAAACAAAGAAATGTCATCCCTATGTCACGCGGGGACTAACGTAGTATCCATATATATAAAATTTAGAGTCCTGACTAACTTATATATCAACGCACAGCCTAAACAGCTGGTCCTAGATACATGAAATTTGGTGGGTGTGTTCTTTGTAGGTAAAGAGAAGGTATCCACTAGGAAAGGATTTTTTGAAATTCCACCCCTGAGTGGGTTAAATGGAGGTTTGAAATTTATGAAGTCCACGCGGGCGAAGTCACGTGCATAAGCTAGTTTTTATATATTTCTAAAAACTCATAGTAAACGTAAAAAAATATCGTTTTCTCTTTATAAATTGAATAAGTTATTAAGTAAGACTTACAACAAAGTGATCTTTGCAAAAATAAATGTGGGTTGAAGTCGTTAGTCATATAGGATCCCTTTAAGCAAGTCTTTGCGTGTTACGTATATTTATTTCACTGGGCACTCTAATCCACAACTTTCCTGTGGTCTTTATCGATGCGTTTTTTACTTTCTCGGATGATACAATAACGATAATTACTATATTTTTCATGTAAACTAGTATAGAAGTCATGTTTATTAAACTTTGGGAGGTTATGCTGTTGTTTACAAATGCATGATGTCAGAGCACAGATAATCTATCGGCCAAACATGGCCGACCAGTGTTTTCACCTGTCTAAGAAAAATATATTTTTAAATTAAAGTTTTACGGTTATTAGGGCGCAAAAAAATATAGTGTTAATTTTTTTGATATAATAGGACAAATATTAACCATTTAAGACCAACTTAAAAAAAGAGTCAAGTAGCCTATTATAGTGAACGGTCTGTAATTTTATGAGAAGTCCCTATAATTTATACAATGTGCCCCAGGGCATAAGCTAGCTGATAATAATAGTAAAATAGTGTATCTGTATACATTTTTAATAACAACTAAAGGTATGGGTAAAGGTGTGTACGAACGCAACGCATATTCACAACATACAACTACCAAAGTAGAATACTATATTGAAATAAGTATATAGCGTACTAGCTTTGCACTATTTTTTTTAAAGAATATTAGCCATGCTTATCTATCTAATATATATAAAAATAAATCGCTGAATGTGTTGCTGATCGCAAATCTCGAGAACAGCTAGATCGATTTCGCTAGTTCTTTTTTAAAAATACCTATACGGACCGCTCGAGCAGTCATTGGTCATAGCTTGAAACTTCCTGAAGAACGCAAAGCTTCCTGGCTAGCCCGCTTCCATCTGCATCATCATTTACTACCAGGTGAGATTGCAGTCAAGGTAACTTGTATCTGAATAAATAAATAAAAAATCTGCCATTGATAACTGCTGCTTACAGCAGCATTCGCGACTGCTCGAGCGGTTCCATGTATATCTGCAAATAGAAGACTGTAGATCACTATACAGTCGCAGCTTGAAGCAGTCAATCCGGACTGCTTCAAGCTGCCCGTGTAAGGCCGGCTTATACGGCATTATTACATTTAACTTTTGGAGAGTGTATGGTGAATGCTACACACTCGATCTTGATTGGTAATATTTGGATCGAACCATTGCCTTAATAAACAGATAAAGGAAGGAGAATTAGGTTTTTTTAAATCCCGTGAGAACTCTTTGATTTTCTTTAACCTATGTCACTTTCCAGGTATTTATCTATACCCGTGCAAAATATCACGTCAATCCGTTGTACCGGTGTGACGTGATTGAAGGACAAACTAACGAACCAACAATCCAACAAACCAATGGACCAACAAGCCAACAAACAAATTTCGCATTTATAATAAGGGACCGCAGATACAAGTTAGCCCTTCACTGCAAACTCACCTGGTAGTAAATGATACAGACTATGGTTCGATACAAATACCGCCAATCTAGATCGAGTGTGTACCATTCGCCTATGCGTTGCGTTTTTACTCGACACTCGAGTACTAGAGTTATAAAAATATATCGTCGCTTGTTGTGATTTGCGATCAGGGTCCACAGATTACTTTATAAGCAACCACAATAACACTGCACTTGTAAAAATCGTGTTTCGTTCAACAGTAGCATTGTTACATCCATCGACTTCGCACTCGCACCACTCTGAGTAGTGAATAGAACTGAATTTTGATTGCGAACATTTCAAAGGACGCGTATACATATACGCACACTCCCTTACAAAAGCCATCTCTCTATTCGGAGTGAAGTATTGTTCTTGAGAGAGTAAACGGCACACTGGCACCGACCCGGTACTAACATTCTTGCATTCTTTCAAATATCTACTGTTCAAGTTGTACGCTAAACAGTTGGGCGTCTTCATTGTGGAACATTGGTAGCATTTCAAACTGAAACTGTGACTTAAAGCGATTAAAAACACTGTGATATGGAAGATTAATCTCATTATCAATCATAGAATTATTGAGTACTAAATGTTTTCAATATATCAAATCCTATGATTTAATGTTTATTACAAGTTGTCAAACAATTTAGCAATGTCATAACATGTCTGATTTCATTTATTGAAATTCAAATTAATAAGTTAAGGTTCTAATAAAAAGATTTTATATTTAAAATCCAAGTTTAGAACACATTATAGTAGCTCTGGTTTAGAATGGATTATAATGCGTAAAAATTAATAAATGAATTGGTTATTTTACTACTTTTGTATTTGATAAATATTATTACTTTATTACAAACTAGGATGAAAATAATGACATGACGTACGCTGAAAAAAATATTAAAATCTTGATTTTGGAGTGGGAGGGTCTTCTATCCCTTTCTCGCAAAACGAAAATTTGTATGAAACCGCACGAAGCTACTATATGGCATTTGTCAAAATGACGTCATAATTCTAAATTGCTATCTCTGTCTAATCAGAAATTTTTAAATGCTTGTAACTTTTTTATTATTTGATTAGTTTACATCATTATTTTTATCCTAGTCAATACTTATAATAAAATCATAAAAAAATTGGGGCCAAATACCCAATTTTCATTCGAACTTTGTGTGTGAAATATCATATCAAAAGTACGATTGTAATCCTTATTTTAATTTCCCGATACTTTTGACAGACAGTTGACCCATAGAGTTATAATGGCATTGGCACGTGAGTCATTTTGTACGGACTATGCACTTATATTCCTTGGATTACACGGCCTTATTTTTTAATTGCAGGCTACGTCGCCCGTAGCGCCTCTCAACTCTAACACGGGCAGGTCTCAAACGAAGAGTGAGAAGCGTAGCGCAAACACCCTTTATCAGGAGCTGGCCTTCCATGATACAGATGTTACCATCGCTGAAGCGGACGACGGCGCCGATATTACCGGTAAGGTCTTAATATTGTTTTCACTTCTTATCCTCGGTAAGTTCTTTATCCTGGTTTTAAGCGGACTAAAACTTCTAGCAGTAGGTGTCACGTCAAAGGGTCTCTGACCTTATGCCTGCACAGTGGCTGATTCATCGATGTATGAGAGTGAGCTGTCGCGTATCTCTGTTTCATTTCCTCGCAATCGAAGCGAAAAGCAGAGTGTATAATATAATATAACTCGGTCATAAAACCCATTTTATGCCCAATCTACTATATCTGTCCACTATCTTTTTCACTATGTTCCATGCGAAAAAGATAGAATTATTTAATATGGAATTGAATTAATAAAATTTTCTTTTATATCTCGCAGGAAGCTGGGTCCATCCTGGAGAGTATGCATCTTCGGGTGAGTATTAATATTCTCATCACAGTGTCTTATCATTTATCGTCATCCCATACTATCATTTTTGTACTATTTTGCATACGTTTTACATACGTTTGTGTGAAATATCTATCTTTATGTTTCCCCATTTTGAGAACAATGTTGTATTAGCCCCATTTTGAAAATAATTTTGTAAATTTTCAAAATACATATTGAATAGCATGACAAATTGAAAATACGTTTATCATAAAAATACGTTTAATATAAGTCCCGCACATTGCTAATGCGCGTGGCTGCCATTTTAGTGACGTCAGCACTAGATTGAAGTGTCGAGCTGATGGTATATTTTTATTTCGGCTGACGTCAAAATGACGTTATTTCGACGATAATGAGACATGGTTCCAACGCAATAGCAATTTGCGGGACTTATACCATTGCTATGACTAAATAATATACTTATGTCTTGTCCCATTTTTTGTAATTATTATGTCCATTGACTAATAATGATGTCTTGTCGACTAATTGTTCGTTTCTTCTATTTCATGGCTTCTAACCATACGTTGCAACCACGCAGTTAACGATAATTATTTTGGTGAGTAAATAATATCAATTCTTTTTTTTTTAAATTATTTAAAAATTTCTCCCGCTTTGAATTTATACTACTTTTTCTCCTTCATTAATATTATAAAATAATTGATATTCTGTATTTGTTGACAGGTATGGGCAAGGAGGTAGAAAATCTCATTTTGGAAAACAATGAACTTTTGGCTACGAAGTAAGTTTTCATCTTTGTTAAAGATTCTATACTCCATCCACGAAATCAAGTTAATATAGCCCTCTCTCTATCTAATACCATACAAAAACAGAGAGAGAGCGCTATTCTTACTTCATTCGGCGGAGAAGTTAGTTATAACGCTCTCTCTGTTACCCATACAAACGATAGAGCCAAACACAGAGAGAGAGAGAGCTATATTAACTTGTTCCCGTCGGTGAAGTATTTAGTTTTCTCAAGATAATCATTTGACTTAGAGCGTGGATTCATTAGACGTATAGCTTATGGTCGCCATGCGTGTAATCTAATCAGGACTCATTATACAGGTTGTATATATATATACCAGAACGCTAGCAAAAACTTAGCGTATTATAATCTAAGAGGAGTGATAGAGCACAGCACAGCGCAGCATAGCTCAGTGTTGATTGGTCACCCGAAGGGAGCAACTCAAAGTCGCCCATCCAACAATACGTTTAGTGAGACTGCGGCCTAATGATAATTAATTTACTGTAATTTTATTGCGCTAGATTAAAAGAAATACACCCGTCTTACAAGGTTGAGTTTGAGGTTGTGCCTGTGTTGCAGAAACGCCCTGAACGTAGTCAAGGACGATCTGATAGTTAAAGTGGACGAGTTGACCGGCGAGCAGGAGATATTGCGCGAGGAGGTGGCGGCGTTGAGTTCGGCCAGAGAGAAGCTTCGGGAACGTGTCTCTCAGCTTGAGGAAGAGTTGCGTCAACTCAGAGAGGCGGTGAGCGGCGGAGCGGGCGCCGCGGCCGAGGAAGATGAGGCAGATGTACCGATGGCGCAGCGACGCAAGTTCACGCGGGTCGAAATGGCCAGGGTGCTCATGGAACGCAATCAGTATAAGGTAAACTATGTAGCTTTTGTTTCAGCTTGAGGAAGAGCTGAATCAGCTTCGAGAGGCGTTCAGAGGCAGCTGCAGAAGATAAACTAATAGGGTGTCAGATTAGTTAAGTCTCATGTCTTAGCTTGAGGAAGAGTTGCGTCAGCTCAAAGATTCGCTGTGATAAGGCAGAAGTTTGCGACAGGTCGACAAGGCAAACGGGTTGAGGTCGCCCCGCACACCCACACAGTCCCCTTCCACGACTCACCTTAAACCCCGCTTTTTTTTTTTTTATTTATAACAAGCGTAGGTACACCAAATATTTACATTATTATTTTCTCGCCAAACTGGTGAGCCAGTTTGTTGGCGAGCTGGCGCTCCTTAAAAATAACTATAATCTACGTATAAATTGTACTTATGTATGTAAACTTATATTCTAACTTATAAACTTATACTCAGATTAAGGATTTGCTTGTTCATGTCGAACTGTCGCGAACTATATACCTATGGCGCTGCGTTGCAAGTTCATACGGGTTGAAATAGCCCTTTTGTTGCTCATGAAAATGTGAAATCCTTTGTATCGCAATTAGAAAAAAATTGAAAACACGATCACAAACCTTCGAAAAGCTAATCTTTGACCTTAAATGTACAAAATTTAATAAAGAAACTAAAGCAAACATGAAATTGAAACCATATTTCTACTATTTTATATTTTTTTTCTTATTACTATAATGCTTAGGTATTATTATGACGTATTTTATATATTTATTAGACAAATAAAAAATCATTATGGTATTTTGGAAACAAATATGGAACCTCGATATACGAACTGCATTGTAATGTTTATACGTCTGTGTATTCCAGGAACGCTTCATGGAACTGCAAGACGCAGTCCGCTGGACTGAGATGGTACGTGCCAGTCGAGTCGACTCGACCATTGACAAGAAGAGTAAACAGAGCATCTGGAAGTTTTTTAGCAACCTTTTTAGGTAAGACACACAGGATTTTCTTAAAAAGAATATTAGCCATCTTAAGGCCGGATCGCATTACGGACTATAGACTATTCTCTACAGACCGTTCACTATAACTTGTACCCTGATGTTATGTTATACAATAGTAAACCTTAATTTCCAAAGAATAAAGCATACAAAGCAAAGGGCAGGGGATATAAGTTTTAGTGAACAGTCTGTATGCCGCGACGCGCTGTGTAGCTCAGTGAGCCGCAAACCCGCCTCAAATCTGTTTACTAAAATGCTCTCTATTACGCCTCGTGTTCAGATTGGACTCCTTTTTTGTGCACACTATATATAATTTAATGCAATGCGAAACCTTAATACCTATATATTAAAATTAATATGTATATGTGCGTTCATTACCTCACTCTTCATTCGATTGAGACATGTGGACATTCGTGTGGATCCCCATTTTATCACCTAATGGTCGCTAACTATGGGCCTCATAAGAAAGCTCAAGGTCACTCAGCGGGCGATGGAGAGAGCTATGTGCGGAGTTTCTCTTCGTGATCAAATCAGAAATGAGGAGATCCGTAAGAGAACTAGAGTAACCGACATAGTTGAACGGGTTGCGAAGCTGAAGTGACAATGGGCAGGGCAGGGCACATAGCTCGGAAAACCGATAGACGTTGGGGTCTCAAGGTGCTCGAATGGTGACCTCGCACCGAAAGGTGTAGCGTTGGAAGACCACACTAGGTGGACGGACGGCATCAGACGAGTCGCTGAGAGCCGCTGGATTCAGGCGGCGCAAGACCGTGGCGTGTGAAAGCCCCTACAAGAGACCTATGTCCAGCAGTGGACGTCTATCGGTTGATGATGATGATTATGATGATTCTACCACCTTAGGGGTTGAATTTTCAAGAATCCTTTCTTAGTAAATGTCTACATCTATCTGCTGCATGTCATATTTCAGCCCGTACAGTAGTTTGAACTATGCGTTGTTTGCTTTTTTTAATTTCATTTTTTTCACACATTTTCCTTCTTTCTTCTGCCTTTCTTGTTCATTGTCTTGAGTTTCTTTTTCGCAATTAGACGGTGTTGTCCGCTGTACGTGAGACCGCTGCCGCGGCTCCCAGGTTTTTTTTGAAAGAATATTTGCTAATGATGACTAATATTTCCCTTTTCCCTCCAACTAAGCGTCAAGCTTGTACTAGGAGTAGGTACGACAATAGTGCAACGGGTGGGGTTAGAACCGGCGACCTTTCGGATTTCATTCCGCTCCTCTAACCGTTGAGCTATTGAGGCTCCCCGTTGGATCACTTGTTCACACCTTGCTAATCATACCAATATTAAACGCGAAAGTGTGTCTGTCTGTCTATTGTTACCTTTTCATGTTCATCCGCTTACTTGATTTTGATTCATCATTTAGTTTAATTAGCTTAGTTGTATATGCTTATTTTCATGTAGTAACTTGGCAAAGCCAACTATCGCAAAGCGAATTTTAAGAACAAGCTTTGCGTTATACAGTACGTGGCAGAAAGTAATATACATCGACCTTTAGATTGACATTTCGGATTTGTAAAGCGTTGTCTCTTTCACTTATATCTATATGACGTTTTGTCGGTCTCAACGACAGAGACTCTACGAATCTGCTATCTCCTTTTAAAGGTCGATGTACATTACTTTTTGCCGCGTACTGTACTTCCTTAAGGATTAGATCTATAGCGCGTACTCTTACTTTCCTCTAGCTTAAGTTTCAATTAAAACGGGACAGAGATATGCCAGCGATATAATGCCATCTACCCTCCAATTGTATAAGAAAAACGTATTCATCGTTATCGTAATGGTCAACAAATTCTGCCCTTTGATTGGCTGTGAAAAAATGTAAACAGCGAATCAACCAATCCAAGGGTAGAATTTTTTGACGATTACGATAACGATGAATATGTTGTTCTTGCACAATCGGGAGGGCTGGTCTCAAGTGTGAGCAAAGACAAAGTGCGCTCAATAGATCTCAACCGTAGCCTGAGGCTAGAAAGGAGCAAGACAGTTTGACTGATGAAGTATTAATAGGAGTTTGTACTATCTGTTTCAACTATTAAGATCATGGGCCATATTACTTCGTTATCAACATACCTTTTAAAATTGCATCGTTGTATAGTGCGTGCAAACCGCGTGGCCTATGACCTGCACAAACCGACGTGTTGCGACTTCAGATTGGACTATTTGTTTTGCGATCACTGTACAGTTGAAATTGTTGTTTGTTTAACCTTTTTATCTACGCTCATAATATCTTAAAATCCTGATTATAATTTTAAAAAGTTATGTGATTTGAAAGATTTGATTTACATCATCTTTGATATGAAAAAGTTTTGTACGCAAAAAATCAAAAATAATGCCTAATTTTTTTTTCATTAAATTACAGTCCTGTCAGATTTCGCATTTGAGCCTTAGCTGTGAGGTACTAATCTGTAATTTATTTACTATCAATGTTTTTTTTTGTGATGCGGCGCGTATTCGTCGTCTGTGCGGCTTAGCGGGTGTGCGTCGTCTGTGCGGCTTAGCGCGTGTACGTCGTCTGTGCGGCTTAGCGCGCGTGCACCGTCTGTGCGGCTTAGCGCGTGTGTGATTTTTTTGTAGGATTTAGATGTTATACTAGTATTATTTTAATCTATAGCCGTACGCCTTATTTTCAAAATTAATTCATTATTTTTGTTTTTTTATTGGCCAAAAGTTTTATTCTGGGCGAAACTATATATATATTCGGTACTATACTGTGAAGAATTTGACTTCACTTGACATAGAAACAAGCTTGCGATAAAATATATTACCAAGTTTTATGGTTTGGATTTTAAGATATGAGTTTAGATAGTGTATGAATTTACATATAATTAGACATCTTAGCGTTTAACCACTTTAGTAAAGCCGAGTGTGAGGCATGTATAAATTAGGCATCATTGCCATAATAATTTATCATGCGAAAGTTTTATAAAATACTATTTAACACACATACGCTGCATACTGAAATTGCTTGCGAAACGCGGGGCGAAATGTAAGTTTTATAATGGTGTTAACAGTTGAAACAGGTAGTATTTTACAATAGGCGCCTAGTGCCAAAGTTACAGTGCTACGTTCGCAATCACGTCTTTAAAAAAAATGAAAATAGCGAGCAAACGAGCGGGCCGGTCACCTGATGTTAAGTGTTTACCGCCGCCCATGAATTTGCAGGGGAACCGGCAATGCGTCGCCTTTCAGGATCTGCCTTTTGAATAACCCCATGTTGAAATCTAGTGGGAACATAGCCAAAGAGAGTTGGTTCCGCAGTTCGCATGTGCGTGGAAGAAAAGATCTGGTACAATGTTTTCTGCGTAGCTGACGCTTTCTGTCTGCTTAACTGACGCCTAAAAATGCTATTGCAACGCGTCTTGTGTTAAGTTCAAGAGCAACTATTTAACTGGCGCAGACTATACCAAACATAGATTCGTTGTTCACACATCATGTATCTCGCTCTTGAGTCTTGCTCGATGCGATAGCATGGTCTCACGCTTGACTTAAAGCGACCATGGAGAGCATTCTTAAGTCGTATGTGACGTGTGGTATACTATGTTTCGACAGCTCCAGCGAGCGTCCGCAGCGGCCGCTGTCGACGCCGCAACTGCGCGCGGTGACGGCGCCGCAGCCTTCCATGCGGCACTCGCGCACGCAGGCCGACTTCATCGAGACGCAGCTGTCGGACCACCATCACAGAAGACACGAACACTCGCGCTCCGAGCAGTTCCGACAGGTAACCGACCAATTTATACAGTGACATCATACAAGTATTTCGCAGCGGCTGCTGTCGATGCCGCTGCTGGGCATGGTGGCGGCTCCGCAGCCGTCCATGCGGCACTCGGGCACGCAGGCCGAATCATTGTCTCGCGAGATGTGAAACATAGAGTATTCAACGCAGAAATAGTGCTGTCTTTCCCTTGGGCGCCACTAAGCCCGGCGCTTCACTCAGGATTTTAGATTCATCACCCTCACTAAGCTCAGGAGTTACTCTACAATACCTAGTTACGTTTGGGATTCATCCCAGTGTCCGTAACGTAAGACATAACATTACCTCCATGTTGAATCATTTACTATAACTATGAAAGGACTAACTTTGCTTATGCTATAGTTCTGTCGCTTTGTTCACAGGTGCGTGCCCACGTGCGTAAAGAGGACGGACGAACCCAAGCGTACGGTTGGAGTTTGCCGTGCAAGAGCGGTCAAGGAAACAAAGGCAATGCTTGCCTTTCCCTATCCTCTGGTGGCGTACCAGTACCCGTACCAGTTTTCTGCAGGTAATATATACTACTAGCTCTTTAAACTAAAAATAGCGAGCAAACGGGCAGGCAGAGATCAAACTAGATTGTAATGTACAGTCCGTGACCGAAAGTAATGTACACCAACTTTAAGCATAGCAAATGATAGCAAATTTGTAAAAAACACAACGACAACCGACAAACAACAAACGACAAAACGTCACATAGGTATGAGTGACAGAGACAGCCCTCTACAAAGCCGAAAGGTCATTCTAAAGACATTCTAAAGTACATTACTTTCGGCCGAGTACTGTATTAAATTTGGGAACACAAAGAGTGGTCGTCAGTCGCAGGTAAAGGGACAGCAGTCAGGACAAAGAAAAGTGTCATTCGGCAGTAAAAAACTATCATAAACTACATAAAGCCACAGACAAACGACCGCTGTTACTGTGTACTCAATAATGATTCGCTTACACTATACATTTCGACATTAATTATCTACAGGCCAATAGCGGAGTCGGAGCCTCAGATGACGCTGCTGTGCGCGGCGGGCGTGGACCGCGGCGGTGGCCGCACGCCCGACGGTGGCTGCATGGTGGGCGAGAGCGTGTTCTACGACGACCGCCACGGCCGGCCTGACGACGCCGTGTGCCTAGGTACACTTGTGTTTGTTGTTACCTACAGGCCAGTAGCGGAGTCGGAGCCTCAGATGACGCTGATGTGCGCGGCGGGCGTGGACCGCGGTGGCGGCCGCACGCCCGACGGCGGCTGCATGGTGGGTGAGAGCGTGTTCTACGACGACCGCCACGGCCGGCCTGACGACGTTGTGTGCCTAGGTACACTTGTGTTGTTATCAACAGGCCAGTAGCGGAATCGAAGCCTCAGATGACGTTGCTGTGCGCGGCGGGCGTGGACCGCGGCGTAAGCTAATAAGTCAAAACAATTTTGCCTTTGAAACTATTGTTTTTGCTTTTATTTTCGGGCCGCTTTTGAAGCACTTATATCAAATCTGTCGTTTCTAATGTACCAGGGTCAGGTACAATGTCTATAAATATGTAACTTGTTTTTACAGCGCACGAGATTAGTGCAGTGACACAAGCAGTACACTCGCCCGAGGTGGAACACATCGACGAGCAACTGAGCTCGACGCGAGCCGAGAGCGAGCAACAGAACCTGTCCTCACTGGTGTGGATCTGTGCTAGCACGCAGTCCAAAGGTGTAGTGATGGTGAGTACACGTGTTTCTACAACCAGGAGAAATACTTCGGTGATACAAGTATTTCTCAAACAAACATATATTATTCTCGGAGTAAGAATATCACCATTACAATAATAAACCCAACAATGGTTACAGCTACTCCGCATACGACTATGCAAATAATGTACCGCCCTAAGAAACTGTTTTGTCCACGCAAAAGGCCCCTTATTCTGAAAGGAGGCTGGTACACCGGACGGTGCGCTTTCGGCTTTACGAATGATTTTTCCGTCTGGTTAGCAATTTTGGGTTAATTTATAAAATATGATGAGAATGGACTTGTAGAAATTTAACTATCAACACAATGAAAGTGATTGCTGTTCCGCCTAAACCTATTACACTCGCCTGAGGTGGAACACATCGACGAGCAACTGAGCTCGACGCGAGTCGAGAGCGAGTAACACCTGGGAACCTGTCCTCACTGGTGTGATCTGTGCTAGCATGCAGTCTAAGGTGTGTGGTATTTTCCATGGCTTTATGTGTCACGAAAACCGTGGAAAATACTTTACCATTAAAAGAACACTTATTTCTGTGTGAGCATTAAAATGGCTCACAAGCAGTATAAGTCCCGCAAATTGCTATTGTGCTGGAGCCTGGAACCATATCGGCTTTACATCGAAATGACGTCATTTTGACGACAGCCGAAATAAAAATATACCATCAGTCTAGTGCTGACGTCACTAAAATGGCGGCCACGTGCATTAACAATTTGCGGGACTTGTAACATTAGTTAATGTTAGTTTCAAAACTATCCATCCATCCATCCATCAGCCTGTTTGCGTCCACTGCTGGACATAGGCCTTTCCAAGAGCGCGCCACCAAACACGGTCCTCCGCCTTCCTCATCCAACCGCTCCCCACCACCTTCTTCAGGTCATCGGTCCAGCGGGCTGGGGTCGTCCCACACTGCGCTTACCGGTACGCGGTCTCCACTCCAGAACACGTCTGCCCCATCGGCCATCGGTTCTGCGACAGACATGGCCTGCCCATTGCCACTTCAGCCCGCTAATCCTTTGAGCTATGTCGGTCGCTTTTGTTCTTCTGCGAATTTCCTCGTTCCGGATTTTATCCCTGAGAGTGATACTGATAGATATGGATCAATGAAACAACTGCTCGGTCGGACGGTCCGTTTATTACTGGAGATCTACCTACATGAAAGGTGTAATACACATCACTCCTCCACACTTAATTTTTGGAACCTGCTGACAAACAATAATAATCTTAAACTAAAACACAGTAGGTACCCAAATAATTAATCGCTAAGTATCAATAACAAAATAAACCGCACTAAAAATATTTTCTATAGTCAACTTTTTTTCTATTACGCTTACTTCGACATGAGAGTGTGGGTGACGGCGCGGGCGCGTTCGCGCTAAGTTCACGTTGAGGTGATTGCTCAGGGTCAGCCACCGTGGGTGACGGTCCACCCTGCGACGCTGCCGCCGCACTCCCGGGTTCCGACTGCGCAAGCCCTCGCTCACACTCTCCGTCCTCACAATCGCCCCATTCTTCCCCATCACCGCCATCTGCCACACATTCGACATCCGGTGCCGTTGTTGCTTGAGTTTTATCAGTTTCTATTTCCACCGCCAGCTCGTCGGTACATTGAGTGTTCGCGGGAAATAAGGACTGATTATTATTATCAATGGGGCTGGCGATTGCGGTCTCGGCTGAAGGTGGTGGAGAAGGTAACTGATAAGACTCTTTCTTTACATCTTCTTTACCGGTATATTTTATTATTTGATCTACGTGTCTAATACAGCAAACTTCCAGGTCGTGAATTAAAATTCTATACATTTTATTCCCTATCTTCGCTTGTATGGTCCCCAATTGCCATGTCTCCTTCCGAGCACTGTACCATCGAGTCCAAACAACGTCTCCAATGTCAAAGGTTCTTTTAGTTGCTTGGCAGAAACCACGATCCATCCTACTCGACGGCAAAATCAAGTCAAGACGGGACCGCAGATTTCTGCCAAACATCAACTTGGCCGGTGTCTGGCCCGTAGTACAGTGCACGGTATTTCTATAATTAAATAAATATCCTAATAACAATTCATGAGTCTGCTGTATTGACGGACTATCTTTTATAATACATTTTAACATTTTTTTGCACGTTCTTACCGAGTTCTCGGCTTGACCGTTACTGGGCGGATGATATATGGGTGTCGTCATGTATTTAATGCCGTTATTTAAACAAAATGTTTTAAAATCGTTCGAGTTTATTTTAACGTCATTATCGGAAACCAATACCTCTGGAAGACCATGTGTGGAAAAAATCGTTTTAAGTTTCCCTATTAGAGCCTTTGTCGACGTGCCACTATGCATATATACACACTCAATCCATTTGCTAAAGGAATCGACCACAATCAGGTACACTTTTTGCTCAACGGTCATGTAATCTATGTGTATGCGCTGCCAGGGGCCAGCCGCGGGCGGCCAGGGCGCGGGGGGGTCGCGCGGCGGCGCAGGGCGCGCTTGCACACACGCCTCGCACGAGCCGATCCAGCGCTCGATATGTGCGTCTATCTGAGGCCACCACATACGCTGACGTGCATTGCTTTTACATTTGACAATGCCTAAATGAGAGTTGTGAAGCTCGCGCAACATCTTTTCCATCATAGCTTCCAACATAGCTCGCTCCATAGCACGCTGAGCGACTTTTAGTTTGTGGACGAGGCCAACTGTCAGTGTCCACGTTTCCGCTCCATACGTCATCACAGGTAGGACACACTCGTTGAAGACCTTAGTCTTAAGGCTTTGCGGTATCGACGATTCGAAGACCTGTCGTAGCTTTGAAAATGCTGCCCAGCCCAGCTGAATTCTTCTGTCAGCTTCCTTGTCGAAGTTGTTTCTACCGAGTTGTATGATCTGGCCGAGGTAGTTATATTCTTGAACAACTTCGATGCTGACATTCCCGACGATGACGGGTCTTGAGATAACGTGTTCGTTAAACATGACTTTTGTTTTGTCAATGTTCATCTCAAGACCTACGCGTCTGGAAGAACAACTAAGCTCGATCAGCATTTCCTCAAGGTCCTGCAGCGATTCTGCTAGTATGACGATGTCGTCCGCAAATCGCAAGTGTGAGATGTTTTCGCCGTTCACGTTTATGCCTCGACCTCAAAACTAACAAATGATGAATTTTCAGATAATCGACGCGAACAACCCAGCCGACGTGATAGAATCCTTTCCAGTGAGCGACAAACACATCCTATGTGTCGCCTCAGTGCCAGGCGCTATGGAGGAGGACTACAGAGACCATCGCGACCAGGATCTGGAGCGTATTCCCACCATCGTGCCCAGCGACACTGAAAACAAGAGGCATTCGGTAAACAATCTCATATATTTGGGCTACAAATTGTAAACACCAGTCTCGGTTTTTATCTAGTGCTTTGGTCTAAAAGTGTGCTGCAAAATGTTAACTGTGCGTTAAGTCGAAATAAAATAAAAAATAAAAACATAAAAATATACCACTGAGTTAGGGCCGGTTGTTTCAACAAACTTTGACGGACACGTAACCTTTAAATATGACGCTAACGAATGTAAGTAAAGAAAAAGCGTTGATTCAGCATCTATTAGCGCTAACGTTCGTTAAAAAGTAACGTTTACGTTAACCAGTGCTGACACCATTGGTGATCGTCAAATCAGTTCGTAACTTCATACTTCTTACAAACGGAATATTTTATTTACAAATTACAATGAAATCAATTTTCAAAGCTTTTAATGGTAGTTTTTTTGAAGATGAAAGAGAATTTGTAAGAAAGAAAAAGTGTTTAAAATTCGAAGTAGCAATATTAATAACTATGTATATAATTTAATATACTTAAAATGAAATAAAAAAAGGATACGGAGAAGTAAGTTAATTTTTAGGGGGTTAGTTTCGCAACCAAAATAACAACGACGAACAGTTTTTTGTACAATGGAGCAACGCACTTAAATTAACAGATGTTAAAGTTCATCTACGTCTGTTAAATTTTAACGAACGTATCTTACGAAGACCAATGGTTTGAAACAACCGGCCCTTAGTCTGGTGGCTAGACGCAGGCGACGTAGCACATCAAAGTACATATTTTGCATTGCAGGGCAGGGCAGTTCAGGCAGACATTTATCTGGTGGGAGGCTTCGGCCGTGGCTAGTTACCACCCTACCGACAAGGCCGTGCCGCTAAGCGATTTAGCGTTCCGGTACGATGCCATGTAGAAACCAAAGAGCATGGGTTTATTAAAAACTGCCATACCACTTTAAGGTTGGCCCGCTTCCATCTTAGACTGCATCGTCACTTACCACCAAGTGAGATTGCAGTCAAGGGCTAACTTGTATCTGAATTTTAAAAAAAGACATAGACTGCGAGCGTATGTATCACATCATTAGTCTGTGTCATTAGACACAGACTTGTTCTAGTTTGTACAAAGAATAGGCGTTTCTGAGTCGACGTCGCGTCGGGCAGAAATCTGTGCTGGCACTACAACGTGACGCAGAGCAGCGCAGTCATATTATGTCTGCGTCGCTAGCGTGTGCTAGCTACTTGTGTGATCCAAACACAAATTTTTCATATCGTGGTAAAGATGTTAGATCCAATTTCGAGAAAGAGGTCAGCTGCCGAATCCAACTCGGTTGGACAGCATTTAGGAAGCTTCGAGATGTCTTCTTGTCCAAAAATCCTCAGTGCTTGAAGACCAAAGTATTCGAACAGTGCGTAACTGATGACATATGGATCCGAGACATGGTCGCTAACTACGGGCCTCATAAGAAAGCTCAGAGTCACTCAGCGGGCGATGGAGAGAGCTATGTGCGGAGTTTCTCTACGGACGTCTATCGGTTGATGATGATGATGATGATGAATGTTTGTTACAGCAATCTCTGTTCTGCGTCGGCAAGAGTGACTCAACTGAGAGCCAGAGCAACGGCAGCGTGGCGTCCAGTGGCAACGGGGTAGGAGAGAACGGCGAAAAGAAGCTTATAGTTGGCAGTACTAGATTGGTAAGTACATCCTATTTTACAGATTTATTGCTTTGACACAATCCATTTGGGTAGGTTCAATTTGGAGAAAGAGGTCAGCCGCCGAATTCAACTCGGTTGGGCAGCGTTCAGCTTCGAAATGTCTTCTTGTTCAAAATTCCTTAGTTCTTGAAGACCAATGCGTATTTCGGTGCGAGGGCGCCATTCCAGCACCTTGGGACCCCAACGTCTATCGGTTGCACGAACTATGTGCCCTGCCCATTGCCACTTCAGCTTCGCAACCCGTTGAGCTATGTCGGTTACTCTAGTTCTCCTACGGATCTCCTCATTTCTGATTTGATCACGTAGAGAAACTCCTGTGTAGAAGCTGTGGTAGCCTAGTGGTCAGGATGTCCGCCTTCCAATCGGAGGTCGGGGGTTCGATCCCGGGCACGCACCTCTAACTTTTCGGAGTTATGTGCGTTTTTAAGTAATTAAAATATCGCTTTCTTTAACGGTGAAGGAAAACATCGTGAGGAGACCTGCATGCCTGAGAGTTCTCCATAATGTTCTCAAAGGTGTGTGAAGTCTGCCAATCCGCACTTGGCCAGCGTGGTAGACTATGGCCAAAACCCTTCTCAGTCTGAGAGGAGACCCGTGCTCTGTAGTGAGCCGGCGATGGGTTGATCATGATGATGAGAGAAACTCCAAGTATAGCTCTCTCCATCGCCCGCTGAGTGACTCTGAGCTTTCTTATGTGGCCCATAATCATGTCAGCAATAATCTTGATTATTTTTGTTAGGTGCAAGCCACTCTACTTACTCCGCCGAGCACGCCCGTTAAAGAGGCGCCCCCTCAGGAAAACAGTGAAAGCGAGGAACCTAGTCAGCCGGAGCCGGAGGCGCCGACAACCGAAAGTCCACCTCTGTCCTCTACGCCAGTCAATGGTAATCTAGAAAGTACTCATTTACTGATCACTTATTTATCATTTGCATTCATTTACATTATTTTATTTTTATTTTACTAGGAGAACCAACAGCTTACAATGGGGTTAATTCCTTTGTACACAAACTCTAAACTAAACTAAAATGGCACGTCTAAATCTATTGCTATCCCTTTCATATCCCTTTCAGTTAAATAATTCGTTGGCCAGATCTCGTTTCTCATTTTTTTATTTTATTACTTCTCCCTGAATTTTCTTTCCCCCAGTCGAGTTTTTTTTTTGTTATTATCTGTATTCTATCTTATGTGTGAAAACTTGTCATTAGCTTTAATCTTCTTCTGTTTTTACCTATTCATTTTTACATATTAGCTGTAAGTTTTCCTGTTAAATAAAATAAAATAAAATAACGTTGCATGCGGAAAAGGATAGCAACTAGATTTCGACCTCTTAATTTAGTTTAGTTTAGAGATTGTGTACCAGAGAATCGGCCTCATTAATCTATTATAATCTTAAAATTAAGTAACTACAAGCTAATAAAAGGTTTTCACATTTAGAAATAACATAATTAAGAACATGAAGCCCCGTCAGAGTATTCATTATCATCATCATCATGATCAACCCATCACCGGCTCACTACAGAGCGCGGGTCTCCTCTCAGAGTGAGAGGGGTTTTTGGCCATAGTCTACCACGCTGGCCATGTGCGGGTTGGTAGACTTCACACACCTTTGAGAACATTATGGAGAACTCTCAGGCATGCAGGTTTCTTCACGATGTTTTCCTTCACAGTTAAAGCAAATGATATTTAATTAATTAAAACGCACATAACTCCAAAAAGTTAGAGGTGCGTGCCCGGGATCGAACCCCCGACCTTCGATTAGAAGGCGGACGTCCTAACCACTAGGCAATCACAGCTTTATTTAGCTCATCCCATATTCTAGAGGATTAAGGTTATAACCTCATGCTAGTCAATCCAAAGACAAAGTCAGGGTATTGCAAAGTATCTATTTACATTTTAGTCTTATATACAGTGCGACAAGGCTATCTTGCCGCGTAGCGAAAATCGTGTCTCGTAAAGTGTCCCCTTGTTCTTGTTTGAATAGTTGTGCCTTTGTGCTCCAACAGCGCCCCCCTGTCAATGTCATTCAAGTGCCAAGAGAGTCTTGTCGTACTGTACTGTTACGTAGATTGATGACAGTTTGGACACGTCCTAACCAATTTTTTAATAAAATTAATTTAATAAAAGCCTATTTTAATAGCCTTTAAAAGTGCTACATTTAATATAACTACAAGTACATTTAATTATAATAAGTTAATGTCTATATTATCGAAATTTAATTCATATTCAGCTGTAATATAAAGCAATTCATTAGTTACTCGGCTTTACCTCGTCCTTCCAATATTATTCAGCCGTAAATTGATTTATTTCTGGCCTGGACAGTAATATACTTTTAAATTCAGCAGCCGCTGAAGAGAGGAGCTCCCCCGAACGGGGAGTGGACGCGTTCGCGGAGGAGCAAAGCGGCGACCGAGCCGCGGAAGGGCGCGCCATGTCCACCGTGATGGCGACCATGTGGCTGGGCACCAAGAGCGGCAACCTCTACGTGCACTCCGCCATACACAACTACAGCAAGTGTCTGGCGAGGTATCTATACCATACTCTACCTACACCTATCCTACCTACCTGCACTACCAGTAAACAAATGCAAAAATGCATTAAAAAAGTGGCTGTCGCAAAATGTATTTTATTCTGTTGGTGAGTTTCTAGAATTTAAGCACAAGAATTAGAATGAATTTGATTAAGTTATTAATATTATTGACTGACATTTATATCTTTGACACAATATGATATTCTTATCTGATGTACTGCCTACTTTGTCAAAACATTTGCACGTCAGGGCTTCCTGACTGGATATGTTGGCAACTCTCTATTGTAAACACCTTGTCTTCCCATATTCACACAAATAAATTATTTCATTTCATTTCATTTCATTTCATTTCATTTCATTTCATTTCATTTCATTTTATTACCCGCGGAGAAAAGCTGGTATAGCAATCTCTCTGTTACATAATCTCATACAAATGATAGAGACAAAAATCTCAGTGGGCGCTAACCATTTTGAGGCACCAATCTACGAATACCAATTAGAACATGTAGTCACCAAACGAAACTACGTTTTCTAATTTAATTGAATTCGATTGGTTGGTGCCTCAAAATGGTTAACACCCACTGAGATTTTTGTCTATCATTTGTATGGGATGACGTAACAGAGAGCGCTATCCTAACTTATTTCCGCCGATAGAGTACAACTATAATAGTAAAGTTTCGTGGGTCACCCGATTCATGGTCCTGGCTGAAAATCAACGCTGTATGGTCTTGTGTATCAATTTATCAGCATGATGCTGAGCAGGAACCTTTTTCTTGTTGTGCCACATATGACACATTTTATTCCGGCGCTTCTTCTGCTTGAGGCATGTTGGGTTCAATGCTCAAGTGGAGGAAGCGCCAGGACAGCCAACTCTTAGGTATAACATGTGTGTGCCACAATTTAAATAAAATAAATAAATAAATAAAATCTTTTTATTGAAAGCATCTATGGCTCAATTGGTTAGTAGACAGACTTACTTAAAAACTAATGTTAGTAACTAATAATACAATTGTGGGAAAAAGACAGTTTTTTTATTTTTATTTTATTATTTACATTATGGTATACAACTCTGGGGGTGTACTAAACCGACCAATGTTCAAGTAATACAGAGATTCCAGAACAAAGTACTCAGGGAAATAACAAATGCACCCTGGTATGTAAGAAATCACGATCTCCACAGGGACCTTAAGATAGAGTTCGTAAACAAAATCATCCAAAAGTACGCAGAAGCTCACCAACATCGACTTCGCCATCATGTTAATTTGGAGGCTGTGAAGCTTCTAGATAACATGGACATCAAAAGGAGGCTCAAAAGAACCAAGCCGTTCGAATTAGTGTTAAAAAGTACATAAGTGCAGCGTTTGTGTAATAGTGCTTGTGCTACTTTATTTTTCTAGGTCACAAGAACATAGTGAACTGTAAGTACGTGTTAGAATAAACTAAGGACAGTTACTGGACTGTAAATTAGATTTAAAAATTAATCATAAGTAGAAGTTTAAGCTAGAATAATATTACTTATTAGCCCATAGGCTAGATGGTAGTAGCAATAAAGCTACCATTTTATAATGGTGCTTTATGGTAAAAAAAAAAAAAAAAAAAAAAAAAAAACAATTATTTACATTTACAAATGTGGCCTCACCAACACTTGAATTTATAGTTTTTTTTTCGTGCTACTCGAGTAATTCCGAGACAGAGTATGGCAGAGTCATGGCCGTGTCGTTGTGGTCGTTATTTACCACGATCAATTGCGTCGGAGTACTGTGTCTCAAGTCTGAAGTAATATCCATATTATTTTGTATCGCAGGGTGAAACTAAACGACGCCATCTTGTCGATCGTTTGGTGCGCGTCGCGGTGCGTGGTCGCCTTGGCGGACGGTACTATCGCCATATTCGCGCGCCTCGCCGACGGGCAGTGGGACTTCACTCAGTACTGGCTCATGACGCTGGGCGACCCCAAGTGCTCAGGTATAGTTCGAGCCAATTAAATAGTCGTTCTTGAAGTTAACCGCTAGACGCGTCGCAATAGCATTTTTAGGCATTAGTGGGGTGCACGACGTGACGGAGTGGAGCACACCAGCCCGCGCGCTGTACTGCACTCCGTGTTCGCCATCTGCATTAGTGTGAGTGCTACATACGTACACAGTATACGAACGCGTGGAACAATACCTGCGTGAGCTTGCGCTCGTGGCGTAGGTCAGACGTGACTATTTAACTGCCGGGAACTATATGAAGGAATGAATGAATCGATATACTTTTATTGTACCCCACAAAATTAGTACAAAAAAGAAAAGATTTTTGTTCACGACCAGTTTACTAAATCACATCAAAAGCGCGCTGTCCGTCATTATCTCGCAAATTATTACTATACTAATCCAAGCTATGTACACGTTGTTAGGTATATCATAACATATTGCATACTAATAGGCAGAATTTGGCTGTACCTTCTTGTATTTGTAACTTCTCCACTGTTTACCGATATTCGCAATAAAGAAATTTGAATTTGATTTGAGATTTCTGTACGATGCACAGTGAATCGCCTAGAACAAGCTAGGTGGACAAAAGTCAATTCAAAGAATCACTTAATTGATGGTCATTTGTCACTAATGATTACCCAGGGATCATTAATCCAGGTAATAATTACGCCAAACATTCCATTACGATAAGTTATACACATTTGAAGTCAGGTGATAAGGTAATTACATTTACGTAAACAATTTAGTTGCAATTGTGCAGTGCTTTCGAGAACACCTATTAAAATTTGTGCTGAATATTATAGTTTCTGCTATGATGGATTTTACTTTAGAGGGTAAGTACTTTCTTATTTTACTTCAAATTGATTCTAATAACAGATAATGTGTAGTCTAAAATTTTTTGAACAAAACACTCAAAAAAATGTCGTCTTTTTTAAATATCTTTATTTCCAAGGGATGTAACTTTTTGTATCCACATGTATCCAGTCTAATTTTTTTATATAATATAGCTACTACTCTAAGCTTCAATATGATATATAATTTTAATACTACAACGATTCCAATTCATCGTAATAAATTTTTTTCAGAACACGTGCATTCCATTTCGAAAATAGAATTTTTCGAAGAGTGACGGAAACATGCCAAAGAAGAGAGAAATGCTCGTCTAATGAGTTTTATTACTGAAAAATTTTCTATAACTGATATGACTCCTGACTCACGGAGGAGTATTCAGTCACAAATAGCAAGTGTTTCGTCAAAATTAGCTGAAAAGTGGGCTGCATCGAAAATAACATAACATAACATATATCTTTATTTGCAAAATTGCAATTTAAAATGGAGGAGGATCGTTTTCTTCAGAAAAATAAAAGTTGGCTCGAGGGGACAGACATACAATTTAAAGTTAGCATACATCAGGCTTGTCCTTCCACATCATCTGAAGGAAGTCGGCCTCAAGGGAGACCTAAAAAGAATTTTGAAGAAACATCTTTCAAAACCAAAAAACGCAGGGTTGAAGATTTAGTGCAATCGCGCAGTGCTTGTGAGTTAACTACAGCTGCGGAAGTGGCACATCGTTTGTCGGGTCACAGAAACGTAGCTTCTTTGATAAGAAGTTCGGAATCTCCAGAAAAAAGGAAATCTGGTGGTGATGTTTGTAGTGGTAGGCGATTAAATATTGACGAGGCATTAGCTTATTATGTAGATTCTACGTGTACCAGTCACGCTTATAAAAAGACGCGAAAGTGGTCATTAAAGGCGGGACATGAAGTGTTTCCATCTTATCATAGTCTCTGTAAAGCCAAAAAATCGTGCTATCCTTCGCAGGAAGACATTTCCGTGACCGAAACGCGCGCTGATATTAAGCTTCAAGCTATTTTGAATAAAACTGTTGAACGTTTGATTGAAGTGCAGACTTGTTGTATATGCTCTTGATAACATCCGATCCTGTAATAAACTCACTCAGAGAAGTGCCAAGAAAGAAGACTGAGAAATTACCAGTAGAAGTACTAAATTTGATTGTCCCTCCTTCAATACCAACACATCAGATATCACGTAATATTCAACCGTGTGATGAAGAAGATTACGTGATATCTGATTCGTCTGATTGTGAAAGTGATGATGAGTGCTCTGATTAATTATATTATTGTATACTTTTAGGTTTTGTTTATTTTAAGGTAGTTTTAAGTGATTTTAACTGGTATTTTATGTTGTGTTTTATTTTCTTCTTTAACTTGTTATTATATTACTGATTTTAATCATATTATTTTTTACACCAAATTTGATTTTTTATTTTAAAAAATTCTGAAACCTTTAAATAATTATTTATTTATAATTTATGCAGTATCACAACAAAATATCATTTTTCATAGCTATAATAATTAGAATCCACAAAAAAATGTTTTTGTCCAGCTAGCTTGTTCTAGACGATTCACTGTGCGATGGTGCGGAACCCTTCGTGTGTGAGTTCAACTCGGACTTTGTTTTTTAGCGTAGTAGCACACGCTGGGTATCCGCTAGTTAAGCATATTTGTCGTCAAGCGCGTCATCTTGCAGTTTAAAAAAAGATTGAGAACATTACAGTGCGTTGCTTGAGCGCGGTCGGGAACACCGTTTGGTGCGGTTACCGCAACCGCGTGCTGGTGGTGGAACCGCGCGGCCGACGTCTGCTGCACTCGCTGGAGGCGCATCCGCGTCACGAAAGCCAGGTGCGGCAGTTGGCGGCCCATCGGGACGGCGTATGGGTGAGTTGTACAACATTACAGTGCGTTGCCTGAGCGCGGTCGGGAACACCGTGCGGTGCGGTTACCGCAACCGCGTGCTGGTGGTGGAACCGCGCGGCCGACGTCTGCTGCACTCGCTGGAGGCGCATCCGCGTCACGAAAGCCAGGTGCGGCAGTTGGCGGCCCATCGGGACGGCGTATGGGTGAGTTGTACAACATTACAGTGCGTTGCCTGAGCGCGGTCGGGAACACCGTGCGGTGCGGTTACCGCAACCGCGTGCTGGTGGTGGAACCGCGCGGCCGACGTCTGCTGCACTCGCTGGAGGCGCATCCGCGTCACGAAAGCCAGGTGCGGCAGTTGGCGGCCCATCGGGACGGCGTATGGGTGAGTTGTACAACATTACAGTGCGTTGCCTGAGCGCGGTCGGGAACACCGTGCGGTGCGGTTACCGCAACCGCGTGCTGGTGGTGGAACCGCGCGGCCGACGTCTGCTGCACTCGCTGGAGGCGCATCCGCGTCACGAAAGCCAGGTGCGGCAGTTGGCGGCCCATCGGGACGGCGTATGGGTGAGTTGTACAACATTACAGTGCGTTGCCTGAGCGCGGTCGGGAACACCGTGCGGTGCGGTTACCGCAACCGCGTGCTGGTGGTGGAACCGCGCGGCCGACGTCTGCTGCACTCGCTGGAGGCGCATCCGCGTCACGAAAGCCAGGTGCGGCAGTTGGCGGCCCATCGGGACGGCGTATGGGTGAGTTGTACAACATTACAGTGCGTTGCTTGAGCGCGGACGGGAACACCGTTTGGTGCGGTTACCGCAACCGCGTGCTGGTGGTGGAGCCGTGCGGCCGACACTATTAAAAAGTGTAATTTATTACCTATTTTTAATAAATTTGCCTTGCATTTTTCAGGTGTCAATAAAAATGGACTCGGCGTTGCGGTTGTACCACGCGCACACATACAAGCACTTGAGAGATGTTGACATAGAGCCGTATGTGAGCAAGATGCTGGGTACAGGCAAGCTGGGCTTCTCGCTGGTGCGCATCACGGCGCTGCTGATCAGCTCCGGCCGCCTGTGGATAGGCACCAGCAACGGTGTGGTGATCTCCGTGCCTCTGTCCGAGGCCTCGTCCGCCTCGGCCTCCAACTCCGCCTCGAGGCTGCCTCTACCCGGTGAGTTCCCAACGAAACCAGCCCGCTCCTGAGAAGCCTCTTTTTTTGGAGAAGGCCTGCGCTTGACGATAGTCATCTAAATATATGAAAGGATTGACTGACTGACTGATCTATCAACGCACAGCTCAAACTACTGGATGGATCGCGCTGAAATTCGGCATGCAGATAGCTATTATGACGGAGGCATCCGCTAAGAAAGGATTTTTCAAAATTCAACCCCAAAAGGGGTAAAATAGGGGTTTGAATTTTGTATGAAAGTCTGTCAGTTTTGAAGTTAGAATCGCGAAATTTTGCAATTTACACTAATCTTCTATACATATAAAAGGAAAAGGTGACTGACTGATCTATCAACGTACAGCTCAAACTACGGGACGGATCTCGTTGAAATTTGTCATGCAGATAGCTATTATGACGTAGGCATCCGCTAAGAAAGGATTTTTGAAACGTTTTTACCCGTACTTTGAGATTAGCTTAAGCTTAGTGTCAGTAGGCACATTAATCGCCATATATTCGCTTGTGTCATGATTGATAAAAAAACTTTTGCAACAGATGGGATAGATTGGTGATCGGGATCTCGTACTACTCTTTTTCTTCTTCTTCTTCGCTCTGAGGGCCTAACATGCGCCCCGCGAGAAAATTTTGTCTACGCATTATCTCGTGTTTCTTCATACAAATAAGACGAGTAAATGCGTAGACAAAATTTTCTCGTGGTGCGCATGTTAGCCTAACTGGGCTGGTTTTCGCACTTAAACGTTTCCGTCTGTTGTGCGTGCTCGTACTACTCATAGCCAAGTGATGAGTTTCTGAGTCTAATCTATCTATCCTTCCAGGTCACGCATCGGTGGTACGCGCGGGCGCCACGAGTAGTCCAGGAGATTGTATCCCGTGGTGTTCTATGGCACACGCTCAACTCAGTTTCCACGGACACCGGGACGCGGTGACCTTCTTCGTGGCCGTCCCAGGGGCTACTGCGCAAACGTCGCCGGACTCACCCCCCGCACCCCCTGCGACTATCCCCCCTCCCACGCCCATGCTCGTCATATCCGGAGGGGAGGGGTACATCGACTTCAGAATAGGTATGTTTCTTACTGACCTAACGTATGCCTAACGTAAGCGTTTGCCAGACCTTCGTTGTTTTATAAAAGCTGACTTCACCTGAAGTTCTGGCACGTGCTGGCTCTCTCTAGTAGCGTGACTTGTCGTAACTGAGGAATGGGTTTAAACACTTTGTCAATTAACGCTAGTAGGAATCGATTGATTTTATCAAAATGTTATCCAAATATTGCTATAAAACTAATTGTCATACTAAAACCTTATTGATGGTAGTGGTATCGAAGGGGTATAGGTTTAATAAAAACTGCCATACCGTGCTCGCTTCCATCCATGCATCATCACTTACCACCAGGTGAGTTTGCTGTCAAGGGCTCACTTGCATCTTAGTAAAAAAAAGGTCAATAAGCGATCAAATAATGCAGTATCTAAGTTTCCTGTGTAGTTTGTGTAAATGAACTGTTAATATTGCGCCCAATGTTACTCCATAACATAAGAATCAAATCAATAATCCATACTAATATTATAGAACTTATAAAACAACAAACAAACACATTTTTGTAATAACATATTTGTAATAATATATGGGTAGTGATTCAGAAGCGTGTGTGTCTGTTTGTCTGCTAGCTTTTCACGGCCATCTGTTTAACCGATTTTGGTGAAATTCGGTTCAGAGATAGTTTGCTGTTTGCTGTCGTTACTAAATAGTAACGACAGCAAACAGCAAACCACTTTACGTTCAATCCATACTAATATTATAAATGCGAAAGTGTGTCTGTCTGTCTGTCTGCTAGCCTTTCACGGCCCATCTGTTCAACCAATTTTGACGAGTTTTATACAGCGATAGCTTGCATCGCGGGGAAGGACATAGGCTACTGTTTATCCCGAAAAACCAAAGAGTTCCCACGGGATTTTTAAAAACCTAAATCCACGCGGACAAAGTCGCGGGCATCACCTAGTAGTTTAATAAATAATACACTTCTAAACTACACATATTTGACAGATTTATAAAACGTGAATAATAAGTGAAATACGAAATCAGTGTTTTTTTTAAAAAAAGATTAAGCTATGGAAAGAGATGAACAAGGCATTAACGTAAAATGCACTTTTACTAAGTTTATTTTATAGTAGAATCCAGCTTAAGCATAAAACTGTTTAGTACTAAAAGTAGTGCTTATTATGCTTTTAGATTTATTACGATGTTAGAGTTACATTGTGGCTAATTCCGTTGTACACAATCTCTAAACTAAACTAAAATGACAAATCTAAATCTATTGCTATCCCTTTCATAATGTTGCTTGCGGAAAAGGATAGCACTAGATTTAGACCTGTTAATTTAATTTAGTTTAGAGATTGTGTACAAGAGAATTGGCCCCATTATTTTGCTTACTCAAGTTATTTACTGGTTAATTTGCCGAGATATTTTTAAATTTTTTTAATAGAAAAACATATATAGAAATAGTTAATTAGAATTTTTACTGTAGGTACCGCTTGACTGAGGCGGTTGGTGGGGTGGTGTGATTTCCGGGAGGGTGGCAGTAACGTTGAGTTCCTTGACTTTTATGTCAACTGTCTCCTCCCACCCCCAACCCGCGCCCTATCTCACGAGCTGTCTCAGTTGAACGGTATACCTATAATTTACGACAGGTCGAGATGGCAATCCGCCCGCGCCTGCCTGGTGCGGGATAGTACACTTCAATTGCCATGTCGAGTCGACCTGTCGTGAACTATACAGTATTTTATATCTAAATACATATCCTAAAATAATTAGCTTTATAACTGAAATAACCTTATTAGCTTCAATAAAACCCCATGTTTAAAAAAATCAGTACCAACAGCACCGACTGAACGCAACTAAATTTTAGAGTATTCGCATCTTTTTCGCAATAAGGGGCTATTACACCTTCATAAATTTAGACGACTAAATGATTTAGTTCAGAGCAGTGTAACGTGTGTGTTACACTGCTCTGAAGTTAATAACAAAATCATTTAGTCATCTAAATTTTAATTTTATTTAGAACTGTCAAAGTTCGGGACTTTAGGCGATACAGTGCGACAAGGCTATCTTGGCGCGTGGTAATAATCGGAACTAACGTTGCCGTCGAGTGTCCCATTTGTTCTTGTTTGAATATTCTAAGCCTTTGTTCTCCAACAGCGCCCCTCTGTCAATGTCATTCAAGTGCCAAGAGAGCCTTGTCGCACTGTAGTCGTGAGCCTATTGTTAAAATTTGTAGATTGCAGTAAAATTTAGAGTCTTCAAATTTTGAATTCATTTGCCGTCCCTTTTTAGTTAAGTTAAAAAGAAAAAGACGCAGATACTCTAAATTTAGCTACGAAAAACATCACAATCTACGCCAATATCACCGGTAGCATTTATATTGTTTTTGCCACTAGAAGAGCATGCCGATGACGTTCGAGATACCGCCTCCCACCTCATAGTTTGGCAGATTGTTGACTCCTGTACCTGAATAGCATATAAGGCAATATAACTTGTTAAGGTCTATTTACGGTATGTCGTTTCAATTTAAGGCACGAAGCTTGGGGACTCTTCTACTATCTTAAGCACCCTGCTGTTTCTATATGCTAAACCTATATAACTTTCATCAGAAAGCTCCTAAGGCGGTGTTCAGAGACTGTTTTTTAAATAGTTTGCATATAACTTTTTTAATGCTCTCAACAAAAATCTGAGGAGAAAAAAATAAGCGTAAAGTTAGCGTGCTGAGTGCATCTGTAATTTTATTTTAATGTAGATATCGGGTACAGCGCGACAAGGCTATCTTGGCGCGTAGTGAAAATCGGAACTAACGTTGCCGTCAAGTATCCCCTTTGTTCTTGTTTGAATATTCTAAGCTTTTGTTCCCCAACAGCGCCCCCCTTTAAATGTCATTCAAGTGCCAAAAGAGTCTTGTCGCACTGTACATACCACGATTCAATTGAAGTTTTTATTTGTCGATACTTCACCCCAATTGCACGGGTCGTGGTCACGACTGGACTTCGCCACAAATGCATTTGCCTATTATGCTTACCTTCTTATTAAACTCTATATTTTATTATTATAACTCGGTAGGAACGGCATTACGAACCAGTGGTAAAATAAACTACATAGTTAACGATTCAAAAGCACTTGTAATAAGTCTACTTGAATAAAATATATTCTATTCTATAACAAAGTTCTCTGAACACGATCGCCCTTCGAGCTCTGGTTTCTTCGCACACGAAGTCTCTCGAACGAGTCACAAATCTGTCCTCTTCTTACTAACTTGCTATAACAAAGTGTCTAACGTCATCGGTACACTATTAGCACAGTATTGTATGGCTGAGTTCTATATAACATAATATGTTTATTTTGCTCAGACTTATAGTCTATGGTCTATAGAGCGTAATTTGACTTTGCTCATATTTTATGGAATCAAAACTAGACAAAATTATGTCTGACAAAAAAAAATTATAGCCCGCGACAGGTCGAGATAGCAATTTGAGTATAGGCGGGGGGGGGGGGGGGGGGGGGGGGGGAACTACGCTCTATACATCTCAGCCTAAGCCACTCTCTTGTAAACTAATGTATTAACTTTGCACAATCTATTAAAATACTTAGCTTTTTAAGCGTGTGATATTTACTTGTGTTTTTTATTCTTAATCATATTTGTTACGATACTCCTCGAAAATTGAACTCCATTTTCAGTCACGATCAGAAGATTTTTTCATTCACAATTAGAAGTTGTTACGTGAAAAGGATCCAACCTACACAAGTTAGTTTTTAACCGACTTCCAAAAAATAGATGGTTCTCAGTTCGGGCCGTTTTTTTTATTGTATGTACATCGATTTTTTCCAAGTTTCTGGACCGATTTGCAAAATTATTTTTTTTGGTATTCAACTTCAAAGTATGAAAGTTGAAACATAATCAACCCATCGCCGGCTCACTACAGAGCACGGGTCTCCCCTCAGCGTGAGAAGGGTTTTGGCCATAGTCTACCACGCTGGCCATGTGCGGATGGGTTGGACTTCACACACCTTTGAAAAAATTATGGAGAACTCTCAGGCATGCAGGTTTCCTCACGATGTTTTCCTTCGCCGTTAAAGCAAGTGATATTTAATTAATTAAAACGCACATAACTCCGAAAAGTTAGAGGTGCGTGCCCGGGATCGAACCCCCGATCTCTGATTAGAAGACGGACGTCCTAACCACTGGGCTATCGTTGCTACGAAAGTTGAATATTTAAAACTAACTATGTGGGTTGGATTCGTTTCGTATAACAACGTGCAATTTAAGGTTTGGGCTTTGATCCCCTAATTCTGAGTTATAATGAAAATCGTTTAGCTTATAATAAACAAGCTGATGCGCGGGACTTCGTACGCGTAGATTAACGTTTCGTAAATCGAAACGTTAGTCTACGCGTGTTTGGTTTTCTGAGATAAAAGTAACCATGTCACTCTCCAGGAATTTAACTATATCCATCCAAAAAATGACGCTGATCCATTGCGGCGTCATTAAACATTAATAAACAACTACACTTTCGCATTTATAACATGGGTAGTGATGAACAGCATTTGCGTCATTATCTCAAAGTTTAGTTTTGTGAAGGTTTCATTTCTACCGCGTGTGAATTACACACATGTACTAATGACTATATTATATGGATACATGAACTGCTTCTCTTATGGCCAACAGCTGATTCGGAGATGGAAGAGAGCGTGGTAGCGGGGGAGGACGGGTCGTCGAGCGGCCACAGCTCGCTGGCCGAGCGCGCGGCGCGCAGCCACCTCATCGTGTGGCAAGTCGCCTCGCCGTAGCACGCGCCGCGCCTGCGCCGCCCGCGACCGCGCCCGCCTTCCGACTGCGACTACGTGTACGTCTGCATGTCCGACAAGCCGGCGGATATCCACTAGTGTGTTACGAACGACTATATCTAAACAAATGTAACTCAACAACTTTAAATTTGGAACCATAAGGGCCATCGACCACGGCGACTTTTTGTAGCGATACAGTCGCGATGCAGGAGCGCGCTGCAAATGCGACTAACACGCGTTAGTAGTAATGCTGGCGTGCGTTTAGTAAACGCGTGACAGCATCGCTACAAAAAGTCGCCGTGGGTGAGGGCTCTAACGCATAGTGCGTACACTTTGATAACTCACTTGACATTATTGTTTTAAGTTTTAAGTGTCAAAGGTGCGATTTAAGTCCTTAATATAAGGGTGAACTGTAGCAAATATGGCGAGTGAGTTCTAAAAATGCATGCATTATACCAAGTAACGACATGCGTTTTCCATGGTGCCATTTTTGAGCTTGATTTATATTTCCTTAGATATTGTTTTCGTAGCTACAGAGCGGCCGTTTTAAGTTTGCGTTTTTGACATCTGCCAGTTATACTGTGCAAGAGGGCACACGATATTATTTAGTACTAGCTGAAGCCCGCGACTTCGTTCGCGTGGATTTAGGTTTTAAAAAATTCCGTATGAAATCTTTGATTTTGCGGGATAAGAAGTAGCTATGTCACTCTCCAGATCTTTGACTATATCCATGCAAAAAATCACATCAATCCGTTACAACATGATTGAAGGACAAACCAACAAACAAACACACTTTCGCATTTATAATAAGGGTACGGATGTATTTACTTTATTTAATTAGTACACCCCTTCCGCTTTCTTTAATTTTTATAATATCCTCTACCCTAAGGTTGCCTGGAAGAGATCGCTATTTTAGCGATAAGGCCGCCTATTGTACATGCTGTATTTGTTATATGTCTATTGTTTTTGTTTTGGTGTACAATAAAGCATATTTTACTTTACTTACTTTACTTTACTGACAGATGTCAAAAACGCAAACTTAAAACGGCCGCACACTAGTGTCGTACACCCACACCACTCCACTGCACACGATTGATCCCCGCACACCACTAGAGTAGGTTGGTAAGGCAAGCCCGCACAGCGATCAACTCATTCCGGGTAGAGACGGAAGTTGCCGGACTGCAATAATTACCAGGCTGACATACATAAATGTAAAAGCCTGTTAATAAAAGATTTAAAAAAAAAAAATCGCGGTCTCGGTTAAACTCGCTACCTCGATGTTACCTTCATCGACACTCGTACTTTTAAAAGGTGCGGTCCTAGCTAACCCTCTCCCTGCAGTCTGGCACCTTCGAATGTATTAATATTTCAATTCGATTTGTGAGTATATATAGTTTCATTTTATTTTATTTCAATCAATTTTTTCTAATGTAATATATGTAATTTATAAATTCTTAATAATTGTAAATTATAATTAACTAGATGATGTCCGCGACTTCGTCCGCGTGGATTTAGGTTTTTAAAAATCCCGTGAGACATCTGATTTTCCAGGATAAAAAGTAGTCTATGTCCTTCCACAAGATGCGATCTATATCTGTACCAAATTTCGTCAAAATCGGTTGAACGGATGGGCCGTGAAAAGCCAGCAGCAGCGAGCCGAAATCGCAGATTATGTTAGAACTGACCTATAAACTAATTGTATTTTTGTACCCTGAGCGCTGTGGTCTTATTAGTGGGAGGTCCCGGATTCGATTCCTGGCAGGGGTTTGGAGTTTTATAATTTCTAAATTTCTGGTCTGGTCTGGTGGGAGGCTTCGGCCGTAGCTAGTTACCACCCTACTGGCAAAGCCGTGCCGCCAAGCGATTTAGCGTTCCGTTACAATGCCGTGTAGAAACAGGGGTATGGGTTTAATACAAACTGCCATACCCCTTCCAGGTTAGCCCGCTATCATCTTAGACTGCATCATCACTTACCATCAGGTGAGATTGCAGTCAAGGGCTAACTTGTATCTGAATAAAATAAAATAAAAACCCTTATTTGAGCAAATCAAACTTTATCTTTAAAAAAGAGCGCTATATTTTGCTCAATTTGATTTAGTTCATAGATAGGTACAACCAACTGGTTACTTTTAATACATTCGAAGGTGTTAAAACTTAAATAAATGTTAGCGGAATAAATGTTAGCGGATTTTGGAACGTCGATTGAAGTTTGGGGTTGAAAGTCACAGAGTGTTCACTTTTTGTAGATTGTGTTGTTTGTATCACGAAGGCTCTACAAAACGTGCGAAATCCCGGCCGGAATATCACCGTTGTTAGAAATATATCGGCTGGAATTTCGCAAATGTTTTAGTAGAATTTGGTTGTTGGTTTTTCAAAATCCATATCGCATTTTCATCATAATACTCTATTAGTAGGCACATAAGTGAAGTTATATAGGGGTCGATTCTCTTGTACACAATCTCTAAACTAAACGAAATTAACCGGTCTAAATCTAGTGCTATCCTTCTCTGCGAGCAACATTATGAAAGGGATAGCAATAGATTTAGACATGTCATTTTAGTTTAGTTTAGATATTGTGTACAATGGAATTAGCAACAATATTGTTTTAAAATCCAAATAATTTAGAGTGATTCTGATGTTGGTATACTACATCAGAATCACTCTATATACACTCTATATTTAATTCTTCAACCATTGAACTCGATGACGTACATTGTAAAAATCGAATTGAAAATCGATTAATAAAACTCGTTTGAAGTCAAACGAACGATAAACTAAAAATCGAATCGTTAATCGATTTACACGGCAAAATATAATTTCACTTGTGTGCAAACAACGGGGTGTCAACCATGAATCTATATTTACATATGGATAAAGCACTACTCATACCTTCCTGAAGCCAGTACCTACTTATCGCTATTCCACTTCGACACACGAGAGCGAGAGGTCCGACATCACTGAGTCTGACCTCTTGCTCTAATTGGGTATTTTCCTCATTTTGAATTTGATAAATATTATTACTTTATAATAAACTAGGATAAAAATAATGACGTACGGTAAAAAAATATATTAAAATCCAACAAAGATTTACAAAGTTTACATTTTAATTTTGGAGTGGGAGTGTCTTCTATCCCTTTCTCGCAAAACGAAAATTTGTATGAAACCGCACGAAGCTACTATGGCATTAGTGAGGTGTGACGTCAAAATTCTATATCGCTATCTCTGTTTAATCAGAAATATTTAAATGCTATAACTTTTATGTTATTTGATCGATTTAATTAGTTTTTTCAGTTTACGTCATGATTTTTATCCCAGTTTATAAAGTAATAAAAAAATTGCAGTCAAATACGTAATTTGTTGTTACCCAAAAACCTCACAAGCTGTGATAGCCTAGTGGTTAGGACGTCCGCCTTCTAATCGGAGGTCGGGGGTTCGATCCCGGGCACGCACCTCTAACTTTTCGGAGTTATGTTTGTTTTGATTAATTAAATATCACTTGCTTTAACGGTGAAGGAAAACATCGTGAGGAAACCTACATGCCTGAGAGTTCTCCATAATGTTCTCAAAGGTGTGTGAAGTCTACCAATCCGCGCATGGCCAGCGTGGTAGACTATGGCCAAACCCTTCTCACTCTGAGAGGAGACCCGTGCTCTGTAGTGAGCCGGCGATGGGTTGATCATGATGACCCAATTTGTTAGTTGAAGTTGGACAGCGATAAGTCAGTATTTGCTTCAAGTAGATTTAGGAGCGCTCGATCCCACCTTGACTATAGATTCATGGTGTCAACACATTTCATATCCGTGTCAATACATGGCGTGCAACAGACGTGGTTCGGCAAGACACGACAGTCGCGTGGTTTCGCGCGTCAGTCGCAACGTAGAATGTCGCGGGCGACAGCGCACGGCGCAAAGGACATTTGATCCATTATAATATCGTTTTGTTTTTAGTGCTTCGTGCTTAATTTGTTATTAATGTCGATCGATTAGAGCGCGCGTCGTATTCTTCCCTGGTCGTACGCTGCAGTTTGCAGTCACTGTTCTGTAAAACTGAATTGCACAAATCAAGACAGTTTAACAGTATAGTGTTACGATACTCGAAATCTATGAACGTTGGTGGATACGTCAACACAACGCATTTGATAATGTTGTGGTTATTTCGACGCGTGCTCTAATGTGCGTTCTGTTTAACCTTCGCTTCACCCCGGCTTCTTGTTTTGTATTATATCGCTCATTGTACTATGTATTGGTCTTAGAGGGAGTGGATGATTTGCTCCTTATAAATTACGTGAGAGTTAATGTGTAAAATGTTTACTCGACATTATAGCCTAACTAAAACGTATGAGTTATCCTTTTCTGCAAAGAGCATCATGATAGAGATAGCAATATTTTAGACCGGTATATTTAATTAATAGATTATGTACAGTAAAATTCTCTACGTTCAGCCAAAATTAATAATTACCCATTAGAAATGTCTATAAGTTATGTTGTTTTGTGGCAAAATATATAATATAAATGCTTTACCCATTAATTTTCACTGTATAAGCAACCACTGGAAACCGCTCACTCGCTCCCATATCGCGGTGACATCGTCTCAGCGCGGTCGGTGTACAAAATGTTGACCAGTAGTTGAGAGGTCAAGAGGAAAGACTTAGCTTGTCATAGAAAAATGTATCTTCGGTACACAACTACAAAGCCCACATTTGAGTGACACGCTATGTTTCTTTACCTCTGAGCTACAGGTTAGGCTCAAGGCATATTGGCAGCACGACGTATTTTCTAAAAATGTTTGCATAGTTCGGAATATTTTGAAACGTTTCAGGAAAGCACTCTGCGCCAATGTGCCTTGAAACTTTACTAAATCTCATCTAGATATAATGTACAAGATATAACCACCAAAAATTCTTTTTAGAATGTTTATTAGTAAGTAGCTAGATATCTAGGGTATCGATAGTGAATTTTTTTATTATAAACTGTAGCGATTATGAAGTATATCTTTAGAACTTGGATTATAAACGGAGAGGCAAAACCGTGAAAGTTAACCTTTTTGACGCACTTGATAAAGTTATTCAACCTCTTTGACGCAGTTGCTGTCGATAAGTCAAGAGTCATAGACGCCATAGTTATTACAGTTCTTGCAATTCACGGAGGCGAGTGAACTTTACTAGTGGTTACGTTGTACACGGACATTGCGTAAGTATGCGTGCATGTCGGACCAATCAGTCGCGAGCAAGCGCTCGCAAACGCACACATTTAATGTACCTTAGTTATACCGACTCGACTTAAACAAGCATGAGCCACTCGCCTTCGTGAAATGCAAGAACTACTGATTATTATCGATTTAAATTTTACGTGAAACATACATTTTTCCGATTATAATCTAAGTTATGTTTAGCGTATTTTGTTTTCGACTGATAACTATATGGGCTGTGGTTGTCATCTGTATCACAATATATTAGTATGTAAGTAAGATTTTTTAAAGTTTCAATGTTTGCTAACAGCCGTACTCAGAGTCGCGTAATCGTTACTTAAAACGAGACAGAGCTATATCTCTCACATAAATCTGTCTCGTTTTAATTCAATCTTAAGTAACGATTAGCGACTCTGAGTACGGCGGTAATACCTGTTCTTCGGCGTGAAAATACAAACTGGAAATACAACAATAATAGGACTTTCCCCGCGCCGATCGGTACCGACTCTCACCAACCTGCCGGTACCAGAAACCTGGTTCTTGATGCAAGCACCCTAGGACCAGATTGGTTCCATGCAGATTTTGATCTTATCAAAAAACTGGCTGTGAGTCTGGAACCGGAATCGACTAGACCCAGTTAACTACGCCGCACAGTAAAACAGCATGTCATTGAAATGTGAGCTTTAAATCGTATACTGTAGATATATTTTTCTTTGACTAACGACATATTTGCATTGAAAAATGTATCTACAGTACAGGCTAAAAGTCGAAATTTGTATGACGCGCCTGTTGTATTGTGGTCACGTGCAAATATTCAGTTCAGCCGTAGAACGACCGGTAAGCCGCAAGACAGTGTTGTGTTTTTTTATTTATAATTAATGTTTATTTTTGGGAAGTTGCGGGTAGTGTTAGAAACTTGCGATTGCAGTTTATCTGGATCTACATACCCGGCGATCCTGTTGGCGAAGTGGTGGTCAATTCAATGATTTTATTTATCTTAAACATTTAGATACAAAAAACAATTTTAATTTTTCAAAATACGTTCACAAAATGATAAACTAATTATAGGTTAACACAGCATGCTTAGGGAGTGACAAATTATCATACATTTCCTACAGCTAATTAACAAAATTAAATTAAATTAAATTACATAATAAATGATTTCTGTAGACGTAATGTTTTGATGTACGTTCGTAGGTGTCGTTTTACCAAAGGTGCGGTAAATACCGCGGCCGTGTGTATGTACTCACTCACAAGCGGTGGGGGAGGGAACGCCCCGCTCATCCGCACAGCCCCCGCGCTAACCCGGTGCGGGGCATCGCGGGTGATGTGCGGGTGTGCGGGGCGTCCCCCTTCCTCAAACCTCGATTGCCATCTCGACCTGTCGCGTACTATACGTATTTATTTTCACTTTTTAAAATACGAAGTATGAGCTTTGATTATAACTTTACAATAAAGGAGTCTTTCTATAGTTATAAGGAATTTTGACAAAGGTTTTACAGCCTGACTATAATAATAAATTGATATTTTGCATAGTTATAGGTACATTTATTATTAAATTCAATATGCCTAATTTAACCTAAATAAAATATGATAAGTTTTATCAAATAAAATTTTAAAACTGTCAATTGCAAGCTTTTAGAACACTGCCCAGCTTTTTCAATGAAATAATGGTGCAAATTTTATTTTATTAAGATTATATTAATTTTATTATAAGAATTATGTAATTATTTACAATAAAAAATCACATTTATTTTAGATGTATTTGTGTGTTCTTTAATCATACGATGATAATGTGATTTTCAACCATTTTTAATTTATCTACGAACAATGAAATTACTTATTTTAATTTAAGTCGCGTGCTATTTATTAGTAATACAAATAATTTTCTAATTCAATTATAATTATTCAATTATAACATTGTGTTATAAGTTTATTTATTTCGGTGAATGTATAATGTATATAGTATTGTTTTTGTGTCAATTTTAATTATTATGGTGTTTCCCACACGGAACTCTTAAATGTATGAAACATAACATTTCAAGTATTACCCTATTGAAATGCTAATAGGCCAATGAACGACAAAGCTTAGAAATATTCATGCTGAAACAAAATCTCTACCGTGGTGGACAGTGCATGTGTACTCTACCGCACACGTCTTCAAAATTGTCACTTAAAGTCGGCCAATCACGGCAGCGGCCAGTGTCGCATAACCCACAATACAAACCAATCATGAGCCTGCTGCGACTTACGGTAACTTAATTGATGGAAGTTACGTGTTTAACTGACGTGGGTTTGTGGTCGCTATTTTCGAATGAAAATTGCTAGAAATATATATACTGTGTTTTGTCGTTCATTGTAATATGCACGGTTCGTCAGTTCTTGTTAATTTCACTCACAAATTTGAAAAATATTGATACCTTAATGAAATTATGAGGAGTTAACAGGACCGCGCTTGTTAGCATTTGAATAAAGTTGTAACAAAATATCACAAAGTAAACTCTTACAAAAAGTATAGTGTAACCACTTTCACACGGATTTTTTTCTGACGCGATGCTTTTTATCGCAGTGTTGCATTGTCAGCGCTTATCGCTAAAGGTTGAAATGGATCGCTTATCGCTAAAGGTTGAAATGGATTGCGTGTTTGACTCGAAACTTTTTTAAAGCGCATTAAAAAGCCGTGTGTATGAGGCCTTAGATAATTAAAACAGTGTGGGAGCATCTTTAGATAAATACTTATAATATGGTAATCATGATTGGGGCCTGAGCAGACGAGGGACTGTTGTCCGCGGAGGACAAAAGTGCTCAATCGTTTACTACGGTGTTTCGCCGCTCTATTAGTCCATCATGTGCGTTATGCGATACATCATACAGTTCTTAGTGACCTTTTTTTGTACCCCACGGACAATAGTCCCTCGTCTGCGCAGGCCATTAGGCTAAGAGCACACGGGTCAGCCGCGACAGCCAAGAGTAACTAGCAACCGAAAGCCTTTACCATCAGATCACACTTTGAGACTATCAGGCTGAAATCTGTAGGGTACTATTGAGTGGGATCAAACGAGCCTTTTTTAATATGACAACTCGACTTTACACGAAGTCTGTGTATTATTTTCATTGAATTTTCAACCCTTTGTTGAGCTGTTTAAAGCTGAGTTGGTTTCTATAAAAGAAGAACGATAGACTGGCTGCTAGCACTCGTGTATATAAAAGGTGGATCAGGCGCTACTAATATAATTATGGGTATCCCACTTCGACTAGCAAAGTAAGCGTAAGATCGGACCCCCCAGTGGTTGCTCGGTAGTCGAGGGGATAGCGATAAGTAGGTATGAGTTCCGCAAATTGGTATTGCGCTGGAACCATGTCTCATTAAAATCGAAATGACGTCATTTTGACGTCATTTGACGTATATTTAAGTAAAAATATACCATCAGCTCGAAACTCCAGTCTAGTGCTGACGTCACTAAAATGGCGGCCACGCGCATTAGCAATTTGCGGGACTTATATTAAGAGTGCACTATTCATAGGTATAATATAAGTTCATGGCTGCTAGTAACTCGTGGCTGTGGCAAGTGGCCCGTTTACATTCAGCCTTAGTGGGCAAGATGGCCGCTGGCGACCGCCCCTAGTCAACGCAATCGAGCTAGTGTTATATTATGCTGAACTAATATTGCTAGATGGCATCGTTAAACTAAATAGTTTATTTATTTGGGACAGTATGGAAAAATCTAAATGTTGATACAGAAAACTTGTTTTCGGGAATGTTTATTGAATTAGAATCAATAAAGGAGAATGACAGATCCTGGCCCACCGATCTACACACAATATAAATTAATGATAACTATCCTAGTATTAAATAACCACTTAAAAAAATTAAGAAATTGTGATTTTAAACTTGCGGATGTTTTTATTAGTTTCCATTTAGTTTCACAATATTATAGGTAAATTGCATATAACCTTGAATCATTGTGAGTTAAACTTAGTTTTAATGAAAAACCGCAATTTCTAGAGGTGTTAAATCCTATGTTTAGTTTTCAGTGATGAAACAGCAACAAAATGCTGCATAAAGCATACGTGTAAACGACTTTTATATCATAAAATGGGTCACGGTTCTATAGAAATTCTGTCATTGTCCTTTTGCTTATCTATGGCACTATTACAGTAACTTTGTTACAGTACTGTTCTGGTTGGGCAAGAAGTAAGAATATTGATTAAAATTATAACCATCTGAATGAACTGGACTTGATAAAGTATTTAGTTTCGCTTATATAATAATTTTTCTGTGTGATAGGCATGCTTTCAGCTTAATTTGTTAAAACTAGCTCCGCCCGTTTACCGTCTACCGTTTTTCTGTAGTCTGAGATGCTGAAGCGTAATAAATAATGTAATGTATAGTGCGGTATGAAAACAATATTACCCCATGTTAAGCAATAATAAAAATATAATCATAAACACATTAAAAATATTGATTACTACAGGTTGCCCGTGACTTCGCGTGGATTTAAGTTTTAAAAAATCCCGTAGGAACTCTTTGATTTTCCGGTCTAAAAAGTAGCCTATGTCCTTCCCCGGTAAGTAAGCTACCTCTGTACCAAATTTCATTAAATCGGTTAAACGGTTGAGCCGTGAAAACCTAGCAGACAGACAGACACACTTTCGCATTTATAATATTAGTATGGATTATATTTGAACTGCTATACTTTAAGCTTAACATTGGCCAGTACTTGGACCCTTATATTGTAGTTAGCGATAAATTATTGCTGTAAAATGAAAATTTCTCACGCTTTATCAATTTTACTTATTTAATTTAATCAATGAGATAATCATAATAAAATTGTGTGCAATCGGTTATAAATAATAGTATTAAGAGAACATTATATTTGTAAATGCAAATTTAATCAAATTTGGAATGGTTAGTATTTTATGAAATGTTACATGCGATTTGTGTTTTTTTGTGTTTTGTATCATAACTACTTATTAAAATCAAATAAACCAATTTGAACCTATATTACGTTCATTTATACAAAGTGATCATTATTTTATTCATTGTAGATAAAAAGTTTTTGCATAATATTGTAAACTAGTATTTAAAAATTTCTCGTTTATATGATGCAATCAAATAAAAAATGCTGCTGAGTTTGTTGTTTCAATCAAATACTTTATTTTAGCGTTTAAACTATCGTGATTTGTGAGTGATTTCCATTATATATAATATCTGTCAACGGCTGTACTCGATTTAGTCGACGTTAGCCCGACTAGTTTCGAACCCATCCGGGGTCCTTTTTCAAAGGAGTCAGTTGGCGCACGCGTCGCGGTTGAAACTAGTCGGGCTAACGCGCGTCGACATAAATCCATCATGGATACCACCGGCCACGGGGGGAGCGCAGTGGTCGTCGAACAAGTCAAAATATTCCTTCCAAGGGCCGCTGACGGCACGGCACGGCGCGGCAGGGGATTCTCATGCGACGAAACGAAACGAAAATAATCACTAAGTACAGTACGCGACAGGTAGTGATGGCAATCGGGGTATTAGGCGGGAGGAAACGTAGTGGTTACATACTCTTTGGCGGGAGGACGTCGCGCGCACGCCCGCACCGAGTTAGCGCGGTGGCTGTGCGGGGCGTTCCCTCTCCCATTGCCATCTCAACCTGTCGCGCTCTATAGAACTCATTTATTACCTGCTAGCTGATGCCCGCGACTTCGTGTGAATTTAGGTTTTAAAATTCCCGTGGGAACTCTTGATTTTCCAGGATAAATAGTAGCCTTTGTAAGTATCCCCGGGATGCAAGCTATCACTGTAATTAAATTGTAAAAAAATAAAAATTGTAACCAAATTTCATAGAAATCGGTTGAACGGATGGGCCATGAAAGGCTAGCAGACAGACAGACAGACACACTTTCGCATTTATAATAGTATTTATAATTAGTATGGATAATAATTGAGATGACTGTAGAAAAAAACGTTTATTTGACACTATTTTTTGGCACTATTACATATAAATTAGAACCAACGAACAAACACCATTATTAGTTTTACTTAATTTTACATTGAAAATTTTATTTTACTAAAATGTAACTTGTGTTCTTTACTGACGATTCCGGCGACCTGAAATATAAAAAAGTAATTAACATAAAAATCATCTTTATTTCATAACTGTGTACAGTATGCTGCCAAAAGTGAAAATGAACATCGATCTTTAGAAGGAGACAGCAGATTTGTAGAGCACTGTCTCGGTCGTTGAGACCGACAAAGCGCCATATATCGATAACAAGCTGATGCCCGCGACTTCGTCCGCGTGGAATCAGGTTTTTAAAAATCCCGTGGGAACTCTTTGATTTTCCGGGGTAAAAAGAAGCCTATGTCACTCTCCAGGTCTTTATCTATATCCATGCGAAAAATCACGTCAATCCGTTGCACCGTTGCTACATGATTAATGAACAAACAAACCAATAAACCACCAAACAAACACACTTTCGCATTTATAATAAAAGTACTGATTACAGAGGATTTTCAGAGATCTCATACCCTTGTCTTTAGTGGCTTTGACTTGTTTGTTCTTGTTGCACTTCTTGGTGATGCGTTTGCTCTGGTCGCAGGTGGGGTCGCTGTTCGCCTTCAGCATGTCCGTCCGCGACATCTCGCCGTTGGGGCTGCATTCGCTCCACGACGACTTTTCATAACGGCAGGCTGACAAAAAGAGATTGATCTTTCTATATATAAAAACTAGCAGTTGCCCGCGACTTCGTCCGCGTATAATTTCTGGTTTCTCATGAGATTTGAAATTTTCCCGCTGCAAAATTCCTCACTTACCTAGTCACTCAGTCTCAGTCACCTTAAGGCACGGAACCCAAAATACCTAAATGCCAATTTTCATATCTCTTAACTTCAAAAACATAGGATTTTGTATAACTTTCCAACCCCCATTTCACCCCCTTAGGGGGAGTATTTAGTTAGATCCTTTCTTATCTGATACCTACCCTCTAGAAAGAACCTAAAATAACAATAGTTAAAACTTTTCTATAAAAACTTTTCCCCCCTATTTCACCACCCTTAAGGGGGGAGTTCCCCAAAATGACTTATACAGATTTTTATTATTTAAAGCTATTAACCTAAATGTCAATTTTCATGTATCTAACTTCAAAAACATAGGACTTTCATACAACTTTCGACCCCCCTTTCACACCCTTAGGGGGGGAATTTGAAGCCTCAATAGCTCAACCGGTAAAGGAGTGGACTGAAAACCGAAAGGTCGACGGTTCAAACCCCGCCCGTTGCACTATTGTCGTACCTACTCCTAGCACAAGCCTGACGCTTAGTTGGAGAGGAAAGGGGAATATTAGTCATTTAACATGGCTAATATTCTTTTAAAAAAAACTATTAAAACCGTTTCTTAGCTGAAACCTACGTCCTAAAAAGAACCTACCTTCCAAATTTCAAGTTTGTAGGCTTTATAGTTCCTGAGATTTCGTGATTAGTCAGTCAGTCAGTGAGTGAGTGGTATTTCGCTTTTATATATTTAGATAGACGAATCGCTGAATGTGTTGCTGATCGCAAATCTCGAGAACAGCTGAACCGATTTTGTTAACACTTTTTTATAATATTCCTTGAAGAACGAGGGTGGTTCTTACGGAGAGAAAAATTTAAAATTTTGCCTGAAAAAAAAACGAGTGTTAGGCGGTACGATGTTCGCCGGGGCAGCTAGTTTATTATACTTAATTACCAAGAGAGCGTCTGTCAATGCTGCGCCTTCCAAGAGCGGGGTTAGCAGTTTGCACTCACCTTTTTTACACTTCTTCTGAATGGTCTTGGCGCTTTCGCAACTGGTGGGATCTCCTCGCTTCAGGGTGAGGGTCCGCGAGCGAATGTTCGTCTTGGGGTCGCATTCTGACCATGCGCCTCGCACGTAGCGGCATATTTCTGTCAACACACATTTAGAGCCTCAATAGCTCAACCAGTAAAGGAGTGAACTGAAAACCGAAAGGTCGACGGTTCAAACGCCGCCCGTTGCACTATTGTCGTACCTGCTCCTAGCACAAGCCTGACGCTTAGTTGAAGAGGAAAGGGGAATATCAGTCATTTAACATGGCTAATATTCTATTTAATAAAAAAATATACACCTTGAAATATAAATATGACTGACTGACTGATCTATCAACGCACAGCTAAAACTACGGACGGATCGAGCTCTGAAATTTTGGTTCCCTCCAAGTCGGTAATCAATATTTTGTAACCAGCTACGAAATAAGATTTAGAAGTAGGTAGTTCGTCTTTTCGTAACTGGTTTCATCAGATTCATCATTCAATTCAAGAATTTTTGTCCGGATTCGTAACGTAATAAGATTAAAATTACGTCGTTTCGTAGTATAACCAGTTACAAAAATACATTAATCTCATTACGAACCTGGATAAAATATACTTGATTAAAATTACCTAATTATAAGTAAGTATATAAATCTTATTTCGTAGCTGGTTACGAAACATTGGTTGCCGACGTGAACGGAATCGAAATTTGGTATGCATGCCATATATAGCTTTTATGACGAAGACATCGGCACACGATGGGTTCCGTACAAGAAATAACATTTTATTTAATTTTAATTTGTATGACAGCGATTTTGAAATGTTTATTATTTGTTGATATAGCGGCAATAGAAATACACACTTGGTGAAAATTTCAAATCTTTACCTATTACGGTTCATGAGATAGGTACAGCCCGCTGACAGACAGACGGACGGACGGACCGATAGCGAAGACTTAGTAAATAGGCACCTTTCGGGTACGAAAACGTAAAAACCAGATGACAAATTTCAAAATGGCTGCCATGTAAATTAAAAATATAAAAGTACATTGTTTTGTATATCTTGTACGATGGTACGGAAAATGGATAACGGAACCCTTCGTTTGCAATTCCGACTCGCACTTGACCGGTTTTTGATTTTACGTACTCGTAGTTTCCAATTTGTTGCTATCTATTTAAAGCGTGTGTTTGGATTCATTTACAAGCCATTTAAATTAATTATTATGTTTAGCTGATAAAAACGAAATAATTATAATTAGATTATAGATTATTATGTATACCTACGCAATTAAAATAGAAATCTAGCACATGGTCTTCATTAATTATTATCAATGTAAACATTTAATTATCAGTAGGTTGATATAAATGTACCTATGTATTAATTGACTATCGACCCAATCCAGCAGCCAGCTTTAAGCAATGAAGAAAATGAGAGTGTATTGAGATTAAGACCATTAGGCTATGTTAGTGTGAGTGCACACGTACACAATGTTATAATGTGTGTAGTTTTCAGGTGGTTTCGACCGTGACGTTTACGTTACGCACACAAAGGCGTTAACGCTCATCGCTACACTCACTACTACAACCAAGGCTGAGCGGTCATGGTGAAATAGAACATCTTTGAGAACCAAACGAAAGCTTCTATCCTTGTTACCTCTGTTCTTGGCACCTCGCTCGCTGCGCACTCTAACTTCGCGCGCGTCCTCCTCCCAGGGTTCGTCGGCAGCGGCCAGCGCCAGCGACAGCAGCAGCAGACCTCCAACCAGCCACCAGCAGCGTGAGTACTGCAACAAAGGACATTTCTCATTTTATACCTGCAAACATCGATGTAAATGACAAGATATGCTCAAGCGAACAAAACGTTTCACGGTTTTGGAACCAAATAAATCAGCGCCACCTCTTAGATACTAATGAACGACCCGTTTGAAATCCAGACGTCACTGAGGTTGCATTGGTGCTAAATAAACATTTTACTACCAATGAGGCGGTGCCATTTTGCTTGTTCAATGGCCATGTCCTTACGAAGTAATTATATATTACTTAAGTAAGTCAATGGGTGTGTTGAGACTCACATAGGTATCTATGTGACGTTTTATCGGTCACAACGACAGAGACGCTCTACGAAACCGCTATCTCTTTCTAAAGGTCGATGTACAATATTTTCTGACGAGTACTACAGTACGCGGCAGAAAATATTTGCTTTGCGGGAGAGTTATAGTGCGTAATATATAACAGTGGGCGTCTATCGTCGAGATGGCAATCGGGGTGGGGCTTTCCTGGATCATCACCATCGTTATTTAACCGATAGACGCCCACTGTTGGACATAGGTCTCTAGTACTCCCACTGTGGAAGTCCACCCGCCATAGTCTTGAATACCTACCTGAACCCAGATTCTCCTACGCTCTCCTCATTTCTGATTTGATCACTTCAAGCAAGTAGAGAAACTCCAATAGTTAATGATTAAGGCCAACTACTCAACCAATCTATAGAAATGTATCTATTGACAAACAAAGGGTGGCAACGCATTGCCATATCCTCTCGTGCTATGTTCGTGGGAGACGGTAATCACTTAACATCAGGAAACCTGCTCGTTTGTTCACTATTTTTATATAAACAATAACCGGCCAGTGCGTGGCGGGCCGCGCGCAGTGTAGGGTTCCGTAGTCACAATCCTCGAAAAACAGATATTGAACTCTCTTACAACTCCTTAACCTGTGAACCCTACTTAGCCATGATAGTTTTTCTTTAGATAGATTATATTATATACTACTGCTGTGAATTTTTTCACGTTCCTATATACTACCATTTGGCTGATAGAGGGGGGACACTTGACTCTTATAAAAATAAGCACTTTAAAACATCATATTTTACAAACGGATCTAGAAATCGTAAATGATGTTCCCACACCCACAGTATTTTTAAAAGACCTATTCAACGATACCCCACACTATGGGATAGACGAGAAAAAAAAATCATCCCCACTTTACATGTAGGGGAGCTACCCTAAAAAAAATATTTATCAAAATTTTATTTCACCACTTTGTCGGCGTGATTAATATTTATATCCAAGCCAAATTACAGATTTCTAGTACTAATAGTCTCTGAGATTAACCGAGGACGGACGGACGGACAGACAGGCAGACAGACGGACGGACATGGCGAAACTATAAGGGTTCCTTGTTTACTACGGAACCCTAAAAGTTAAGAGTTGAAAGTGGGCATGTATGCAAAGGTTTATAAGATCACCTTTGCAAAAATTTAGTTTTTCACATAAAGCATAATAATTTTGTGCTTGCTAGTAATTTTACACGTTTCTTCGCACAAAGTGAAATAAGATGTCAAGAGTACTCTAGAACCTAAGCGTGGCCTATCAGAGATGTGGAAGGAAGATAAGCGATGAGGAAGGTCGAAATACATTAGTATGACAAGTTTTCAATAAACAAAGTTTAAACTAAGTTCTAGAATTCGCAGCTTTAGTTCTTTGATAGAAAAAGGCTGATTGCCCCATATATAAGATCACTAGTGACCCGCCCCGGCTTCGCACGGGTGCATACCTAATCTCACTTGTAACACCTACTAAGAATATCTTTTTTCTCCCATCTTTTTAGGGCTCCGTACCTCAAAAGGAAAAACGGAACCCTTATAGGATCACTTTGTTGTCTGTCTGTCGGTCAAGAAACCTACAGGGTACTTCCCGTTGACCTAGAATCATGAAATTTGGCAGGCAGGTAGATCTTATAGCTGAAATTTGGGGAAAAATCTGAAAACCGTGAATTTAGGGAGAGATCACACAAAAAAAATTCAATTGTGGTCATGAATTAATAATTAGTATTTTCAACTTTCGAAGTGAATGATTATATCAAGTGGGGTATTATATGAAAGGTCTTCACCTGTACATTCTAAAACAGATTTTTATTTATTTTTATGCATCATAGTTTTTTAATTATCGTGCTAAATGTCGAAAAAATACGACTGTAGTACGGAACCCTCATTGCGCGAGCCTGACTCGCACTTGGCCGGTTTTTTTGATTGACTTATATTAACTTTTGTTAGTCTGATTTAATAGAACAAGTATCAAAAGTTTGTTTGTGAACCTTGGCCTCAACTCTGGGTCAGAAATGTATTTCCGAGAGCTCACCGTCCTCCTTTGGAATGGAGATAGATTATACCCTGGATTAACACACAGGCTACTTTTTATAAAACCATATTCACACGAACGACGTCGCGGGCATCAGCTAGATAGATTTACGTAACCTATAGTCTAAGCCCAAAAATGTAAGCATGTAGCGTGAAACAAAACGAATTAACAACTTACATTGTAAGTAATAAAATAGTTTTGTTTTATACCAAAAAAATATTGCGCCAATGTTCTCAATAAATATTGATGGAACTAGTCATGCAGTGAACTGTAAAAAATTAATGTTTTCCAAATGGGATATGTATGTTATGTCCGCATTCGATTAGCTACATATTTGTAAACATTAATATCCTATGAAAAAACACGAAGTGCGTGTCAAAGTCAGCAGGCCGATTGCCGTAAACTGAATAGGTAGATCAGAATCTCATGAAATGAAATTCCTTTGTTTGAAGATAGTCCCTTAAGTAATACATATAGAGGCCTACTAGATCCTGAACCTGGACCGAGCTTCCAATAGGTAGATCAGAATCTCATGAAATGAAATTCCTTTGTTTGAAGATAGTCCCTTAAGTAATACATATAGAGGCCTACTAGATCCTGAACCTGGACCGAGCTTCCAATAGGTAGATCAGAATCTCATGAAATGAAATTCCTTTGTTTGAAGATAGTCCCTTAAGTAATACATATAGAGGCCTACTAGATCCTGAACCTGGACCGAGCACTGTTAAAATCAGTACTTATTCAAGAAAAGAGGCATTCAAAAAGACCCTAACAGTAGAAAAAGTAGACATTTGGGGAAATGCATTAAAAAGCCATTGTCACACGTGTTTCTACCGCACTATGCAACAATCACTGGCTGCAAACAATTGATAACACATTTCACCGGCCCCGAAGCGGACGACAAAGATGCGAAATATATGAATGCTCTTGCTATCAAAAATAAATCTGTTAAGGAGGAAATTAATCTTCTGATGGAACGCTTTAACATCTTATTCATCTGGCCTATGCTTCTGTTAAATGCATCGCCAGAAGATTGTAAAGTGACAAAAGCAAAAGTGAATTTGCCATCAACATCAAAATCTGCCAAAGAAAAAGAACACAACAATCTTACAATGTCAACGGAAAAGAATGTGCCATCAACATCAACATCTGCTAAAAAAGTTGTTTTGTGTAATAAAGTGTCTTGCATTGCCACAGCCTAAATACAGGCAAAAAAATAAAGTTGTAAATGACTTGTAGGCGTCAAAACGTGACCACAAAATTAATATTGATGAAAGTTATTTTGTGGATCACTTTATGCCATGAATTTGTAGACTCATAGCTCAGTGGTCAAGGACGGAACGGAAAAGAAGATAGTAGGTTCAAACGTTGCACTATTGTTTCACATACTACCTACAAACTTATACAGGGTATTATGTGTCCAAAAAATAAGCTAGAAATATATATTATTTTGATTCAATATATTTTTTATTTTATTTTAATATATTTTCAAAGGATTTTTAACCGAATTCCAAAAAGGAGGTGGTTCTTGAAGGACAAAATTCGTTGTAAATATATTAAAAATATCATCACCATTTTCTACAGCTTGATGCAGTCCACTGCAGGATGAAGTCCTCTATTAACAGTCCGCGGCAGATTGAGATGGCAATCGTGGTATGAAACGGGGGGATGCCCCGCACGTCAACCACGCTCGTGGCACGTACGGGGCATTTTCTCCCTGATTGCCATCTCGACCTGTCGCGTACTATACTTCTACTCTTGGTGAGCTGCATCCATCTCTTTTCAGCTGCTTTCTAGGGTTCCGTACCTCAAAAGGAAAAACGGAACCCTTATAGGATCACTTTATTGTCTGTCTGTCTGTCCTAGAATCATGAAATTTGGCAGGTAGGTAGGTCATATGGGGAAAAAATCTGAAAACCGTGAATTTGTGGTTACATCACACAAAAAAATTAAATTGTGGTCATTAACTAATAATTAGTGTTTTCAATTTTCAAAATAAGATAACTATATCAAGTGGGTATCATATGAAAGGACTTCACTTGTGCATTCTAACAGATTTTGCGCAATACAATGATAAATCGACTAAGTTTAAATAGCTACATATTTATACCCATGCCAAATTACAGATTTTTGTACTATATATACTGTATGCGAAAGGTAGGGTATAAGGGTTCCTATTTACTAAAGGAATCCCAAAAATACGACTGTACTACGAAAAACTCGGTGCGCGAGTCTGACTCGCACTTGGCCGGATTTTATATAAGAGCATGTAGGTATAAAGCACTGTGACAATTTTACGAAGATAAATTAAGTAAAGATTCTTTTTGAAAATAAAATTCGCATTGCTTCATTAAAATTAATTCGCCAAATGCATAAGCACGTGCACGTAATAGATTGAAAGGATTTGTAAATGGAATAGCGACTGCGCACTGCAAAGCGCAGCGTTGGAAGACCGACAACAGACGGACGGATGGACATCAGACTCGCAGGGAGCCGCTGAATTCACGCGGTGTAAGACCGTGGCGTATAGAAGTCCCTATAAAAGACCTATGTCGAGCAGGTAGACGTCTATCAGTCGTTGATGATTTTTTTTTTTTTTTATATCTAATTAGAACGGCAGTGCCACTTACACTAACTAGATGATTAATAATAAATTTAAATACAAATAAAGGTACAAGAAAAAAGACATAAAATACAAAACGATAAAAGATCAAAGAATTTTGAATATGTACGCTGAGAACATTGAATGACATATTCATGCAATGCTCTCAGCGTACTTCAGTAACTCCCGAACCAGTAGTAGACATGTGTCCGCTATAGCTTAACTTAACTGAAAACCGCTGCCGTGCCTATAGCGTACCATAGCGTTATTGTCGTAGCTAGCAACGGTTTTCAGTTATCATCTATGACGAACCACCTGACAACGCAACACTGCCGCTGCAACCGACAATGCATTGTTTGGTTTTTGGGTAACTAGAAACGCAATAATTATGCCTTCTCTTTCTTTCTTTCACTGAAAGCTGAGAAGGAGCGGTTATTGGCTACCGGCTTAGTAACTAAGAACTTGGTAAACCAAAGCCGACCTTATCTCTATTACGCTAAGGCTTAACTGTACAAGTACTTGTCCATTACACTTTGATCTATCATTCTAAATACAGTTAGCCTTAGAGTAATAGAGATAAGGTCCTCTTTGGTTTATGATCTTTATGAAATGTTTTTGGTTAACTGGACTGTGGCAAACTATTCGTGCAGGCGTCCACTATAGTTTGACCTATGTCAATGATCAAATTAAACTTTACTGCTATGAACTTAAGGTTGTGATTACTTCACGATATTCATGAAAGTAAAATTGGTTTTATTTTAGTGAATATGCGCGCGCTAGCTATACAGACGGTATTGATACGGCAGCTAGCTTAGTTACTACTACGGAAACCGCTGCGCGTTGCGCATATTAAATTAGTTGAAACACAACTCTGATACCGATATTCGGCAACGGTTAACAATATCGGTATTGAAACTAAGTAACTGTTGATTAACCGTTGCCGTAAATAGCCAATAACGCCCATCTTTATAATAGACCCATCATTAAATGGGTCCCATTGAGCATTATTGTCCAAAAGCGCGTTGAATGATGCTAATGAACGGGGTATAGGTGACATAGATCTAGCAACAGTGCGATGATGTGGGACCACGAAAAGTTTATTTTTTCGTGGACGAAGATTACTGTTGGATTCAGGGACACGTATGCGACACAGTTGGTTATGAAGTTCTGGAGCATTAACATCTCCTCGCAAAATTTGACACATAATTTTCAGTTGGTCGCAAATGCGTCTGACCTCCAGGGAGTTGAAACCAAAGCAACCTAACAAAAATTTGGTTGGGTATAGGAAAGGGTAATATCCATAGCAACGTTTATACAGGTAATATGATGATGATGATAATGATGTAGACTTGTAAACAGTGATGTGGTTACCTAGTATCATAACTCTATGCTTGGAAATAAAGAAGGGTAGGTACCTAATAAGTACGTGTCATAAAAATGTGGTTCCAAAAGAATTTTTAGATTTGCCATTACACTTTATACTTTTAGTCCGCAACAGGTTGAGATGACAATCAGGGTATGAGACGGGAGGGCGCCCCGTACACCCGCACGTCTCCCGCGCTCGCCCGCAGCGGGTTGGCGCGGGAGCTGTGCGGGTGTGCGGAGTCGATTGCCATTTTAACCTGTCGCGTACTATAGGTACAATGTGTAAAAACACATTTAGGGTTTGGCTATATTATAATTTATAATACATTTTAAAAATCTTTTTTCATCTGTAACTTTTCGGTAACTATTATGTCTTGTGTCGTAGTTTATATTACGTATCGACTTCTTTTTTACATATATATTTATAACTAGCTAATGCCTGCCACTTCGCGTGGATTTAGGTTGTTTAAAAATCCCGTGGGAACTCATTGATTTTAATAAAAAGGGATAAAAAGTAACCTATGTGTTAATCCAGGGTATAATCTATCTCCATTCTATTTATTACCCAAATCCGCCCAGCAGTTTTTGCGTGAATGAGTTACAAACATACACACAAACTTTCGCCTTTATAATACTAGCTTATGCCCGCGACTTCGTCCACGTAGTCTACACAATTTTCAAACCCCCCATAGGGTCTGTCAACGCTGCGGTTTGCGGTGCGAGGTCGTTATTCCATTAACAAGTCCTTTCAAATATCCTTTCAAAGCGGATGTCAACGTCATAATAGCTATCTGCATGCCAAACAGCCCGATCCGTCCAGTAGTTTGAGCTGTGCGTTGATAGATCAGTCAGTCAGTCAGTCCTTTCCTTTTATAAGTATATTTAGATATCATTGGTCGTTGTGCGTATATTGATCTCAGGCGCCGCACTGAAATAGCCACCGGGGTCACTACGAGAGTCAGTCTGATAACAGACCAGCTGCTTGGAAAGCCCACTCGAGTGAGTGTCCCATACAATGAGGAAGTTTCAGGGCAACGTTCGATAAAATTTTCATAGATGGCGCTGAATACTACCACCACTAAAGATGAAAAATAATACCTATATCTATATGATCTCGTGGTACAAGGTCGAGTGGAGGGCACACGTCCGCGTGGGCGTTCCCCAACTAGGTGGACGGACTTAATCCGCTCTGCAACAAGCACACCTGTCTCCGTGTGTGCACATAATGCCACCAATAGAAGTCGCTGGAGGGAGATCGCACGAGCAGCAGTGAGGAATTCATAGCCACGACCACTCTGTCAAGAGTGAACGATTGAGAAGAAGAATATGATCTATGCTTTAATGTTTAGGTCGTGTCAATCAATGACATAGATGAAGAGTAAGAGCTAGGCGTGCACTGCAATTGTCCTTACGTTTCTTCCCCACAAAATCTGTGAACTATAATAGAAATAATTAATTAATTTCGCATCCGATTTAAATTTAAAAATTTAAAGCATAGATCATATAGATATAGGTATTATTTTTCATCTTTAGTGGTGGCAGTATTTAGCGCCATCTATGAAAATTTAATCGAACGTTGCCCTGAAACTTCCTCATTGACATGCGTTGTTTTAGTTCGAAGGAAATGACATGTACTCTGTACTCTAGTATAATAAGTATATGTATGTACTATATGAGCTAGATACATTGAAGGCAATGATACGGCGGAGGAAGTCAGGGCGGAGTTCATAACTTCCGGGAACACTAGAAGTTGTAATTCAACTATAAAGTTGCCCTCTCCTTGGCCCGCGTAAAGTTTTTCTCAAGTTCATATTGGAAAATGTTTTGAGCGCTTGGAAATTCATTGGAAAGTCAAGTTTTATAAGTAGTTACAGTTACTATTATATTATTGTATTGTAAGATAGTGAAATTCTAAATATATAAAAGGAAAAGCTGACTGACTGACTGATCTATCAACGCACAGCTGAAACTACTGGACGGATCGGGCTGAAATTTGGCATTTTTATTTATTTTATTTATATCTTATTAGAACGACAGTGCCACTTGCACTAACTAGGCATATAGATAGCTATTATGACGGCATCCGCTAAGTAAGGATTTTTGAAAATTCAACCCCTAAGGGGGTGAAATAGGGGTTTGAAATTTGTGTAGTCTACGCGGACAAAGTCGCGAGCATAAGCTAGTAGGCTATAAATTACATAGGTACCGCGGACGAAGTCGCTAGTCACACTAATAATAATATATAGGCAAAAATTTGTATGTTTGTCTTTGTGGATTTGTGTTTGTTACTCTTTGACGCAAAAACTATTTGGCGGTTTTGGATTAAATTTGATATAGAGATAAGACATAGGCTACTTTTTAGCACGAAAAATCAAAGAGTTCCCACGGGATTTTTGAAAAAACTATAGCCACAAGAACGATAGTGTGATATACCTAATTCTCGAAAGTTTTTTAAAATTCAGATACAAGTTAGCCCTTGACTGCAATCTCATTTGGTAATCGCTTGGCGGCACGGCTTTGCCGGAAAGGTGGTAACTAGCCACGGCCGAAGTCTCCCACTAGACCAGACCAGAAATTTAGAAATTACAAAATTCCAAACCCCTGCTAGGAATCGAACCCGGGACCTTTCACTAATAAGACCACAGTGCTTACCACTGCGCCAGAGAGGTCGTCAAAAGTCAGAGGTGTGTGGAGATAAACCCCAGATCCAGCTTCACCTGACCGAAGGAGGAGGAACCACATCGAAGGAGTCTAGTCTGCATTATTGCTTTGAATTTACTTTAAGGTTTAAAAAAAAGGTGAGAGGCACGATGATTTTCACTGAAATCAAGGGATTAGGAAAAGTATTTTTGAGAAAAAAATACTAATAATAATAATAATAATAAGAACTAATGTTTGCCAAATAAAAATATTTCAACTAATGAATAAACAAACTACATAAATGTCTAATTCTAAATTGTTTTAGAATTTTCATACCCCTAATCTTATTTATTTACGCCCAAAGTTGTCATAAATTTAGTGTTAAAATAGGAATCTTTTGAGGCTCGTAACTTTAAAATCAATATTTTCAATGTTTGATATATCAATAAACCTAGATATTGGCAAGACAAACCGATATAATACTTAGTTTTGAGTATACAGAATATCAAATAATTTAGTAATTACCCACCTACCTTCGTTTGTATGTTATGTACCCCGAAAGCACCGAACTGAGCCCACTTAAATATCGTATTACGCAGCTCTCACTGAAAGCACTTATACTTAGGTAGGTATCTACTTACTGAAGCTTTTACCCGAACTGCGAAATTATGCTTTTACGTAAACAATTTGGTAATACTAAGGTTTAATATTGACTAGCTGATTCTCGCGGCTTCGCTCGCGTGGATTTAGGTTTTAAAAATCCCGTGGGAACTCTTGTTTTTCCAGGACAAAAAGTAGCCTATCCATAGTAGCCCGGAGATGCAAGGATGCAGTACCAAATTTCGTATAAACATTTAAACGGATTATTCTTCAAAAATCCCGTGGGATCACCACGATTCCTTACAGCATCAGGACTGAGGAGTTGGATCCTCGAGTAATTCAAAAAGTCTTTACTTGGTAAGTGCCTCCAATATCAATTTATAACCGACAATTTCTAAAACTGGTAGGTACAATTCCATCAAACCAATACTCCTGATCGGCTTTTTAAGCAGCATCGTACTGTAACGCTAATCCACTAGGGTGGTAACTAGCCGATGCCTCCCATCAGACTAGACCAGAGACAATTTAGAAATTGCGAAAGGGCGTGGCGTGTGGAAGTCCCTACAAGAAACCTATGTCCAGCAGTGGACGTCTATAATTGGTTGATGATAATCGGGCCCGGGACCTCCAACTTTGCACGTTAATTTGCAATGTTTTTATACAAGTTTACTTCATGTTCGCAAAGAGAGATCACGGAGAATTTTACCATGCCCAAAGTGAACAAAGGCCTAAAGCTCGGTGCACACTGTGGAAACAGGGTGTGAAATAAAACACACGTGTTGTGAAACAAGCTTTACTTTACTTTGCTTTTATGGACGCGTGTTAATTATATAACGAACAATGATATAGGGTTATTAATATCCAAGATACAGTTCAGTAATATCGTTATCAGGACAAAAGCTGGCTCTTCGTGCAAAGGCTCAACCTGGCTGTTAAGTTGACCTGGCTGTCCTGGCATTCCACAAGGGGATGATCCATACAGTAATCAGTACCCTTATTAAGTATAAATGCGAAAGTGTGTTTGTTTGTTGATTTGTTGGTTTGTCCTTCAATCACGTCGCAACCGTACAACGGATTGATGTGATTTTTAGTATGGGTATAGATAAAGACCTGGAGAGTGACATAGGCTATTTTTATTGCTTGAAATCAAAGAGTTCCCACGAGATTTTAACCGACTTCAAAAAAGGAGGAGGTTCTCAATTCGACTGTATGTTCTTTTGTATGTTTCTTACGCAATTACTCCGTCAATTATGAACCGATTTTGATGATTCTTTTTAAAATTTAAATCCACGCGTACGTAGTCGCGGGCATCAGCTAGTACGTAAAAAATTTAAAACAACTATATACCTAAGCATGTTAAAAATTCATAGATAGGCAGGTTATACTATACACAAGAGAATATTTGGCCACTTTGCTTGGCGTTTGTGGACTATGAGAAAGTCTAAACTAAACTAGAACGAAACTAGTCGGGCTAACGTCGACTACACACGTGAGTACAGCCGGGACAGATATTATTTAGTATGAGAAAGTCTTCGATTAATCATCAAATATGCATAAGGACTACAATCAAAAAAGAGCTTGAAGACCGAAGTCTTCGAATAGTGCGTTTTGCCAGTTATGGCATACCTATATTATGGATCCGAGAGATAGTGGCCAACTATATAGGCCTCATAAAAAGTTCAGAGTCTCTCAGGGGGCGATGGAGAGAGGAAGCACACCGGAAAGCTCAGCGTTGGAAGACCCCCACTAGGTGGACAGACGACATCGAACGAGTCGCAGCCAGCCGCTGAAATGGCGGCGGTGCAGTACCGTGGCGTGTGGAAGTCCATACAGGAGACCTATGTCCAGCAGTGGACGTCTATCTGTTGATGATGATGATGATGACTACAATCAAAAGTGGGTGAAAATGATAAATAGTCTCTGGTGAAAATAGTTAACTAACATTGTTACTTTGTTGCGGCGGAGCTAATATAAAGCGTGCAAAAATAAAATCGGGTCACTTTAATTATTTTCAAGTGTGTTTCTTTGTTTTTTCATATCTATGGCGTTAAAGCAAAAAAGAGACCGGGAGACGCGACAAAAAAAGATCGTGAATTCTCCTACATATGGCATGGATCGTATTCAACGGTTCACTGACGAGAGAGAACGGGATAGGCTGTGCCCTTAGTACGAGCTTGCATATCTCGAGAACTTTGATAGATTTCGAGTACCGAAACTCTATAACATCAAATCAATGTGGACCTAAAGTCTCTCGTTTGGGGTTCGTCCAGACACCTGTAGCCAGCGCTCCTTGCGAAAACATCACTACCAAATGCGAAAGTGTGTTTTTTTGTTGATTTATTGGTTTGTTCTTCAATCACTTTGCAACGGAGAAACGGATTGACGTAATTTTTTGCATGGATATACTTAAAGATCTGCAGAAACTCAGAAAGAGAGGGACAAATGCTATTTTGTTCCTTGAAAATCAAAGAGTTCCCACGGGATTTTTAAAAACCTAATTCCACGCGGACGAAGCTAGTATACTTATGATTACTTATTAGATTAGGTAGGAACTCCAGCTATAAGTAACATTTACTTAAGTCAATAATTCACAAGACTAGACAGTCTATAAATACCCAGTTTGCGTGTAGCAACATGATATTTTGGCCGATTTTATTGTATTTTTATGTATCGTCGAATAATCATTATTTTAAAGTGTAGAAATATTTTCTGCTTATTTGCTTCATTATAGTGTCCCGATGTTCGATATCTATTCGTCGGCGAGATATTCTAACTTGTGCTAAGGATACAGAACTGCATACTGCAGAGGTAACGAATACTGGGAACCGATATAGCTGCGACACTGGCCGTTGACTGGAGACAAGTTTTTTTTACGTGCTTTTTACCCAACTACAGCTAGGTTATGTACCTAGGGATAGAGTACAGAGCCTTAGTAGCTCAACCGATAAAGGGTGGACTGAAAACCGAAAGGTCGACGGTTCAAACCCCGCCCGTTGCACTATTGTCGTACCTACTCCTAGCACAAGCCTGACGCTAGTTGGAGGGAAAGGGGAATATTAACATGGCTAATATTCTTTTCTTACAAAAAAATCTTTAAACAAGTTTAAAGAATCTACTTAAAGTGCTCATGGAAAAGTATACCAAAGATTATGTCAAAAAGAGCGTAGATTCGATTCGCTCTAGCAATGCGAGGGACGGCAATGCCTTTTTATGTAGGTATAGTTCGCGGCAGGTCGAGATAGCAATCGGGGCATGAGGCGGAGGGATGCCCCGCACATCCGCACGTTACCCGCGCTCGCCCGCACCGTATTAATGCGGGGGCTGTATGCGTGTGCGGGCGTCCACATCCCGACTGCCATCTCGACCTGTCACGTACTATACCTACATAGCACAATATGGTAAATTGAAGATTTGAAAAGAGCAATCGCCGAGTTTCTTGCTGGTAGTGCGGGCACTTCTAAAGACCGCAAGATTCACTTGACGACTTCCGATTGACTTGATGATCCCACCGATATCAACGTTAACAACGCTTGTAAATGTTTATTTGAATAAAAATTATTTCTAGTTACCTACTTCTACTGTTTTGTCTGGTGGGTAACCTTTGTCAAAAAATATAAATTCCTAAACTGTAGACGTCCTGATATTAGCCGATGAATGTATGGTCACCTGCAGGAGCTATATTTAAAGATCGTCAACACGACGAGCACAGGAATTACTGGATAAAACGGGAGCACTGCTCTCTCTACGTAGGGTCACCATGTCATGTCAAATTAAGTATAAGGTCCTGACAAAAAGCCACTTGGCCAACCGCCGTAGGGTAACAGCTAAAGTGTGTCAGATCGCAATCACCTCTAACAAAGGTTTCTATTGAAGTTTACACGGACACCCCACCATTACACCATTACCACCATTGTTACACACCATTTGAATGAATGAATGAATGAAATATGCTTTATTGTACAGCATCATAAAAGGAAACACAAAAGTATAAGAATTCACAACAAAAATAGAAGTACAATGATAAGGTTATTATTATTAGTCATTTGTGCCACTTAGGCTAGAGGTTCGCCGGCCAATAATAGTTTTTATATTTTGACGACATTATTGTGCCAAGACAGCTCATACTGTTATTATGTACTAGCTGATGCACGCGACTTCATTCGCATGGATTTAGGTTTTAAAAATTCCTATGACTAAAAAAAGTAGCCTATGTCACTCTTCAGGCTTTTAACTATACCCATGCAAAAAATCACGTCGATCTGTTGTTCTGTTGTGACGTGATTGAATGACAAACCAACAAACCAATAAACAACACACACTTTCGCATTTATAATAAGGGTACTGATATGAATAATAGAAAGGAGCACCACCCTCAGAAAGAAGAGTATTATGCAAACATAGAGAAATCCACTGAAATTTATCAGAAAATCCCTAATCCACGCGGGCGGAGTCAAGGGAATCAGCTAGTTATTCAATAAAATAATAATGAGTCAGTTCCACTAGGTGGACAGATGACATCACACAAGTCGCAAGGAGCCGCTGAATTCAGACAGCGTAAGACCGTGGCGTGTGGAAGTCCCTACAAGAGACCTTTGTCCAGCAGTGGACGTTAATCGGTTGATAATGATGATGATGATTGTAAACTCATTAGAGACATTTTCAAAGTTCGGTATAATATATATCGGCACTTTTTCTCTCTCTCAAGACTAACCATTGTTTAAAAATCCTGACAAATCCAGGCAAATAGTGCCATCTGGTAACCCTATCTACGCGTTCTAGTGATGAGTAAACGTAGGTTGCGTTCTGCGACTCAGCTAGAATGTACCTAAAGATTTTCAACCAGAAAATATCACTATACCTATCATGTTTCTCAATGTATATTAAAACACACACACATACGTAGTCGTAAAAAAATGTGAGTAAAATAAGTAAATAGCCAATCGATTGGAATACCTATGTAGTATGTACTTAGTTAATTATAATATCTTACAATAATCATTTTCAAAATTAATTGATACTTAATTCTAATCAATTAGGGTACACAAAAACTAAACTATTCGCTAATTCCAGGTCAAAGATTATCTTCCATCCTTAGGGAACATCGAAAAAGCATGCCTTGCCTCTGTCTCTACCAGCTCTACAGTTCTTCACTCTTAGTCTTAAATATTCTGGACTCTACTTTACAAAAGAAATTATTTATGTTTTCTTAGTATTAATTTGTTTTAACTTCTAGTTTTGTCTAAGTATACTTAATCGAATATTTAACACCAATATTTTTCCAAAGTCGAAGAAAAAAACTTTTTTTGTACAATAATGCCGTACCTATTCTATTGTTTACTTATGCGGAAAAAACGAACAAAATGGATGCGCAAAGCCAATATTTTGCAATAAAGACACAGGGATGACACAAAGAAGGAGTACTTATGTTAAGTTTTTTGGAATAGCAGGGCAGTGTCTCGATTCTTACCTCCATATCGGTAGGGCTGCTTCGACGGTCGGGACGGGGCGTCGAGCGTGCGGTCTCAGCTCGGTGCGGAGCGCGAATGCCGCACCGCACCGCTAGGACGCTCCCCTATCGATCTGTCTACCCAGTACCCGGTCCCAGCAGCCGTGACGGTCTTCCTGCACGCATGTACCCCACCCTTAAGCAGCGGCTAGGCAAGATTTATTACTTTTTCCGGAGATGACCGGATTTTCCTTGCAATGTTGCGATCAAGTTGTTTCAGTTTTATTTTTGTTATCGATATAAACAATCTAAGATACCTACCTACCTCACTACTTAAGTAGACCATACACAAACGTTTTAAAGAGATTATTGATATTAATAGCCTCTAACATAATATTGTATAAAATAACAAGTTTTCAGTTCAATAACTTAATACTATAGGTACTAGGTATATCTCTAGGTACACGACAGCTCGAGATGGCAATCGGAGTGGAGACGCCCCGCACACCCGCACTGCCCCCATATTAACCCGGTGCAGGTGAGTGCGGGAGACGTGCGAGTGCGGGGCGTCCCCCCGTCTCATACCCCGATTGCCATCTCAACGTGTCGGGTGTCTTAACATTACTTTGTAGGTAAATAGATAGAAAAAGGACTTGTGGTTGACGTCCCACTAGGCTGTTATCTACAGAGCACGGGCTTCCTCTAAGAATGAGAAGAGGAGTTTAGCCATAGTCCACCACGCTGGTCAAGTGCTGATTGGCCGACTTGACACACCTTTGATACCCAACCCACATTAAGGAGATTAACTCTCAGGCACTCAGGTTTTTCTTCACCGTTAAAACAACTAAAAAGGCGTATAACTCCGAAAGTTAGAGATGCGTACCCATGATTGAACCTCGAATCACCCGAATAGGAAGCTGACGTCTTAGCCACTAAGCTACCACCACTACGCAATTAACCACTGATTGAGTATTGAGCATTATTTTTGTAAACCACTTACGTACCAGTTGCGTGTACGCACCAGTACGTACGTGCGTATTGCCAGTGATGACTGATGACATAATATGGATCCGAGACATGGTCGCTAACTATGGGCCTCATAAGAAAGCTCAGAGTCACTCAGCGGGCGATGAAGAGAGCTATGCTTGGAGTTTCTCTACGTGACCAAATCAGAAATGAGGAGATCCGTAGGGGAACTAGAGTAACTGACATAGCTCAACGGATTGCGAAGTTGAAGTGGCAATGGACAGAGCACATAGTTCGTACAACCGATAGACGTTGGGGTCCCAAGGTGCTGGAATGGCAACCTCACACCGGAAGATACAGCGGTGGATACCCCCACTAGGTGGACGGACGACATCAGACGAGTCGCAGGGAGCCGCTGGAAGTCCCTACAAGAGACCTATGTCCAGCAGTGGACGTCTATCGGTTGATGATGATGATGATGACTTACGTACGTACTTATTTTTTTAACTAATTCAAACTAAAGTGTACCTACCTAACATCCTGGGTTAAGTGTATCAATGGACTACTCAAGACGGCTTCATAATATACATATTATGTACCTATTACATATGCCACGTTCTAAGAAAGGTATTCGTTGTCTTGTAATGTCTTTAACTAACGACCACAATAAGATAAATAATGTTAAGAGAAAAGATGTGTTTCATAATTATTGTTTATAAATGAGAAAGTAGAAGTAAATAAGTGTACTTATACTAAGCTAATAGGTATTTACTCATCGCCTAATCATATCAACAGTTATTGACCTATGTTAAGGTACATGCGAGTGGGTAAGTACCTACTCGTATGATGGCGTTAAGAACCCGCTGCACCTATAAAACTCTTTTTTTTTTAATTTATAGACTAGCGCTTGGCTGCAATCAGAGCTGGTGGCAAGTGATGATGCAGCCTAAGATGGAGCTCGCTTGCCTAGAAGATGCCTATTCACTCTTGACTTGAAGGTACCCATATTATAGTTGGAGGGGAAAACTGATGCTGGAAGGATGTTCCAAATCTTAGCGGTTCGAATCAGAAATGAGGAGGCAAATCGTTTCGTACGTATCCGTGGAATTTCGACTACGTACGGGTTCAGATCTTGGCAATGCCTTGCGGTACGATAGTAGAAACTAGAAAGGTGAAGGAGGAACCAGGTTGAAAAGTTCTTCGGCACACTCTCCGAAATATGTATATCCTGTAAAATACCGATAGACAGGCAACTTTACGCCGATGTTCCAAACTTTGAAGTTTAGAATTGACCAACGCTTCGTAACCAATGAGTCTTCTAGCGTGACGGTCCACCGAATCGAATGCATCAAGCTGATACTTGGCAGAACCATGGCATAAATGGCTGCAGTACTCCATGTACGAACGATCTTGTGCTTGGTACAGGGTAAGAAGCTGTTCCGAAAAATCCACCGAAGCTGCCCTGGTACTGGCGAATTAAATCCTAGTTCATCTCCTAGCGGGGGAAAAATCAAAAATCTATGGACTGAAATTGTCAGAAGAAAGAAGAGCTCTCAAATGACCTGCTTGGATGGCAAGAAGAATGGGATCAGTCCAGAAATGACTTATGAACGCAAAGGCTGATTAGAAATATAAAGATGGGTATCCAAGACACGGAATAATGACGTTCCGGATGTCACAGTGTTTACACACACATCAACGAAGGTTGAACCTCTCAGGCTCTTATAGTCCATTTGGTGTACCTACCGCAATAGAAGACAGTACCTAACTCAGTGCTGTGTAGCTATTTTTGAATTGGCATTATACTTATATTTTAACGCAGTGATTTTAATACGGTTTTATTATCTTTTTAATCCCGTTCAATAATAACATTTTGGTCAGGAATGAAACGAAGCGTATCTTTGTGGGTTATTGCTGTACTTATCGGTACAAAACAACATTATGCGATGTTGCTCCGAACACGCAATGTTCAAATGGAATTATTTCATTATTTTTGGTACGCATTTATCTTTTTTTACCTACCCTATATCGTCATCATCATCATGATCAACCCATTACCGGCTCACTACAGAGCACGGATCTCCTCTCAGAGTGAAAAGGGTTTTGGCCATAGTCTATCACGCTGGCCATGTACGGATTGGTGACTTCACACACCTTTGTGAACATTATGGAGAACTCTCAGGCATGCAGGTTTGTTCACGATGTTTTCCTTCACTGTTAAAGCATCCTGCTCCTAGCACAAGCCTGACGCTTAGTTGGAGAGGAAAGTGGAATATTAGTCATTTAACATGGCTAATATTCTTTTTAATAATAATCACCGCTTTAGCTTTATACTTACATACTTATATCGAATATTATAGTTACTTAATTACATTGTGGTTATGATATAAGTGCCTTTTCTGAATCCAGGTTTCACCGTACCATTATGTTTCGGAGCAGAGCCCTTTAGGCCGCGAGATGGTTCCGTACCTTTTTTAGTAAGTATGGCTAATAGACCCGCAACTTGCTAATGCACGTGGCCGCCATTTTAGTGACGGCACTCGGCAGCACTAGACTGAGGTTTTGAGTTGATGGTAGGTATATTGTTATTTCGGCTGACGTCATTTCAATGTTTATGAGACATGTTTCCAGCGCAATAGCAATTTGCGAGACTTATACTTAGCTTAAACTAACACAACAAAATGACAAGTTCACTGTTCAAGAACGAGTCTAGATCTATTCTAAGATGGATGTGGGCTACTCTGGAAGGGGTATGGCGGTTTTTTTTATTAAACCCATACCCCTTTGGTTTCTACAAGGCATCATACTGGAACGTTAAATCGCTTGGTGGTACGGCTTTGCCGGTAGGGTGGTAAATAGCCACGGTCGGAGCCTCCCACCAGCCCAGACCAGAAATTTGGAAATTATAAAATTCCAAACCCCTGCCGAGACTCGAACCCGGGACCTCCCACTGCAACAGAGAGGTCGTAAAAACTCTACCGATATTTAGACGTTACTGCTCTAGAACTCTACAAAAGAACTATTTCGAGCTGTGGATGTCTAAACTTCACGGGTTTTTGCCTGTGTCCATTAACTCCCTGCTATTCGTTTGACGTTAATTCTATTCGATCTATATTCTAGTAACCTCGAGGTTAGAGGTCTCCGTTTTTGTAGGTATACTTCAGTTCCCGCTACCGTGGCCTCTGCGTGGGCACTCTAGTGTCCCAAACAGCGGTCATCACTGCGGCGATTTGCGTCACCGACCCCACCATCCCAACTCACGACACTCGACCGATCAACGTGGTTACTGGCACATCATACCGACATCCGCGGCGAGGCATACGAGTACAAGTCACTAAGATCATTATACCCAAGCGTGAGTATCTCCATCATTATCAGAACTCACGATCCATGATCCATCAATGTAGTTACCGGCACATCATATCGACACCCAAAGCGAGGCATACGCGTAACCATAACTAAGTACATTATACCTAAGCGTGAGTATCTCCATCATTATCAGAACTCACGATCTATGGTCCATCAATGTAGTTACCGGCACATCATATCGACACCCAAAGCGAGGCATACGCGTAACCATAACTAAGTACATTATACCTAAGCGTGAGTATCTCCATCATTATCAGAACTCACGATCTATGGTCCATCAATGTAGTTACCGGCACATCATATCGACACCCAAAGCGAGGCATACGCGTCACCATAACTAAGTACATTATACCTAAGCGTGAGTATCTCCATCATTATCAGAACTCACGATCTATGGTCCATCAATGTAGTTACCGGCACATCATATCGACACCCAAAGCGAGGCATACGCGTCACCGTGACTAAGTACATTATACCCAAGCGTAAATATCTGCATTACCATCCTCTCTCACGACACAGGACGCAACAACCAACACTCACGATGAGCATACACTCACGACATTGAACCCATCAAAGTCGTCATGGGCACAACAAACCCACAACCGCAGCGAGGGATGAGCGTCCAAGTCACTAAGATAATTATGTATACCCAAACGTGAGTATCATCACCATAGGAACTAATGGTTTATCTTGTCCATCTAAAGTCGAAACACGGCCTAGTTTAAAGCCACGATATTGAGTAGTAGTATAGGTACACGCCTGTGATAAAACCTAAAGAAATTGTGGGAGCGGATAGATCGATACAAATATATTTGCTTAGGTAACATAAATAAGACTAGTAGGTAAACGTAGAGAACGTAAAATACAGCATAACTTCACTGCCAGTGGGGGTGTTTGCAAAGCCCAAGTTTCAAAGCCTCTTTAATCTTTACAATTTACTTTGTTGTTATTACTTATCTGTTTTATTGATAGTTATTTATATTGCGTAAAAAATGACTTATCCAGACTTATCACTGAGGTTGCATTGGTGCTAAATAAACATTTTAGGACCAACGGACCGGTGCCATTTTGACTGTTCAATGGGCCTGTCCTTACGAAGTAATATATAAGTCAATGCTTATCACGCATCATTTTAGCTTTTCAAAAGTAGCTACGATTTTAGTCCTTATTTTATTTGACATGACAGTTGACCCACAGAGTTTAAAATGGCGCGTGGGAAGTCATTTTGTACGGACTATAGTCGGTACAAAGGGACTATAGTCAAGGTTCGTTGTCCACTTGGACGAAGTTGCGGGTAGGAATAAATGACAGACTGACTGATCTATCAACGCACAGCTCAAACTAGGACGGATCTGGCTGAAATTTGGCATGCAGATGGTTACTATGACACAGACATCCGCTAAGAAAGGATTTTTGAACATTCAATCTCTAAAGGGGTAAAACAGGAGTTCAACATTTGTGTAGTACATGCGGTCAAAGTCGCATAAGCTAATCCATACTAATATTATAAATGCGAAAGTGTGTCGTGTTTCTGTCTGCTAGCTTTTCACGGCCCAGCAGTTCAACCGATTTTTATGAAATTTGGTACAGAGTTAGCTTACATCCCGGGGACGGACATAGGCTTTTTATCCCGGAAAATTAAAGAGTTCCCACGGGACTTTTATAAAACTAAATCCACGTGGGTGAAGTCGCGGGAATCATCTAGTTGAATAATAAACAAGGTGTCAGTGTCAGGGCTAGATCTAATACCTAAATAGGTCTGTCCAAGTTCTGAGTGACTGGTCGTCTATTATCCTAAGTGGATCAATTTCAATGAACGCTAGATGCAACCTCAACCGTGGCGACACCCGGAAAGGGGGCCCGGCTGAAAATCAGTGCTGCATGGTTTTGTGCATCATGTACAAGGCATACAGCATTGTGCGGAGCTGGATCCTTTTTTCGGGTTGTGCCACACATGACCATTGATTAATATATTAACTAGCTTATGCTCGCGACTTCATCCATGTGGATTACACAAATTTCAAAAACCTATTTCACCCCTTTAGGGGTTGAATTTTCAAAAATCCTTTCATAGCGGGTGCCTACGTCATCTATCTCACTTGGTCAATTTTTTTTGCAGTGAATAACAGTACAGCGGATAGAGCGTACATGATACAGAAGTCCCCGGCCATCTTGCTGCTAGCCAGGAAGGTGCCCGACGTGCTGACGGAGGTGCCACTGCGACCTATAGTCATCGACTACAAGGGGGAGGAGACGATCAGTTTGCATGAAGAGTGCTTGACGGCGGGCTGGCATTTTTTTTATAAAGGGGTAGGTGTAAAGTACCTATGCTGTACAGTGCTGATAAATAATAAACTTAAAACTTAAGGCACCTTTAATGCCAGAAAATCAAAGAGTTCCCACGGGATTTGTTAAAACCTACCTACTTAATACTTAATATTATAAATACGAAAGTGTGTTTGTTTGTTAGTTTATTGATTTGTCCTTCAATCACGCTGAACCGTTGCTAGTAGGTAGTTAAACTTTAAAGACCTGCGGGGTAATTTGATAACTCAGTATTCAACACTAAAATATGATAGCGATCAAATTCATTTAACAATGATTGGTTTGGTTCTACATTGCTGCTTCACTGAGTGATATTAAAATGTATTTTCGTAGAAAACCTTCAATGTATTAAAAATAAATGTCAAATGAATCAACGATTTCCGATTAAAAAAACACGGGATTATATAAAAAAGACGGGATTAAAAAAACATAATAAGTACAAACGAAGTCGCAAACATCATCTTTACATAGTATAAAACAAAGTCGCTTCCCGCCGTCTGTCCTTATGGTCGCTTAGATCTTTTAAACTACGCAACGGATTTTAATGCGGTTTTTGTCAACCGATGAGTGATTCGAGAGAAATGTTTATACCTATGTTAATTAATATATTTTTTATTTTTTTTAAAATTAATATTGGTTTGTGTTCATTTGTTGAAATATGACTATAATTGTTCACCACACTAGTAGGTATCTACATTGCCGAGATACCCGGGGCGGGTCAATAGTTTTATAATAAACTAGCTTATGCTTGCAACTTCATCTGCATGAACTACACAAATTTTAAACCCCTATTTCACTACCTTGGGGGTTGAATTTTCAAAAATCCTTTCTTAGCCGATGCCTACGTCATATAGCTATCTGCGTGCCAATTTTCATTTTCATCCATCCAATAGTTTGAGCTGTGCGTTGATAGATCAGTCAGTCAGTCAGTCACCTTTTCCTTTTATCATCATCATCATCATGATCAACCCACCGCCGGTTCACTACAGAGCACGGGTCTCCTCTCAGAGTGAGAAGGGTTTGGCCATAGTCTACCACGCTGGCCATGTGCGGATTGGTAGACTTCACATACCTTTGAGAACATTATGGAGATCTCTCAGGCATGCAGGTTTCCTCACGATGTTTTCCTTCACAGTTAAATCAAGTGATATTTAATTACTTAAAAAAACTCACATAACTTCGAAAGTTAGAGGTGCGTGCCCGGGATCGAACCCCCGACCTCCGATTAGAAGGCGGGCGTCCTAACCACTAGGCCATCACAGCTTTTTTCCCTTTTAAGTATATATTTAGACTAGATGATGCCCGTGACTTCGTCCGCGTGGATTTAGGTTTTGAAAATCCCGTGGGAAATGTTTGATTTCCGAAAGTATCTCTGTACCAAATTTCGTCAAAATCGGTTGAACGGATGGACCGTGAAAGGCTAGCAGACAGACAGATAGACAGACAGACACACTTTCGCATTTATAATATAAGTATGGATGGATAAATAAATTCCGTTTGTAGGATAAAATCTACCCGGGCCTCAAGTTCCTGCTGCAGCGCAATGTCCGAGCGCAATACGTCAGCGTGGTGAAGAAAAACCTGTGGTGCAACACCATCACGCTCAAGTTCCAGAAGGCCATGACCAACCTTGGCTACACGGGAGATTTTGAAGACGACGTCTCTATATGCACACGAGATGTGAGTTTTCCTTCCAAGGAGAAGGTGGACTTCGTCTTTGAGGGTCAGACCTTCGCTATGCTGAAAGTTTCTATGCGCTTTGTCCCCAACACAAAGAGCAACGATCAGCGATAATGAAGTTTGTATATATATGGTGGTTTTGGCAGATAACAGGTAAAAAAGAAGTTATAATAAAATCTTTCGTCAAAGTACAAAGTGTAATTTATGTATATTTTCTTCGGAACAGTATTAGAAATCATGTCTATGGATTTCACCCTCAGGGTGAGACCTATTAAGCGAACTCTGTCTTAGCTTAGGCTTAAGACAGAGTTAAAACGAGACAGAGCTATATCTCTCACATAAATCTGTCTCGTTTTATCTCAATCTTAGGTCTGAGCAAAGTCAAAAGTACGCTCTATAGATCTCAGCCTCAGGCATGCAGATTTCCTCACGATGTATTCCTTCACCGTTAAAGCAACCGATACGCACATAACTTGGAGTTGCTGCCTAGGATTGAACCCTAGACTCCAAGAATAATAGACTTTACTTTACCGACTATATTGTACTAGGTACCTACTGTTCAATTCAAGGTTTAGGAGAAAACTTATCAAAACCTATTTTTGCAGCCTAATCTAGAAGCTCAACCTTGTCATGTAAGTTACTATTTATCTAAATATACCTATACATATCATCGTCATCATCAACCGATAGACGTCCACTGCTGGACATAGGTCTCTTGTAGGGACTTCCACACGCCACGGTCTTGCGCCGTCTGAAGCCAGCGTCTCCCTGCGACTCGTCTGATGTCGTCCGTCCACCAAGCTTATGCTCGCGACATCGTCCGCGTGGACTACACCAAACTACTTTACCCCCAAAAGTGATTGAATTTTCAAAAATCCTTTCTTAGCAGATGTCTACGTCATAATAGCTATATCTGCAATATGCATTCCTTTGAGCCCGATCCTTCCAGTGTTTTGAGCTGTGCGTTGACAGATCAGTCAGTGAATCAGCTTTTCCTTTTATTATAAGTATAATACTAGCGACCCGCCCCGGCTTTTTCCGTCCGTCCGTTCCGTTCCGTCATTTTGTTCAAATATCGTCATATTTTATCAAATTAACACAAACTAATATTAAACTATACCTATAAGCCTTCTTCTTGAAGCACTCTTTCTATTGGTGAAAACCGCATTAAAATCCGTTGCGCACTTTAAAAGATCTACGCGTTCATACATACATACAGACAGCGGGAAGCGACTTTATTTTATACTATGTAGACGACCTCCCTGGCGCAGTGGTTAGCGCTGTGGTGTTATTAGTAGGAGGTCCCGGGTTCGATTCCTGGCAGGGATTTGGAATTTTAGTTCACAGATTTTGCGGCATTTGCACAGGCTTTGGCCGTGGCTAGTTACCACCCTACCGGCAAAGCCGTACCGCCAAGCGATTTAGCGTTCCGGTACGATGCCGTGTAGAAACCAAAGGGGCATGGGCTTATTAAAAACTGCCATACCCCTTCCAGGATAGATTCCCCTTCCCCGCTACCATCTTAGACTGCATCGTCACTTACCACCAGGTGAGATTGTAGTCAAGGGCTAATCTGTATCTGAATAAAAAATAAAAAAATGTAAAGATGTAGAGATATAGATAGATATCGTAACTTTTAACTTTTATAGATCATAATTTTTATTTATTTATATACGGCGAATATGGTGCAGAGAGTTTGTTTGCTTTATTATAAGCTCGAATGTATATCGTCCAGGGTATGTACGGAGCGCCGCTGGTATGCCGGGGCAAGGCGATCGGCATGCTGACGGCCCCGGAAGCTCAGTGGTCGAACTGCACCGGCTACTCCAACCTGGTGCAGGTGTTCAATTCCAAGCTGATACGAAACTTCATGCACTGTGTGAGCAGGTACTGAAGCACCCTTATCATCAACCCATCGTCAGCTCACTACTGAGCACGGGTCTCCTCGGGACCGAACAGAATGAGGAGGGTTTAGGAAACTTCGCGTCAAAATAACCAACATCATCATCATCAGCCAATAGACGTCCACTGCTGGACATAGGTGTCTTGTAGGGACTTCCATACGCCACGGTCTTGCGCCGCCTGGATCCAGCGGCTCCCTGCGACTCGTCTGATGTCGTCCGTCCACAGTCAGTGGGAGGTCTTCCAACGCTGCGTCTTCCGGGAAAAAAAATAACCAACAGTCGATATTATTAAATATTCATAAGAAATCGTGATGTTATAAACTCACAAGTCTTAACATGTGTTGCACATCTGGGCGACGCGTTGCACCTCAATACTGCACCGGCCAAGTGCGAGTCAGGCTCGCGCACCGAGGGTTCCGTACTACAGTCGTATTTATTCGACATTTTGTACGATAAATCAAAAACTATGATGCATAAAAATAAATAAAAATCAGTTTTACAAGGCACAAGTGAAGCTCTTTCATATGATACCCCACTTGATATAGTTATCTTACTTCGATAGGTAATTGAAAACTCTAATTATACTTAGTTCATGACCACAACCCTTTTTTTGTGTGATGTAACCACAAATTCACGGTTTTCATATTTTTCCCCTTATGTCTGCTATAAGACCTACCTACCTGCCAAATTTCATGATTCTAGGTCAACGGAAAGTATACCCTGTAGGTTTCTTGACGGACAGACAGACAGACAACAAAGTGATCCTATAAGGGTTCCGTTTTGCCTTTCGAGGTACGGAACCCCAAAAATATCTTATTGCTTGGTAAATAATTCATAGCACTGCATATTCTGGTCACTGGTGACTTGTAGTTCACATGCACATGAATTATAAATACCTATATTATGAAATAGAGGTCGAGATAGCAATCGGGGAGGAAACGCCCCGCACACCCGCACAGCCCCAGTGCGGGCGAGCGCGGGTGACGTGCGGAAATGCGGGGCGTCTCCCCTAGCCTCATACCCCGATTGCTATCTCGACATGTCGCGTTAGTATACCTACATAGTTAATCATTAATGTTTCCAGTTTATTCGAGCCAGAGTTCAAACTCAGTTGGGAGGCAATGAAGAAGGGGATGGAGAATGGCGACGAAGACCACTTCGACTATTTGCAGGACATATACGACAGCATGTTGTATGACGCGAGCAGCTCCGAGGAGGTGTAGCATTCTCAGAATGCAGAACAATGTATTCTGAGGTAGCATTGTGCAGTTTTTCAGGTCTTCAATATTGCTGACTTAGAGCTAGTGTGCACAGCGCCAGCGGTAAATTTCGTACGATTTTTCCGCAAAATCTGTGAACTATTGAACTACATAGAAGTACGCGCACTGCGGTATTATTTCCGGATTTTGATAGATTAAAACTCATGTTTGCGGATTCTAAAACGCACCGCAACTTACCGCACCGTAGTGCGCGCTAGCTCTTACCTAGTGCTTTCGGTACGAGACTACACTTTCTTTGGATATTTCATTGCTTATGATTCGATTTCAGTGCCTTTACTCTATCCACGCAAAGAACTTAGAATAGGACTCTCTCTGTTACGTAATCCCATACTTACAAATGACAGAGTCAAAAAACTCAGTGGACGTTAAGGCTCAACTCACAATGGCGCAGAGTCGAAGCGACGCGACGCGTCATGTCTTGCAGCGCAACGCGCGCCTTTGCGCGTCTGTTTTCTGTACTAAATCGTCGTATATTGTCCTGTCGTCTGTCCGTTGTGGTCGATGTCTGACGCGTCACTGCGCCCGAGTACTTGCGGCGACTAGAGAATCCAGCCGAGCATCGAAGCGCGAATGCGCGCGTCAACGCGCGCTTTTATATTTACATAGCACAAATTTGTACTGAAATAATAGACCAATAGAAATGAATATGCTGTAGGCGGAAAAACATGACGCGTCGCGTCGCTTCTACTCTGCGCCAGTGTGAGTTGAGCCTAACCAATTCGAGTCACCGACCAATCACAAACGGAACTATGTTTTCGTATGCTTTGAAAGTATAGCATGAGTTCTGCTTAATAAAGACCCCATTTACCTGGTACACATTTTCTGAGGAAAAAAATATAGGATACTCGTATAGTGTTAGTAAACTAATGTGCACCTAGGTACGTTAACCTAACGAATAAATTTACTAGTTTCTACTGACTAATTGAAAGATATCAGGTACCTACCTACTAAAGGTACGTAAAAAAATATTACTCAAGTCTGAGTGCTGAACTGCTGACAGAATAATAGGGTCTTGGACTGTAGTAATAAAATGATATAATTTTTTGTATAGCGGCAGTTTATGGGGCTAGAATTCATTATTAAAGAGAATAATTTTAAAAAAAACATGATTTTTATTTATTTTCAACATGAACCTGTGAAAGTCACCCTGCGCTGTACGGAAGGTAAATAATAACGTCACAATCCGTAAACAACCATTTTTTCAATGTTTTAAATTGATATAAGGCTAACTTTAAGTTTTATTGTAATATTTTTAGTAATTTTTAAACTTAAAATCAGGTTGATCATGATGAATGCGGATTTTTGGTCAACGCGTTTCAGCGAGATTCAGCGCACCTCAGGTGGGCATCGGCCTTTAGCATTTAAAAGGGATGAAGGGATTTTCTGTTCGACTTCCAAAAAAAACAACGAAAATTATAATAAATAGGTTTTATTATTTCAAAACATCACGAAAATATTATCAAACAATTTAAACTTAAATCTAAATTTAACCTACGCTGTGTACTTCTTTATAATCAAATGCATCTGGTTTCTACATACATCGCACTATGCACAAATAGACATAATATTTTACCACGAAACAAAAGGTCTGTTCAGAACACGGAACAGAAAAGCAAGGTTGAAGAAGTGTCGCCTGAAATCATTTAGGAGGCGAAACTAATTAGCCCGCGTGTTTGTATATCGAAAGAAAACGTTAGAAAACAGATGAAAAGAAAGATAGATGAAGGTAAGGTACTAAATCCTAATTAATTTTTTATTTTCCGGCATAAAAAGTAGCCTATGTCACTCTCCAGGGTATAATCTACCCCCATTCCAAATTTCAGCCCAATCCGTCCAGTAGTTTTTGCGTGATTGAGTAACAAACATCCAAACTTCCACACTTTCACATTTATAATATTATATTAGGATTAGGATTAAAAAATAAATAAACAAATTTGTAGTTTTTGAGGCCAAAAATTGATTATTTGAACATCCGAAATATGTCTCGGCATCGCTTTTGGGATGCATATCGCCTTAAATGGGCAACCATAATCTGAAAGGATCATGCATGCATGCAGAGGCGTCACATTTGGAAAAAATAATGCACATGTCTAGTGACTTGAGGTTGTGACGCGTCTTTGTTGTCATTTTGTTGTCTATGGCATCACTTTGTTTCAATTTTCAATTCCAGGTTTACTGGCTGACGATAATGTAACTGACATGACCGCGAAACTCTTCCAAAAGCAACTGGACTCAGAGATCAAACGAATTACAGAAATTTGCGAAGTGTGGGACAAGATACTAGAGCAGGATATGACTTTACCAGTTGAGATCGAGGTTAGTGAACATGACTTGAACTTGGAATGGAATTCTGTTTAATTATCTACTATTGACAATGACAACACTACTAGGTGTATCCTTTGTGTTCTGGGCCTGGGGGCGTGAGTGTGAACAGATTTATTGACGAGGACAGCGCTATACTAAATCGAGTGGGACAAGGACAACACTTTACATAATACTACTAGGCAATAATACCCTTTACGTTACGAGCGTGGGGGGACTGACCGTCGCTTCTTTAGTAGTAGTTAGTATTGTTTGATACAGGTATGAGTAACATGTTACGTGTACGTGTGAATCTGCCTTTATGGGCCCCATAGACGCTTACGCGAGGAGCTCAACCATAGCCTTCTTTACTGTAAGACAATGGCTGTGGCTCAACTTATTCAGTCAAACTCAACTTGCCTTGCTTAGGCTGAGTGTAGATACCTTGATTTTGCTCAGACTTCACTTAGAACTAAAATTAACTTACGAGTTAAAAAACGAGACTGATGTATACTAGGAACATAAATGTGTATGTAGATACTAATATTTTAACTGAGTCGTGTCTGAGAAATGGTTGTTCTGAACGGACCTTCTGCTCTCTATTTTATGATTATACCTTCAACCCCACAGCAAAAGGATGAAAACCAACATACTCCTTCACATTAATTGCCTGCGCGGCTAGGGACTATTGTCCGCGTAGAACAAAAACGGATCACTAAGAACTGCAATAACTAGACTACACGACAGACTAACAGTACGCTGAAACACCGTAAATAAAATAAATAAACTTTTATTCACTAGAATGTGGGTACATGTAGGTCTCACATCAGTTGAGTCACCTTCCACCACCACCACCACCAGGTCCTGGTGTGCCAATTGTTTATGAATCTTATAACATTAACATTATTCTGGTTCATTACACTATGGCGAAATCAAAAACATTACTCAATCAGATAACATAAAATAAGGAATTCTATGTCATTGTAGTTAAAATCAAAATAAAATATACAGTAACTAATAACACAATACAAACTAGTCAATTAAAGAAGAAGTAGAACAAGAGCATAGTTTACCTTATCAGGGCATATAAAAGTCCACATTCTACAATTATATTATAATACGTTTAGTAGTGAATATTTAGACATAGTAAATTATGAGAGACTTTTGTCCTTCACGGACAATACCCTCATCTGCGCAGGCCCCAAAGCGATCAAATGCCAGGAGATGGTCGAAAAAAGCACTTAGCAAAAATTTAGAAAAAAGCACTTAGCAAAAATTTATCAAAGACAGCAAGCAAGATTTGGCAGCATCGATCGTATCAAGAACTGCTGACGGCAGTAGACTTACGAACGCGCCAATTTTATTTTCGTCGATACCGCTTTATTCAAGCACTGTCAATTTTTTATAGTTGCAAGTGTTTAAATAAAATTTAAGGTAAAATTTTATGTGAAGGAGCAGTTTCACAAAGTATTTAAATATTAATCATACACACAAAGATAATTCTAAAATGATCTATGGGGTGACAGCCACCGATTCGCACGAAGCTAAACTTGTTCAGAGCATCCCTTTCTTTTCACAACCGTGCGAATAGGACAGGACATAGGACCACTAGCCATTCCTGGACATGACACATCTTTGAGATTAACCACCTAGAGCACTAGTCGATCAAACTTTAACGATTGCGTTATGACGCAAACCAATAGTAATTTTTTTATTAAAATGCATACATACATATAAAACTGGAATAGAAAAAGATGCACTAAACTTTTTTCTAGTTTAGATTTAGATTCAAACGAATCGTTGACAATTTTTGAATTTTCATGTATCTAAATATATAAAAGGAAAAGGTAACTGACTGACTGACTGACTGATCTATCAACGCACAGCCTACTGGACGGATCGGGCTGAAATTTGGCATGCAGATAGCTATTATGACGTAGGTATCCGCTAAGAAAGGATTTTTGAAAATTCAACCCCTAAGGGGGTGAAATAGGGGTATGAAATTTGTGTAGTCCACGCGGACGAAGTCGCGAGCATAAGCTAGTTTTTCTATAAATCGATTAAATTCATTCCTATAACCGCTTTGGATGATCAATAATATTGTATATGTTTTAAGACGACGACGATTTGTGTTTGTTTTGGGTATTCTTGGGCTAGGGCTAAGGGGACCAGGGCCAGGTAACCTCCCCGTGTGCCCGAGCGCTGCGAGTACCTTCCGGGGGAAGAGCAGCGCTTGGACCGGTGTACCCTGGTGACATGGTTAACAGTTTCTCTTCATGGGATATTGTTAGCCATGGCTAATTGACCTGGCAGGGAGGAGGTGTTGTCCGCGCGTCCCTGTGAGTGAGCAGAGGGCGCAGTAAACGCACCCATGGGGCATAGCCCCAGGAGCGGAGGGCGTGGCTGTGGTGGGTGGTTGGTGATGAGTGTTTCATCACCCATCCAAACACTGGCTGCCCCACCGGTCTCTCGCCTGTCCAGTTTGGTGACGGCCGAGGGAGATGGTGAGGATGGGGGACGTGGAGAGGGTATGACCTTCCCGCGAGCCCTAGCCCTCGTGAGGATCTGTGGATGATGGACACGGGGCGGTCCGTCGCGCACAGTGTGGTCCTCGGGTTGGTTGGCGTGCTGCGGTTCCGGCATGGCTCTGACGGTGTTGGGGGACACGTAGTGCCCCAGTGGTAGGTCTGCTGTGGCGGACATACGCTGGCGGAGTAGCGAGGCGCTATTGGTCCCTTGTGCTCCGTCGTTAGCGGTGGGGTGGAACTTCGTGAGGTTTTTAGTCGGTAGGAGTCCGACGTAACCACTGCATGTGCACGCCCGTGGCCGGTGGTATCCATGATGGATTTTTCTCACCAGAGAAAAAAAGGTCCTCCCGAATCCGGCTATGCGGCGGACAGTCGATGAGCAAATGCAATATTGACTCATCGACACTTTTAACGCAGACACAGCCAGGACCGTCTTTGCACTTAAACCTTTGTGGGTACTCCAAGAACCCGCAATGTCAACTGAAGATGTGAGTGTAATTTTCTTAAGAATTCTGTGTGCCTTTTTCACAGGAGGTCTTGGTCACGGACGCTGTAACGCCTTCATTGTAACAGTTTTATATTGTTAGCCTCGTGGCCGGGGTGCAGTATTGGGTAACGCCTAGAGGTTCTTGATTCGCAGCGGGGCCTTTGACATAAAACTTGAAAAAGTTAAAATGGCGCGTGAGGAGTTAAATTTTACGCGTTGTATTCAGACCTATTGACCCGCAGTTTGACACATGAACAAACTAAATGGCAGGACGCTTTTCTAGGAAACCCGAGCGAACCGGGAACTAATTAAAGCTAAAAAGAGATCATAGAAAATTTTTTATAATGAAATAAATAGTGCAGCCCATACGACACGCATTTAAAAATAGGTAAAATTGAAGAGATATTTAAAAAATGACGAATGTGACAAAATGTCATATTTTATAACTTATAAATAATACCAAATTTAATCCGCCACAATTGTGGTCTTTGAAAACCTTTCTTTTATCCAATGAGAAGGTTTCCAGGCAACGTTCTAGAATATTTTCATAGATGGCGCTAAATACTAACACCACTAAAGATGAAAAATAATACCTATATCTATATGATCTATGCTTTAAATTTTTAAATTTAAATCGCATGCGAAATTAATTAATAACTTCTATTTAAGTTCACAGATTTTGTGGGGAAGAAACGTAAGAAAAATTGTAGTGCACGCTAGTTCTTACTCTTCATCTATGTCATTGATAATTGACACGACCTAAACATTAAAGCATAGATCATATAGATATAGGTATTGTTTTCCATCTTTAGTGGTGGTAGTATTCAGCGCCATCTATGAAAATTTTCTCGAACGTTGCCTGGAAACCTCCTCATTACTAGTTGGATTTTAAAATGAATCATCACACCTAACCTACATGTACGTAATAAAATATTTTTCTTCACTACATTACATGAAAATACAATACATAATATACCTACTGCAATAGCTGTCCAATTTTGTCGCTTATTGACTATTGAAATCCTCAGGATTATTTTAATATAAAGCGATTATACTCAGTTCTGATAAAGAAGCTAGCGTGTGTTACTCTTGTCTTATTCTAATTTTAAAATAATCATAATCTAATTTAAAAAATGTCCGCAATGTACAATACACATTAGTTTAAAAAATTAATTTTTGAAATTGAAATAATACCTTAGTTATATAACTAAAATATACCTAAATTAGTTAAAACGTAAATCAAAATTAACAATCAAATAAATAACAGAAAAACAGTACCTAGTATCAGCACTAAAATCAACAATTATAGTACGCGACAGGTTATGGCTATCGGGGAGGGAACGCCCCGAACACCCGCACAGCCCCCGCGCTAGCCCGGTGCGGGCGAGCGCGGGTGACGTGCGGGCGTGCGGGGCATCCCCCTGCCTCATACTTCGATTATACCATCTCAACTGTCGCTACAGTACACGGCAGAAAATATTATATGACCTTTAGAAAGAGATAGCGGTTACGTAGAGCGTTGTCTCTGTCGTTGAGAGCGACAAAACATCACATAAGTATGAGTGACAGAGACAATGCTCTGCAAAGCCAAAATCTCATCCTAAAGGTCGATGTACAATATTTCTTATCAGCTACTGTTCCTATACCTATCGATTACTATAAGTCCTGCAAATTGCTATTGCGCTGGAACCATGTCTTATTAACATTGAAATGACGTTATTTTGACGTCATTTGACTATATCGAAGTAAAAATATACCATCAGCTCGAAACTTCAGTCTAGTGCTGACGTCACTAAAATGGCGACCACGCGCATTAGCAATTTGCGGGACTTATAGTCATATGTAAACTTAAGGTTCATGCAGACGTGCCATACCAATAACCACACCACACCTCAGCAGTTGCAAAAATGTAGCTGGCAACAAAATTGTATGTAAAATCGGCGGTCCATTTATACAGATACTACAAGTCGCATTCAACGGCGGGCGCGAACGTCTGATCACTAACGATGGCTAATTATACAGTATATAACATCGCTGACACAACGTAACCATTGTCGGCCAATGTACTATTGTTAGTACAGTTGCAGTTGGCGTCAGGTAAAATGGGTTCTGGACGACACTGAAGAGGACTGCCTTGTTATAAGCGCATTCCGAACCACTGGTATAATGAATCAAAAGTACTAATTCAAGTTCATTGGAATAAAAATCTTTCTATATCTGATTTTATATCCGACGTGAAAAGTGACAACGACAAAGAAACATTAAGCAGTACTTGCAGTGAGACCGATGCCATTGACATTTTTTTCGCTTTGACGTTGTTCTGGTGTGGCCCGACTGAATAGACCTTTTGTACCTATTCAGCTGTACACAAATCTCTAAACTAAAACAAAGGTGGCCTATTGCAGATTGCTATATCCATATTAATATCATAAATCCAAAAGTGTGTCTGTCTGTCTGCTAGCCTTTCACGGCCCATCCGTACAACCGATTTTGACGAAATTTAATAAAGAGATTGCTTGCATACTGGGCAAGGACATAGGCTACTTTTTATCCCGGAAAACCAAAGAGTTCCGACGGGATATTAAAAACCTAAATCCACGCGGACGAAGTCGCGGGTATTATCTAGTAAGTAATAAGATTGCCTTTGCATTACAATTATATTAGTTTTTAAAAACTTTTTATCTATTTATCTAAATTGGCAAGTACAGAGGTTTAAAGTTCTTTAAAGTTAGTGCCATCCAATGATACTTTATATCCATACTAATATTATAAATGCGAATGTGTGTCTGTCTGTCTGCTAGCTTTTCACGGCTCAACCGTTCATCCGATTTTGACGAAATTTTGTACAGAGATAGCTTGCATCCTGGGGGAGGACATAGGCTACTTTTTATCTCGGAAAATTGAAGAGTTCCCACAGGATTTTTGAAAAACCTTAGTACACGCGGACGAAGTCGCGGGCATCATCTAGTATAAGCCCCAGGATGCAAGCTAACTCTGTGCCAAATTTCGTTCAAATCGGTTGAACGGATGGGCCGTGAAAAGCTAGCAGACAGACACACTTTCGCATTTATAATATTAGTATGGATTATTACAGTAGGTACAGGTTATTTCGAGCAAAATTTTGCGAACTGCAACTCATTTTAATTGACAGCTTGGTGTCCAATGATGATTTGAATGATTTTAAATGATTTTATTTGTTCTTACAATTTTTTTACAAATTGTGCCCGGGACCCTGAAGTATGTTTGCAAAACCAGTGTCTCAGGGTCCACAAATGATGAATGATGTTAATTATGTTGTACACAATCTCTAATCTGAACTTAAATGACAGTCTAAATCTATTGCTATCAAGGGATAATGCTCCCAGCGGAAAAGGATAACACTAGATTTAGAACTGTCAAATTAGTTTAGATATTGGCTACAACAGTGTCATACATATTTTGACAGCTTCATAGAACATGATTTTTGATTGAAATAGCACTCCTATACATACTAATTTATTCAAGGGATTACACTAACTTTAGGCCTGTGGAATCCAATGAGGAAGTTTCAGGGACAGTTTCAATAAAATTTTCATAGATGTCTCTTGAATATTTCGCATGTCGCCACGAAAGAGGAAAAAAAATACATATATCTATATGATCTATGCTTTAATGTTTAGGTCGTGTCAATCAATGACATAGATGAAGAGTAAGAGCTAGCGTGCATTGCAATTTTCCTTACGTTTCTTCCCCACAAAATCTGTGAACTATAATAGAAGTAATTATTTAATTTCGCATCCGATTTAAATTTAAAAATTTAAAGCTTATATGATATAGTTATAGGTATTATTTTTCGTCTTTAGTGGTGGTAATATATTCAGCGCCATCAATGAAAATTTTCTCGAACGTTGCCTGGAAAAATCCTCATGTAGTTAAAAGTATATGTGTACAACCAAATTAGCAACATCGATCTATAAAATAATAACATGTCAAAGTGTAGAGGTATAATGTATTTACATGATAACGAATAGAATTAAGATAATCACTAGAAGAACAAGCAATATGCCAATTGCCATCCATTGTCGCCGATCTGAAAAGAACATCCGACTAAAATATACGTATGGTTGTATTACACACAGAGAGCGGTGTAAGCCTAATGATTAAGAAGTCGGATTTCTGTTCGGGAGGTCCAGGGTTCGATCTCGGGCACGCACCTCTAATATTTCAGAGTTAGGTTCCTTTAAAGCAAATAAAATATATTATCACATGATTAAACGGTGAATGAAAACATCGTGAGGAAACCTGCATGTCTGAGAGTGCTCCATAATGTTCTCACAGGTGTGTGAAGTCTGCCAATTCGCACTAGGATAGCGTGGCGGAAAACCGTACTCAGTAGTGAGTCAACGATAGGGATGTCCGAAACTGATGCAGTATAAAATGGGCCTCATCATGGTAAATTAAACTAGTTGACGATTCAAAAGCACTTGTAAAAGTTTACTTGAATAAAAATCTATTCTATTCCATCATATTCGACCCGAGATATCTATCTCTGAAATTTCTCGGATTCGGATAGGATGCAGTGCGCAAAAAACTTAAAGAGCCTATTGCGCCAGAAGAAATATAGTTTTAATAAATGTACTAATTGAGTTTTAAGTGTTTAGTGAAAGTGGACCCTAATGTAAGTGCTGAAAGGACACATGAACAAAGTGAATCACTAAATAAGAAAGACTAAGATATGCATCTTAGGGTAATTTTTTAGTATTTATGCGAATTTATATATATAAAGATTAGGTTTTTTTTTATTCAGATACAAGTTAGCCCTTGACTGCAATCTCACTGGCTAACCTGGAAGGAGTATGGCAGTTTTTGGGACCTCCCACTAATAAGAACACAGCGCTTACCATTGCACCAGGGAGGTCGTCAAAAAAGGTTAAATACAACTACTTATTAATCAAAAATTAGGCTAGATCGTGGTTTAATGGAGTAGCTTGTTGGCACTCAGTAATAACAATAAAATAGTGTACAAAATACCATTGTTCATGTGAAGAACTCTAGCCACTTTTTTAAGAGTCGAATCCAGCTTTGAGTCCGCGTTTTCTAACTCAGTACTCAAATCATCCAGCATTCTGAAACAGAAAATATTTGACGTAAGAGACGTCTGTTCGGGTTTGTAACAGGCAGGGGTAATTTCGTGAATAACGCCATCTGTTTGTGCATAAGTATGAGATCTATAGCCGTAACCAAAGCTGGCACGTACAACACATCCACACATTACGCTCGTGTAGTGTCTATGAATAAGCACAAGAGTCATAAAGAGTCTCAGTCTCTCTCGCACGCGGTCATGCACACGCGCATGAGCCTGACAGAGGAAATTGTGGTTGAACTGGTATGAAATACAGAGTGAATTTCGTTTTCAACCCCATTCGTTCAACCGATAATTGTTTGTTTTGAAGTTAGAACAAAGTATTTTCTGAAACAAATTGGATCTCGCAAAACTTTGAGAGGATGACATCATCTACATGTATTCAGGATGCTCTGGTATCGGCGTAAAGCATGCGTTGAGTGTGTTTTGGCGAATTTGTGTGATGTTACGTATTGTTTGTTTGGTGGCCTGCTTTACCTGTATGTTTAGCAGTAGGAAGGCGGGCGGTGCATATCGCATCTACACGTTGTAGGTACCATACAGATTTCAGCTGTTTATAGCGAAGTAAGCTTAAGGTTCTTATGTAATACGTAAAAAAATACTTCTCACGCGGCATTTTAACTTTATAGGTCAAACAAATTTCATGTGAAAAGTTCGATTTCATCCTTATTTTAAAGGTGAACCATACTTTTGACATGACAGTTGACCCATAGAGTTAGGGTGCCTGTCCACAGAAGCGGAACGGAGCGGAGATGTGTTGAGCAGACCAATCAGATTGCCGGTAAATAACGTGATAATTTTATTCCGTCATCTGACAAAACTCTGATTGGTCAACTATACACATCTCCGCTCTGCCCCGCTGCAGTGGACAGGCACCCTTAAGATGGAGCTTGAGAATTTTGAGCATTTTGTACGGACTATATATCACAGACTTCCTCAAAGTAATGCTTGCTTCTACCCAAAAATATCATACTCACACGGCTTGCTCATCCAGTTCGATCCCGATCTGTTTGGAGACAGTCTTCAACGATCCAACTGAGCTGCTGATGACATGGAGCTGCTCATCCTGGCTCATCAGCATCTTCTCTTGCATGGACATGATGTCACTATCGTAAGCATCGAAGCGGTTGGGGCTGTCAGTCTGGTTCGCTAGTTTGGAGTACTTGGAGTACTTGGGCGTGGAAGTCCACGTGTTTCCAAAGTGCATGGGGCTCTCCTCGCCTAGGAGAGGCTCCCGAGCTGTTCCGTCGTTATCACGGTGCCTATTGAGACTCATCTTGCTTTTCATCACCTGTTATTAAGGTTAAGACTTTATTCTTTATTTACATCAATTTACATGGATCAATATGACAGTAATTTTTATGCATATTCCAACCGCCTTACCGAGCCTACTAGGTATTAAAATTGACACTTTGTGTCAACATGGTTGACGGATGTCTCACCCCTAACATTTAGTTCATCATCATCACGATCAACCCATCACCGGCTCACTACAGAGTATGGGTCTCCTCTCAGAGTGAGAAGGGTTTTGGCCATAGTCTACAACGCTGGCCATGTGCGGATTGGTAGACTTCACACACCTTTGAGAACATTATGGAGAACTCTCAGGCATGCAGGTTTCCTCACGATGTTTTCCTTCACAGTTAAAGCAAGTGATATTTAATTAATTAAAACGCACATAACTCCGAAAAGTTAGAGGTGCGTGCCCGGGATCGAACCCCCGACCTCCGATTAGAAGGCGGACGTCTTAACTACTAGGCTATCACAGCACATTTAGTTCAGAGTCGCTCAAATGACGCTCACTGCTGCCATCAGCGTCAAAATGGCGAAAATCAAGTAACTTCAAAAACACGTCGTCAATTGCATATCTAGCATACTATGTGAATAGTATTGTTTTATTTCTATGACTACAGGATTAAATGATGACATACCTTAACTTCTTGCTTGGTGGCTTCTATAAACGTGCGTCGGTCACTAATTTCTTTATTGTCAATCTTAAATTTGGATGAATTCTTCTCAACTATGCGTGATTTTAAATAGTTAAGGAAATAATTTAGATTAACAGAGTTGTTCATACAGGCATTAAATAAATACAAAGTATGCTTACCAAGACCTAATTGCTGAAATATTGTCAAAAATTGACATAGAGATTGCTTCCCAGGACCCAGAGACAGATTTATGGTTACTTCTCATCACAGAAGATATCCCACACCCCACAGGAAAGCAAACTACAGTCACGAAAATAAAGCCTTGATGTCAGTGACTTTTATCTGCATGGAATTAAAATTTGCCATCTTCTCAAATAATTTAAAGGTGTAAAGTTTGTATAACCTGGCGAAAATATCTGCGCACCTCGCAGGAATGCGCTTCCCCTCGCGCTTTCTTGCAGCTCGCCTATTTTCGCCTATCCAGTAGTATCCCAAAGAGTATATAAACAATACATTCCACCAGTACCGCTACCTGTACCAGTGCCAGTATCTTTGCCAATGCTAGCACATTGCATAACATCACTAAGCCAGGTTCACAGATATTTCAGCCAGGTTATAAGTCCATCTGGAATAATGTGCTTTTCAAATCATAAAAGAATTTTTGTAACCGAGTGAATAGTTTCGGAGACCCACAAGCAAACTAACAAACTTTACTTCTTTAAAATATCTTTCACCTGAGCCAAGCAGGACGGATTAACTAGTAAGAGAATAAGTTGAAAAGGATATTGATAGTGTCTTCGAGGTCTTCCAAGTCCCACTCGATACTACGGAGTGCATTCCTCAACTCTGTAGACATCCATTCTGCCTCGGGACTGTTCGGCGCGACGGGCGCTTTTGAGATCTCTTGCCAGCGCAGGTAAAGACCGCGCGTTTTATTCAGTGCTCTGAACACTTCACTGTATGGACAAAAGAAGTAAATTAAAATTCTAAGGGAGCTTCATATTACATACTACATACTACATAGCCTAGGCATGGAGACCTTGGGGCCATAGGGCCTGGGGGCCCGAGCTCTTTTTGGGGAAATTTCCAAAAGGGTTATCAAGTAAACCGGAGGGGGGGGGGGGGGGAACTCAAGAGCTGAAAGCTACCTTGGACCAAGAATAAGTCTGGCCATTCCAAGGAGCAATGCTACTAGCATGTTGCTATGCTTGCTAAAACCTCGGTCTCGAGGGAGTTTTATATTTAAGTTTATTTGACTGAATTGATTGTTTAGACTTATTTGATTTGATAATAAAATCAATTTATTTTGCTACACGTAGGAGTGTCAGTGAGGCGTGCATATTAATTACAGAGTATTCGCATCCTCTTTTTACTAATGTAATATGAAAAGGACAGACGCAGTTTGACAGTTTTAAATTTAATTTTTAGATGGTTAAACCCGTGATTTTAGAGCACAGTCGCGAGCCGACTGTTTAAATTTGTAGAGTGCATTAAAATTTAGAGTCTTTATGTATAGTTCATGTTCTGTCCCTTTTTAGCATTGTTAAAAAGAAAAGGATGCAGATACTTTAAATTTAGTTTAGAGAAAGACAACGGAATCGGTGCCAATATATCTAATTTGGTGCCAGTGCAGTGGTGCTGAAAATACTGTCATTCTGTATTTAACAGTGATCGAAAAACAACTAGTCCCATCTGAAGTTCCAACGTGGCAGTTTGATCGGGTCACACACCAAGGATTACACAAGCCCTCGTGAAATCTGTTTTTGTACTACAGTCATAGGCCTTGTATTTAGATTGGACTACTTGTTTCACACATATTATATGTTGCAACTAAGAAGAGCACCATCACATTTAAATATTTTAGACGAACAAGTTTTGTAAGTGTACATATTATGCAAAACTATATTTTTTAATTTTTTTTCATTTTCATTTTCATATATGAATCTTATGAAGTACATTGCAGACAATCTTTTTGAGGAAATTTCGAAAAGGGTTATCGAGTCAACCAGAGATCCGAGAGCTGGCAGCTACCATGGTCAAAGAATTAGTTTGGCCATCCAAAGGGGTAATGCTGCCAGCATCTTGGATACAATGCCTCGCTGCGGTGGTCTTGATGAGGTTTTAGAATTAATTTAATTTATTTTAGTTTTAATTTAATGTTGTTTTTTTTAGATTTAAGTTTATGTTCAATTGTTTAGATTCGTTTTAATGAATAAGACAAATAAAATTAGCATAAGGCATTAAGACTATTTCTTTCGCTGTCGACATGACTTAAGTCAGTGGCTCTGTGAACTGTATTTGTGATAAGGGTATGGTATGTAGTATTATAAGCTTCAGCTGATTGTCCTAGACTTTGACTGCACATGAGTGTCCAGTTGTCCACAGGCAAATGCTACAGAATCTGTTCCGAGATAACACCTACACTGATCTAAAAATAAATACAGGGAGGTACTTCTCTCAAGCACAACTTAATAACTTAAACTTACTCTTTGACGACGTAAAATGGGTCTTCTAAAGTCATGTCAAATAATAATAACGTATTTGCACAAGCCGACTCATGTGACGCTAACAAACAACGAATTAAGCAATGACTAACTTTATTATTTAAAACACGAACGTGCAAATAATTCCTGACTTCTTCCCAGTGCCCATCCCACTAGGTACATTATATCGACACCTGCCTGACGCGAAAGTACGCTCGATTTATTCTCTATCCTTTACTTTTCCATGCGCCACTCCTCACCTACACCTGCGTATCAGGAACCTATGGAATGCGCAACCGCTAAGACGACTGACGAGCTCTAAAAGTAGGTACTTACATCGAGTAACGCACGCACCGAGCACGAGAGCACGATACACGTTCGGTTTACTCGTCCATTGTGAGGTTTAACCTTGCCAAATATACAAAACCACTAGCACTACAAATTCCCCCATCGACCACTAATAATTATTATTGAAGGAACTCGCATATTTTAATAAAACTAGTAGGTACCCCTATGCCCTATATTCATTATTCAATGCACCGACCAGAAATAAAAGATTCAATGCACAGACCAATAACATTGAATTCAATGGTAGTACTTAGTACTAGTAGGTAGGTAAAACGTAGTGATTATATTCTCTTTGTTAGTAGGCACCATAGATTATCTACTATATACTAGGTAGGCACCGACCAGAAATAAAAGATGGTAGGTAGGTACCTACATCGACATAGGAATAGTACCTACCTAGTAGGTACTTAGAAATTCTTTGGGTACCTACCAGTAGTGATTATATTCTCTTTGGTACCTACCACAGACCAGTAATCCGTAGTCGTAGTCCTACCTACAATCACAGATCACTAGCCTACAATACAAGTAAATATGAGTAATTCTAATACTAGGGCGATTGTCTAAAACCTACAATTATTATTACAATGTCAATTGTTCTGATTGGCTGAATTTGTGCGATTCTTGTTGCAACAATGCATTGTAGCCAATAGTGAGCAAGCGTTAAGGCGTTAAACCTCAACTATCAAGTCTTAATCTGAGCGTTAAACAATCACAGATGATTGCTGTGGATAATTGCGATTGTGACATTGTAGCTGTCATTCTCCCGCAATCGCGCAGCACACAGATCATAAACTAGTACACTGTACAGATCATTAACGTTGGGTTGGAATCCCCCTCTTTCTGTGCCCTTGTCACTACAACACAAGTAATAGGTAATAGTTGACTATAATCACAGAACCATAGAGATAGTATACAACACTATCATCTACTGTGATTGATCATTTGACAAAGAATTTGGAAGTACTAGGTAGGTACTACGTTTGATCCAGGGTTGCCAGATATTTGCCAATTGAATTAGCCCAATTTTGCCTGTTGAGTACCATAAATTCGCCCAATTTAATTTTTTGCACAAGTAGCAAAATTCGCCTAAAACTTTGAACTAACGGGCCTATATTTTAGACCCAAATAAAGAAGACACGTAAAAAAACAACGTGAAGCGAAAAGTAATATATTTATTTAATGTAGGTAGGTACCAATTACCCAACTAGGATTTCGAAAGTTTTGCTGGTGAATTGATGTACCAAGCAATGACTACTTACACTAAAAAGCTTAAAATAAAATAAAATATTTAAAAAACCGACTTCCAAAACAACTACAAAGTAAAAAATAACTTTTGTTACTACTCGTGTATGTATGAAGTCGGGCGAGCTTCACGCTTTGAGGTCTTGTTTCTTTTATTATGCTCGCCCGACTTTACTTTGTAGTGGTTTTGGAAGTCGGTTTTTTAAATATTTTATTTTATATTTTGGAAAATTAAAGACCGGATTCCCTCGAAAATTTAAAAAACCTAGGTAAATCGGAAATTGGACCCCTCCCCCCTGGCTACGACCATTTATAGTAGGTACTTACCTTTATTATTATTATAATTTTAATGTGATTATGTACATAAATAAAACATCCATTTTTATAAAAACACTTGATTTATTTAATTTAATTAGACCACTCCGTAAACAATTAATAAATCTTAAAATGTATAAGTGATGCGACAGTTAAATAATGGTAGGTAGGTAGGTAGGTAGGTACATATCTACATAACATCGGAAAAAATCATGTTTGTGATAATATGCCGCTGCTACAAACCGCGCTGTTTGTTATTGTGGCAAACAAGGTTGTATCTACTCATCGGTATTGCTACATGAATGCTATCAAACTGTGGAGCCGATTCTCTGGTACATTGACGGGTCTAAATCTAGTGCTATTCTTTTCTGCAAGCAACATTATGAAAGGGATAGCAATAGATTTAGATGTGGCATTTTAGTTTAGTTTAGAGATTGTATACCAGAGAATCGCCCCCAATATTTGCACACACTAAAATCTAATTAGCACGATAAGACAAAATCTAATTTTAATAAGCAGAAAAATTTCATTATCGACTGTTTCTTATTTTTTACGGAGTCTGTACAACTTTTAGTCCGGCATAGGTAGTTGAAATTTACCGGCACTAAGTAACAATAAAAGAAAAGCCATCGTTTACTGCAACTTTGTTTCGCAGATAACTTGATTATAGGTATGCTACTAATGTAAAGACAAGTTAAAAAGCCACTTATAAAATTGTATGAAAAAGAAATGAACGGCAGACAACCGCGTAGTACATTTTTATTTCATAAAAACAAAAAATGGATAATGTTGTTTGGACAAATTCTACAAAATATTAAGGTTTTATTTATCAAAGACCTGTCAGTATGAAAGAAATTGTGGCCACCCATTATAATGTTGAGTAATCAGTACTTAGGCCGTGATTACATCTGTAAGTAGCTTACGTAATTGACAACAAATTTACTTAGGTAAATAACACTTAGGGCCGGTTGTTTCAACAAACTTTGACGGACACATAACCTTTAAATATGGCGCTAACGAACGTAAGTAAAGAAAAAGCGTTGATTCAGCATCTATTAGCGCTAACGTTCGTTAAAAAGTTACGTTTACGTTAACCAGTGCTGGCGCCATTGGTGATCGTCAAATCACTTCGTAACTCCATAATTCTTACAAACGGAATATTTTATTTATAAATTATAATGGAATCAATTTAATTCTAAGCTTTTAATGGTAGTTTTTTTGAAGATGAAAGAGAATTTGTAAGAAAGAAAAAGTGTTCAAAATTCGAAGTAGCAATGTTAATAACTATGTATATAATTTAATATACTTAAAATAAAATAAAAAAAGGATACGGAAAAGTAAGTTAATTTTTAGGGTTAGTTTCGCAACCAAAATAACAATGACGAACAGTTTTTTGTACAATGAAGCAACGCAATTAAATTAACAGATGTTAAAGTTCGTCTACGTCTGTTAAATTTTAACGAACGTATCTTACGAAGACCAATGCTTTGAAACAACCGGCCCTTAGTATAAGTGTTTACATTAGTGAATTTGTCGTAAGTTAATCATGTGAGCTACTTACGTGAGTAAAACACACAGGTGTATCCGCGGCCTTATGTAAAATGTCAGATGTAGTCATTTAAAATGCTCTACTGTAATGTTATACTATGCTCAGTTTTCTGTTAGTTTTGCTCAATTTTATTATACAGTACGCGGCTGAAAGTAATGACCTTTAGAAGGAGATAGCAGATTTGTAGAGCGTTGTCTCTATCGTTGAGCGACAAAACGTCATTTAGGTATGAATGACAGAGACAACGCTGTAGATTCTGAGTCTAGAAAGCCGAAATATCATTCTAAACGCCGATGTACATTACTTTCTGCCGGGTACTGTAATTATAATTTTATTTATCCGTCGATATCTATTTACTTTAGCCCGTGGCGGCCGAACACACATGTGTAGTATACTTTTATGAATCTTTTGATACAGGTTAATTTAAATATTCTTTTCATTCATAATCTTTGAAGCTTTAAATCGCCACTTTATTTGTTTCGTAATAAGTAAAAGTTACCAAGTTTTTAGAAAATATGTCCCACTGTTACATCTAACATGACACCGCCACATAAATTTTACATTTTAAAATTCATTAAATAAAGCAAAAAATGTAAAAACAAGCGGATCATTGTACGCGAGGTAAAATGAAATTTACAAGGCTAGGAGACTACGCGATTGTCGCTCCTATCGCATTGAGAATTGCTCGGTACTGGTTTATATATATTATGTAATAATACACTCTAAGCGAAACGCGACTAGCATATTTTTTACAAAGCCCATTAAAATTATAACATTGCAGTTGTCGGAACTACGCAGTAACAATAACTGTAAAAACGAACAGTAAAAACCCACGAGCGCGCAAACGACCACCAGTAATAGTAAGGTAACTGTAAACCCCACCAGTAGGCAAATTACAGCTACTATGACGGACGATCTGCGTTTGTCAACTTTTTCAACAATGCTCGTCTTTAACAGTCTGATCTTCAAACATGTAATTTGAAACGTGAATATTTTTATAAATCGCGAGGTGAAACTGTTAAGATTTTCATAATAGAAATCTGCATAATCGAACTATACTATCTAAAAATATACATATAAAATAACAGGGATTTCCGTGTCAATGTTCGGCAAAAAATTCGTATAATCGAACCTAAACTTAATAGTAGATATAGTATCTAATTACTAAGGCATAAGTGACATAAGTGTTTAAAATTATTTTATATAAACTTAAACTAGCTTTACGATAATAATACAATAACACGCTCTTACATTTACTCAAGATATATTAAACTCCAACGTTAACGTCAACGCATATTGACGTAGTAGTAGAGCAAATTATCCACAAGCAGAGACATCCGTGTCGCATAGAATAAAGAATTAGGACAAATCCAAAGAAATTCCACAGGGTAAACATACTCTTGGCATTTCTCTCCAGTGTCGTTTAAATTCTGCGCAGACAAGACTCCTCGGCAGACGCAGAATGTTCACGCTATTTGGCAAAATTGCGCGAGCCAAATATGGGCTACAGTAGCCGGCAGAAAATATTGTAAAGCGACCTTTAGAAAGAGATTTCGGCTTTGTTAAGCGTTCTCTGTCACTCATACATATGTGATGTTTGGTCGGTCTCAATGATAGAGACAACGCTCAACGAAAACGCTATGTTTTTGTAAAGGTCGATGTACAATATTTCCTGCCGGCTACAGTACATATATTCCTAGTCTTAAATGGATGTATCGCGTAGCTTCGACTCTACGTCAATATGAGTTTACCTTTAGCAAATAAAACATTACAATAGGTAGGCTATTTGACTAATTTTTGTAAATCGTTTTAAATTATTCCTTATTACATAATAAGCACACTATATTGATATTTTTCGGAAGCTCTACGGCATAAAGAATTAAAATCAATAATATATACATAGTTTAAGTTTTGAAAACCGCAACCGCGCCTTGAACTTGTTTACTAGCGTGTGACGTCACACGTGTCATGTGACCAGCGCCATTACAGAAATGTCGTTTTTGGCGCGGTCTTCAAAACTTTATCTTGCGAAAAACAACAATGTAGTGTGCTTATTAAGTAATAAAGTGTAATAAGGAATAATTTAAAACGATTTCTAAAAATTAGTCAAATAGCCTATTTAAAATTTATACGTCAGCGTCTGACACTGCAACAATGAGCCGAATAACTTCCGGCAGATATTCAATTATTATTTATCACTAAATGTCATATTGCTTAGCTGTTCATTTCAGGTAGAAAGGGCACATCATTATTTTAAAATATAACATACTCAATTCAAATGCTAACCAGTAGCCATGACTCTCTGAAAGTTATTGCTGGAGCATTGCTAAATTCACTTGGTGTGCTATCAGTATAGGCCTAGCAAAGTAGCTGGGCAGCTAGTGTGATCGCCTCTGATTGGCTAACACTCTGTGTTAATTCACAGTCAGGTGATGACTAACAAGTCAGGCCTAGTCCTAGTCCTAGACCTAGACCTAGGTCTACTTAATTGTTATTATTTGTTCTTTATCTGTATTATTAATATTTTTCTGTGTTCCTTATATAATTTATGTCAGCACTCAGCAAACTTAAAGGCAATAAAATTTATGATTTGATTTCATTTGATTTGATTCAAATGCACAGTAGGAATATTATACGAGTACATTTCGGCAATTATAATATTTGCGACAAAAATGCTCCGAAAACTATTTTCGAAAAAGGGGCGTAGTTAAATGTTACAATTTGGATAAAGTACTACCTAGTAATTTGCAATTTGGTGCATAAACTCGCTATAAATACGTTAAAAAGTTAGGTGACCAAATACTTGAACGTCACTAGAGGTCGGTCGGCATAAATTATACTTTTACCTAATTCACGCGAAGTGTGTACATATTGCTAAATTGCTTGTTTTTCTAAAGTACGAACATTTTCAAGTGTGGACGTATGGTTGATAAAAAGGTTATTAAAAAAATATATATTACTTTTTGAAACACCATGTCACACTTGGTCCTAATTTTACTCTTAGATTCAACAAAACATGTCATTTCAAAATACCACTATACACGCTGAAATTTTAATGGTTGTTTTCCGGAAGCGAGATGATTTTGCTTTGGTATTACAATCGATTTATAAATATAAAACATTGAGTCAAAAATGTCAAATTTACAATCGAGAAAACCAAAAATCGAATGAGACCCCGAACCAATAGTGATAACGCGTCCGTGCAGCCTTGTTTATGCCGTATCACTACGCGCGAGAACTTATTTTGCTCTAAACTTTTTCACTTTATTGGCAGCGCGGTTCGATTGGATGTACCTACCTACTATTCACGTTACGTCTAGGGAGTTACTATTGTTTCTCACACTTTCGAGTTGTTGATTTTTTTTATTATTATTTCAAAACAAAAACATTTTTATTTTTTAAGTTTAACTCAAAATTTCGATAGTACTACTAAGGGCAAATCGTTCTGCCGCGGGAAGACAACCACCAAAATTTCACCGTGTACACAGAAAAGTAGAGATAAGGTAGTAGTCACAGAGACTTGATCTATAACAACTAAGCCCGTGCGTGTTTCTAAAGTTATGGTTTCTTTGAACAAAACTGATCCTTTTAGAATCATTACTAATAACGATGAATGAATGAATAACGATGTTACAGTTACCTTATTTTATAAAGCTGCTTATAAATATATTTTCAAATGTCTCACCTTCTACACCATGCCTAGTGACGTACTTCAGCGCTTTTTTACAATATTATTAGATTAGAATGCTGAAACCGATTCTTGAATTGCACTACTGCAAGACTATATGTGTGTTTAAATGTGCCTTCACACATTTAGCGTATTCGAATCAGCTCGAACATGTGCGTAGACATCCTTAGACTGACAAACGGCACTATTTAATTTTATAATCTTTCAAACGCATCCAAAATGATATTAATGAAAATGTTTTAAAACTACAAGCTTTAATTACTGAGGTATAAAATAATTTAAAGTAGAAATTCGCAGTTGCCGTAACTGCAGTCGGTACCTTACGGGCGCGCAAACGACTGCCAGCCGTTGAGCCGTTGATGCCAGTACGATGTTCGCAACACATGTAGTCCAATCTTAAGTAGATCAGTGTAGCGCGTACCTTAAAGTATACCTTAACGTCTCATTTTGCTTCGTCACGTGGCACAAACCGAACTTTGATATGAAACAAAAGCTGCGTAAATTAACCTACAAAAAAACCGCAAATCACAAGTGTGAATGAGAAATAACTGTGATGTTGCAAAGAGCCTAAATCGTAAAACATTCGTATGTATTGTACAGTACGATTCAAACTAAAATGCGTCTACGTGAAGTTGCGAGACGTGCGCTGTTACGGTCCCCGCTACCCCGGACACCCAAAATGTGTGTGGTGCGCAACGTCGTGCGCAAACATCAGGGGCGCATTTACGTTTGAATCGTACTGTAGTAAGGAGCAATTTTTTATCGAGCCTGCTCTTGAGGTATATACATAAGCCCCCGGGCTCCACTAGGCTTTTGTACGACTATCAGTAAGCGCAAGTCCTCACTAGCGACTATTTTGTCTTGTTTCCTTTACAGGATTTGTTTTGTAGCTATAAATGCATAATAGCATTCCGATTATTTGACACTCATTCTCTATTAGCTATAGTTTTAGGAAGATTTAGCGATCATTGTCTATATGCTAAGACTAATATATTTATATAGTCTTAATTATTGCTAATGCTTATAATAATAATAATATTAGTTCTTTTTATTTGACAAGATAATTTGAAAATGCTGTGTACACATTTTATTGATACATTTATCAGCCTGTGTTTGTGTATAAGTGACGTAGTATATGTAAAATTTATATACCTATTGTATGTGTTCCAAATAAAATAAAAGACTTGTAGAGCGAGATCCCGTGATCCCAGACCTACGACATAGTATAAAACTTATTTACGAGCTTATAAGAATAAAATATCATATAAATCCTATGATATATAGTGCGTACATTTTGAGAACGCACTTGCTATATTTGCTCTGTGTGTCAACTGTCATCTTAAAAGTACGATTTTAGTCTTTGACCTGAGGGCAAACGGTACAGTCCGTTCAGTTATTTTACCTCTGACGTTATGTTGGCACCATTGCAAATCACACAATAATAAACCCTAAGCTCTAAGGAATAAAGCAAACAAAGCAATGGTGCCAATATAACGTAAGAGGTAAAATAACTGTGAACGGACTGTACTTTGGACATGACAGTTGCCACAAGAGCAAATATGGCGTTCTCAAAACGGATGCGTTACAACAGCATTTTGTGAAATTGTGAAGTGGCGTTTGTTGCAAGGAGTACAGTTATCATCGCTAGTGGGACCTCACGGTAAGACAATAATTGTTATCGCTAACTTTATAATGTAAAAAAAACTTACACGAACGTATGAAATCTACGTGAATATCAAAAATCCCTTTATTCAAATAGAACAATAAATTTAAACTCTCATAATATTAGATAAATGTTAATATTTACAAAATTTAATATTATGCATATGATGACTTTTCAGGCCATTTTAACTTCATGTGTCAAATTTAATTTCAAAAGTACGATTTTAGTCCTTATTTTAAACGCGAACCGTTTTTTTGACATGACAGCTGACCCATAGAGTTAAAATGGCGCGTGGAAAGTCATTTTGTACGAACTATATACAATTAAAATTTCCGAGAAAACTTTTTTTCGAACAAGTGAGAAAATATGTCCATCTAACTGATTAAATAATTTTTTTTAAATTTCACTCTCTTCATATTATACTCTTAACATTTTATACACTTTACTTTTAACTCTATTCGTATCTTAAGTCCGTAAGAAATGAATCCTCACGCGCCATTTTAACTTAATGCGTCAACTGTCATGTCAAAAGAGCGGGGTCACCTTTAAAATAAGGACTAAAATCGTACTTTTGACATGAAATTTGGCACAAAAAGTTAAAATGGCGCGTGAGGAGTTCAATTTTACGCGTTATACATATTTTTGTGGCAACCCTCTACACAGAATACCTCATAATGAGGAAGTTTCCAGGCAACGTTCGATAAGATTTTCATAGATGGCGCTGAATACTATCACCACTAAAGATGAAAAATAATACCTATATCTATATGATCTAAGTCGATAAATTCATTATAAGTATTCTATGTAAAGGAGTAACCAGACGTAGAGTAAAATTCTAAAATTAAAGTTCTTAATTAGTGATCTTATTGACATAATAATAATTATATTATTAACAATTTCAAATTTATTTATTGTTAAGGATAACGTTTTTTATATTAAGTATTAAGCTTAATTTATTCCAGAGCAACATAGTACGACAATGGTACTGATTCTGAGCACACCTAAATTTTAGAGTATTCCACATCCTCTTCTTACTAATATAATATGAAAAAGACCACAGTTTGACAGTTTTAAATTTAATCTAAGAGCTGTCAAACTTCGTGACTTTAGTTACCAGTCTCGAGCCTATTGTTTTTTGTAGTGTGCACTAGAATTTGGAATCTTTAAATGTCAAATTCAATTTCTGTCCTTTTTTAGCAATATTAAAAAGAAAAAAGATGCAGATACTCTAAGATTAGTTTTATTTATTCACACCTGATGGGAAGTGATGATGTGGTCTAAGATGGGACGCATTTGTCTATTCACTCTTGTTTTAAAGATACTCGGATAATATTTGGCAGGAAACACTGATCTAAAGAGTATTCTAGACCCTAGACCGTATAAGAAATGATGACGCAAAGCGTTTCGTACGCGAAGATAGAATGTTGACGACATAGCAGTGGAAACTGGCCCGGTGTCTGGGAGTACGGTGGTGGAAAGGTGATGGGGGGACAAGATCGAACAGCTCCTGAGCACACTCTCCAAAATATATCCTGTAAAACATCGAACCTTGCGGGGGTGATCAAGACTGTGAAGTTTAGAGAATGGACAACAGAATCGGCACCAATGCAGCATACCACAGGGCCATGGTACAACAATTTGAAATATAACATTACTTAATCATGATCATAATATTGCTTGAATCTATATATTGTGGTTTTTAGTTACAATCTATACTTATAAAAGGAAAATCTGACTTCCTGACTGATCTATCAACGCACAGCTCAAACCACTGGACGGATCGGACTGAAATTTCGAATGAAGATAGCTATTATGACGTAGACGTCCGCTAAGAAAGGGTTTTTGAAAATTCAACCTCTAAGGGGGTAAAATAGGGATTTGAAATTTGAGTAATGGCCCCGATTCTCTAGTCTCTCTCTAAACTAAATTTAGAGTATCTGCATCCTTTTCTTTTTACTAATGCTAAAAAAGGAACGGAACATGACTTTCACATTTAAAGACTCTAAATTTTAGTGCACAATACAAATTTAAACAGTAGGTTCGCGAGTGCGTGCTAAAATCACGGGTTTTACCATCTAAAAATTAAATTTAGAAATGTCAAACTGCTTCTGTCCTTTTCATATTACAATAGTAAGAAGAGGGTGCGAATACGCTAAAATTAGGTTGTGCTTAGAATCGGTGCCATTGTGGCTGATTCCGTTGTACACAATCTCTAAACTAAACTAAAATGGCACGTCTAAATCTATTGCTATCCCTTTCATAATGTTGCTTGAGGAAAAGGATAGCACTAGATTTAGACCTGTTAATTTAGTTTAGTTAAGAGATTGTGTACAAGAGAATCGGGCCCATTGTCTGTGATTTTTAGATTTTAGTATAAATATGTAGTTTCAAAGTAGCAGCAGCTCAAAGATTTGAAAATCTCACAAACAATAATTTTGTAGAGCATTTTAAACTATCGTGAGTTCCATTATATTTTATAAATGTAGAACATGTGAGTACAGCCGGATTCTTCTATATTTATAACTAGTTTATGCTCGCGACTTCGTCCGCGTGGACTACACAAATATCAAACCCCTATTTAGAGTTGGTAGTCAAACCCTTAGGGGTTGAATTTTCAAAAATCCTTTCTTAGCGGATGCTTACGTCATAATAGCTATGCGCATTCCCTATTTCAGCCCGACTCGTCCAGTAGTTTGAGCTGTGCGTTCATAGATCAGTCAGTCAGTCAGTCACCTTTTCCTTTTATATTATATTTAGATTTGTAAAGAACTTCTACAAAATTTTATTGATTTTAATTGCTTAGTACTCAAATAAAAATCAAAGTGAGCGATTAAACATCTTACATCAACTTACATTGTAATAAATTAAAAAAAACTGCGATTTTTTCACATCACAGAGTAATCGAGAATAAAAAATACAACGAACATTTAAAAAGCAGAAATATAATCACATATTAAAATAGAAAATTCACAATTTGAAGAAAAACTACAAGTCTTAATAATATTATGAATCGTATTTAAATATTATTTAATTTTAAATAATATTAATCACTTCCTAAGTTATAGTACACCTATGTATAAGTTACGCACCTACGTATAAAATTTATAAATTATTTATGCGCAATAAAAATAATTAATTTTAATGAAACGAACCTTAATTTTTTTTTGTTTAAAACTATGTACTTGGTAACGAAAAAATATCACTACAACTTTCAAGTCCATGTAACATTATTATAATAAATGCTCCTTCTGATATTAGTCGAATATAATCTAAGAGGTAGGTTCGGGGACCTCTCCGTAACACACAGACAGACAGACGATTTACAACCTCTTAACAGATAAAGAACGACATGAACAACTTTTATATGTTTTATACTCGGTTAGATTTTTAACTCCAATGAGGAAGTTTAAGGGACAAGCTTCAATAAAATTTTCATAGATGTCTCTTGAATATTTCCACGAAAGAATAAAAATACTATCTATGCCACAGATCTATGCTTTTTAGAATTTAGTGCGTAACCGTCCTTAGGTACGTAAATATGTCATTGATTGACATGCCATAAATTCTAAAAGGCATAGATCTGTGGCATAGATATTATTTTTCCTGTTTCGTGGCGACCTATGTGACATATTCAAGTGAGTATTCAAGAGACATCTATGAAAATTTTATTGAAGCTTGTCCCTTAAACTTCCTCATTATTTATGTAGATTCAAGTCTCAAGGTTAATTTTTGTTTCAAACTAACTCCAACTATATTATTATAATTACGTACATTTTTACTTATAATATAACACATTTTGTTTCTGGTTTTGTAACAGCCGAAATTTGTTCAACAACACAGATCTTGTGCAATTTTAGTTTTTCTTTTTATATTAATCATATAAACTAACCAAACTTCGCTGTGCCTTTCACGCGATATTTGTAAACTAGTATCAAGTCAAAAACCTCAGCATGAATACCTTTAGAAGTAGCCCTTTTGTGACTCTTACTGTTAGAGCGAGTTAGCTAATTACATTTGGTATATCTGTGTCAAAAACAAACATACCTCAGAATAAGGACTGTTAGAAGTAGCCCTATTGTGACACTTACTGTTAGAGCGAGATAGCTAAATGCATTTAAGCTCTTGTTAGAACGTGACAAAATGATTATGTTTTGTCCTTATCACCGTGGCCACTTTTTTTTGTTTGTCAAAATGTATTTGTACGTGAGTATTTGACAAACAACGTGAAGTGTAGAAGGAATGACATTTCACAAGTAAGAAAATCTGCTTGAGCGAGAAGGACTGAGGGGGCCACGCTAGTTGCAAATCTGGACATATCTGTGAAACATACTTACTATGGTCACCGTTTTGACGGCAGTTGTGAAGCTTGTAACAAAACCTCAAAGCTTCACTTGTCAAATGTAGGCTACGAAACGACTATAGATATGCATGGGCTGCCGCGACAAAAGCGTGGCATTTGAAGATATCGAGTCTAGTAGTATTTTTTTATTTATTTTATTTTATTCAGATACAAGTTAGCCCTTGACTGCAATCTCACCTGGTGGTAAGTGATGATGCAGTCTAAGATGATAGCGGGCTAACCTGGAAGGGGTATGGCAGTTTTTATTAAACCCATACCCCTTTGGTTTCTACACGGCATCGTACCGGAACGCTAAATCGCTTGGCGGCACGGCTTTGCCGGTAGGGTGGTAACCAGCCACGGCCGAAGCCTCCCACCAGACCAGACCAGAAATTTAGAAATTATAAAATTCCAAACCCCTGCCAGGAATCGAACCCGGGACCTCCCACTATTAAGACCACAGCGCTTACCACTGCGCCAGGGAGGTCGTCAAACATACTTATACTATAGTAGTAGCCACTATAGCTCCCCCTGCTATGCTTCTCGTACAAACCTATTACGCGTATTATTCTATTATGACGTAGGCATCCGCTAAGAAAGGATTTTTGAAAATTCAACCCCTACTGGGGTGAAATAGGGGTTTGAAATTTGTATAGTCCACGCGGACGAAGTCGCGAAGCATAAGCTAGTCATTAATACAATCTTTTAAATTAAAAAAAAGATACAAAATTAGAGCCTGAATATTAAGAGCCTCAATAGCTCAACGGGTACAGGAGTGGACTGAAAACCTAAAAAGGTCGACGGTTCAAACCCCGCCCGTTGCACTATTGTCGTACCTACTCTTAGCACAAGCTTGACGCTTAGTTGGAGAGGAAAAGGGAATATTAGTCGTTTAACATGGCTAATATTCTTTATAAAAAATAAAAAAAAATAGCTAGAGGTAGACACAGCGATGAGTGGCTGTCATTGTTAGGTGTAAGTAAATGTAATATTTGCCTTACTTGCTACATCACCAAAGCCATAACGAGTAACAGTCTGTAAAATCTCTCAACACCAATCAAAATTCTAACAACGTGTGGTTGTATGTCTGCCTGTGTGTTCACGGACATCTCGCATACTTCGAATAGCATCTATTTACAGCAATCTGTCAAATTTGTACTGTCAAATCACCATGTCCGTATACAAATTGACAGATCGACGCCAACTCCAGTGACGCTCTTATGTACCACAAAATTATGCTCTGAAAGAAACTTTAGAAACCGATATCTGTGTTTGTCGTTTGTCAGATTTCTTCAAAGATGTAGATAGTTCGAAAGGTACACAGACTCAAAAATTTGTGTGATCCTGTATACACACTTTTATACTTGTACTGATTCTCACCTTGTGGTTAAGCTGTATCCGTCCTTTTCATATTACATTGGTAGAAAGGAGATGCCAATACTCTAAAATTAAGTTGTCTTAATTTTAGAGTATTGGCATCCCCTTCCTACCAATGTAATATGAAAAGGACGGATACAGTTTGAAAAGTCTTAAATTTAATATAGAACTTTCAAACCTCGTGACTTTAGCTGCCTGTCTTGAGCCTATTGTTTAAATTTGTAGCGTACACTAAAATTAAGTGTCTTTAAATTTAAAATTCATGTTCCGTCCTTTTTTAGCAAAGTAAAAAGAAACAGATGTAGATACTCTAAATTTAGTTTAGAGATAAACAAGAGAATCGACGCCGTTGTAACATAAGAGCCACATTTTACATAAGTATGACATACCACAGACACAGATATTAGTTTCTAGAACGAGTCTACGAAATTTCGTTGAGTTTGATTGGTTAATACTCAGATGAGAATCGAACTATAGTACGCGGCAGGTCGATGGCAATCTGCGGGGAACCTTGTGCGGGATAGCCCGGGTGACGTGCGGCCCGCACGGTGCGGGTGTGCTATCTCGACCTGTCGCGTACAACACGGAGCCTCCTCCTAAAGTTCGGTTCATCGGCGTCATAATATCACTAGTACGGTAAGCGGTGTCTTACAGCTTGAAATGGTCTACTGTAGCTATGTTCGCGAGGGTCTTCTTGATTCGAAGAGCCGTCAAGCGAGCTGCGGGGTTTTGGTACCAGCATTCTTTCATCACCTTCGATATCGCTGACAGCACCTGAAAAATGATGGTGGTCATCATCTTTTTGACGACTTCCATGGCGCAGTGGTAAGCGCTGTGGTCTTATTAGTGGGAGATCCCGGGTCCGAATCTCGGCAGGGGTTTGGAATTTTATCATTTCTAAATTTCTGCTCTGGTCTGGTGGGAGGCTTCGGGCGTGGCTAGTTGCACCCTACTGACAAAGCCGTGCCGCCAAGTGATTTAGCATTCCGGTGCGATGCCGTGTATAAACCAAAGGTGTATGGGTTTAATAAAAACTGCCATACTCCTGCCAGGTTTGCCCCTTCCATCTTAGACTGCATCATCACTTACCACCACGTGAGATTGCAGTCAAGGACTAACTTGTATCGGAATAAGTAATTAAATCCAAATCCATCGCCGGCCCACTACTACCCACGATCTCAAATTTCTCGGAGCCGTACATCCCACATGTTATCATTACAGTGCGACAAGGCTCTATTGGCACTTGAATGACATAGAATATTCAAACCAGGAACAAAGGGGGCACTTGACGGCAACTTTAGTTCCGATTTTCGCTACGCGCCAAGATAGCCTCGTCGCACTGTAACATCAGTACCCTTATTATAAATGGGAAAGTGTGTTTGTTTGCTGGTTTGTCGTTCGATCACGTCGCAACGGTGCAACGGATTGACGTGATTTTTTCATGGGTATAGATAAAGACCTGGAAAGTGACATAGGCTACTTTTTATCACGGAAAATCAAAGAGTACCCACGGGATTTTTAAAAACCTGATTTCACGTGGACGTAGTCGCTGGCATCAGCTATTCTGATATAATTTTTAAAAAACCTAAGGGCCAAAATAAATAATTAACGAAACGTATGTGGAAAGATCTGGGCGGCTTACTTCATTACTATCCCAAGAAAACTCCTCATCGTCGTCATCAACCGATAGATCCACAGCTGGACAGAGGTCCAGCGGAACTGGAATACGACGCAGAGATCGGGGACTGTCTGAGGTCGGTACGGGTATTCGCCGCTCCACGCATGCAACGCGCTGCATGCGTGTGCGCTGAATCTGGGGAACGCACTGGTACCTATCTGGCATAGCGCCCCCTTGTGGTATGGAAGCTGGCATTTGTCTGGCATACCGTCCACTCGTAGTATGGAGAGTTATACTCGTCTGGCATAGCATCGCAACGACGCACAACCTCTCACGGAACTAACCCGAGCAAATATACATAGTCTTAGGAGTTTTACCGGGTCCGAATGCCAGCGGTTGGGCAGTACAGGTCTTCGCCGCTCAATGCAAACCACGCGCCGCATATCCTCCAGAGCTGGATCGGGGGGAACACACTCATAGTATGGAGGCTGATACTCGTCTGGCATGGCGCCGCAGCGACGCGCGATCTCCCACAGAACCAACCCGAGCGAGTAAACATCAGAACGCTTGTACGGATCGAACTGACGCGAGTCCATGCTCTCGTCTAGCACCTGCGGACAATAACAACATTTATATCTACAAACATAAGTGCATAGCTATTAAGCAATAAGACCGCCTTTTTCGATTTTTTTTCGGGTTGTGCCACACATGACTCAGTTTATTTCGGCGCTTCTTCTGCTTGAGACTTATTGGCTTTAATACTCAAGTATTAGAGGCACCGGGATAACCAAACCCAGTATGGCATGAAGTATATTTAGGCTTCTGGTGATGTGTGGCACAAGCTTAAATAAATAAACGTTTTTTCTTTTCTTTAAACGTTTAAAATTTTATAATTAGAGGGGTCAATTCCGAACATTTAAATCTCAATCTTTTTAGGGGGTTTGGCATTTGATTACTATTTTAGATGTAGCCCGTAAAAAAAGATTCCTGACGCGCCAATTTAACTCTCTGGGTGAACTGTCATGTCAAAAGTACCGACCTTTAAAATAAGGACTACAATCGTACTTTTGACATGAAATTTGAGACAAAAAGTTAAAATGGTGCGTGAGGAGTAAAATTTTACGTGTTATAGGTCTCTATAACTCTGATGCTGATGCTGGTAGAACACGCTCAGCTAAAATGTCCAGATCGTCAACATTGCGCACCTCATTTACGACACTCAAGGACCCTGAAATGCAAATATCAGGGTGTTTTTGGTTAAAAAACCACAGCCTAAACATATTTCATAATGCCGATCAGTGCAGACTCTAGAGTCTAGACAGAGCATTCTTTAAGGGCGAAACGGGGGAAGGATAATACCGACAACAACTATAACAACAACAAATATCAATTATTGTTCTGTCGTTCGGGCATGAATCGGGTCGTCCTCAAACATCAAAGGAGTTGTATCACTGTATTTAGTTTTTTAAAAAATTATATTAGCCATGTTAAATGACTAATATTCCCCTTTCCTCTCCAACTAAGCGTCAAGCTTGTGCTAGGAGTAGGTACGACAATAGTGCAACGGGCGGGGATTGAACCGTTCAACCTTTCGGTTTTCAGTCCACTCCTTTACCTGTTGAGCTATTGAGGCTCTAAACTTTCTCTGTGTTTCTAAAGTTTCCCTGTGCTTATGCAGTATACTCAGATAAAGCATAGATTTACTTCCGTTTTTTAAAAAAGATATTAGCCATGTTAAATGACTAATATTCCCCTTTCCTCTCCAACTAAGCGTCAGGCTTGTGCTAGGAGTAGGTACGACAATAGTGCAACGGGCGGGGTTTGAACCGTCGACATTTCGGTTTTCAGTCCACTCCTTTACCTGTTGAGCTATTGAGGCTCAGTATGTAATTCATTCCAGCAATATACGCAAGTGGAGTACACTTACCTCAGGTGCCATGTAGCGTTTAGTGCCCACACGATTGGTCGAGGGTACATCAACACTATCACTGGATACATTATGCCGCACCGCCAGTCCGAGGTCACCTATGACGCAAGTCAAGTTGCTCTTCACGAGGATGTTCTTCGACTTCAGGTCACGATGGGCTATAGCTGGCTTGCCTAAAACGTTACGAATTGGTTTAATACAATTATAGTACGCAACAGGTCGAGATGGCAATCCGAGTATGACGTCACCCGCGCTCGTCCGCACCGGGATAGCGCGATGGGTGTGCGGGGCGTTCTCTTCCCGATTCCCATCTCGACCTGTCGATTTAATACCATTCTTCAACAGTCAGATCAGGTATTTTTATAATTTTTATGATAGTGTTTTTACCTACACTTCAAGGAAATAACTAAATAATTTATAAATACATATCAAAAATTATAAAAATATAGTAAAAAGCAAATAATGTCATTTCTCGTTCAAAGAACTGCATTGTAATATGGGCCTTAGAAAGTAGTTTCGATAATTGCAAAGTGTTGCTACTAGATGACATTAAGTTAGTTTCTGCGCGTCATCGTTCAGTAGCGAGCCGGCGATGGGTAGATCATGAAGGAGGATAAACTTGCCTTTTGTGCCAACAATGTCCATGTGCAGATGTGCCAGCCCCGTGGCGATAGAGAGCGCCATCTTGACCAGCGTATTTGCGTCAATAGTTCGTGCGCCGAGGAAGTCAAACAACGAGCCATTCTCATGATAATCCGTGATGAGCCACAACTGGGTCCATGTGCCATTATCTAAGGAAAGTATATAGTTTTTAAAAGCTTTTTATTACTTTTTGCCGTGTTGAATAAATAAATATTCTTTTACTTGGGACCACAGCGCAAACACAGTACAAAATACAGCAACATACAGAAAAAGGTCACAAATACTTAGTCTTAAAATACGGCTTTCCATGCATTTCAAGCGAGAGAACTGTTCATATTATGTTGTTATTTTTTCAAGATTTGTAACTGGATTTTCTGCTACTTCCAATTGTACGGTTGAGTTGAAAGGGGTTTGAATATTTTGGTATGGACCCTGGCCTGCCTACATGCCCGCCATTTTCTTTTTTTTTAATGGAGGGACCACGCATAAAACCTGGCATTAATACAAACAAGTATTTTATTTACGATTTCTTCCAAAGTGTCACGTTTGCGAGATATAAGCTATCGAAATTGTACTGGTGGCTAGACTGTTGTACTGATGACACCACCAGTACAACTTTGATAGCTAATATTTTGGGGAAAAACGGCTGACAGGTAGACCAAAATCTTCAAAGCCCTTGGACAAATAAATCTAAATATATAAAAGGAACAGGTGACTGACTGACTGATTGATTGATCTAGCAACGCAGAGCTCAAACTACTGGACGGATCGGGCTGAAATTTAGGGCAGATAGTTATTATAACGCAGGCATCCGCTAAGGATTTTTGAAAATTCAACCCCTAAGGGGGTCAAATAGGGGTTTGAAATTTGTGTAGTCCACGCGGTCGGTCCAAGTCGCGAGCATAAGCTAGTGCCTTATAATTGGGATTTCTGTGGTTTTTACACACTGCTTAGTGTAATTAATGGCAATCTATAATGGAGTTAGTAGTGCTGTTTTATAATCACTACCTATAATTATTATTATAAATGCGAAAGTGGGTTTGTTTGTCAAATCCACGTGAGAAACTGTTTTACAAAATTCAACCCCAGCAATGACAAGTTCCGATGGAGCAACTTACCTTTATTATCGGCAGCGATGAACCCCAATATGTTTTCATGGCGCAGCATCACCGTCTGATAGATCTCAGCTTCACGGAACCAGGAGCATTCCTCTCGCGATGAGAAGATCTTCACAGCTACGTTCTCACCCCGCCATCGCCCGCGCCAGACCTCGCCGAATCTCCCCTTGCCGATTATATCCACGAGTTGAATTTGACGAGCTATCGACCGCTGAACCAAGAGTGGCAACCCTGAAATAGTTATTTTAGCAAAATTGCTAATACGCGTGGCCGCCATTTTAGTGACGTCAGCACTAGATTGAAGTTTCGAGCTGATTGTATATTTTTACTTAAATATACGTCAAATGACGTTATTACGATGTTAATGAGACATGGTTCCAGCGCAATAGCAATTTGCGGGACTTATACAAGATATTTTGCTCTTCGAGGCTCACTCTGACAAAGATTTTTAAATATAAAGCAACTCTTACGATGGAATAAAGGTTTAATTTAGCCTTCTTAAAGATAATCTTAGGGTACAGAATTTTTTTTTCTGATATTATTTATATTCGGCAACAATTATGTATATAGTACTAGATGATACCCGCGACACCATCCGCGTGGATTTAGGTTTTTGAAAATCCTTTGGGAACTCTTCAATTTTCCGGGATAAAAAGTAGCCTATCTCCTTCCCCGGGATGCAAACTATCTTTTGTACCAAATTTCGTTAAAATCGGTTGAACGGTTGAGCCGTGAAAAGCTAGCAGACACACAGACAGACAGACACTTTCGCATTTATAATATTAGTATGAAAGTATGGATTTTCCTAATCCTAACGTATTTCAGAATAAGATAGAACCTAAGTTCGGTCATTTAGTCAAGTATGATGCTTGGAATTTTAGAGATTTGGAATTAAGAGCCTGAATCAAACATACTTTAATACGCCATGATTATTACACTAAGAAATTTGCATAACTTGGAAAAAGTCCTCAAGTACTTAACATAACATCATCATCATCAACTCATCGCCGGGCCACTACTGAATACGGATCTCTTCAGTATGACAACTGCGTAAAAAAAGATCAGGATGGACTGAAATTGATACGTATACCGTATCCGTATTTAAATTGAGCTGCTTAACGGCTATGTGATAAGTTCTAATAAGTTTTAATTTTGTAAAGTGGTGATAATAAAAAGAATACCCGTCTGAGTTTGTTGTGGGCTCTTCTCAGACCTGGGCGCGTTTGGAACCCTCGTAGTTTTAGTTTTAAGTGAGCGTAATAATTATCACCACTATATCTTACGAATCCAACATCTGACTATCAAAAAGAGTAATTTATTACCTATTTTGAATAAATCATTTGACTTTTGAATAAATCATTTGACTTTGACTATTTATACGTGGGTACACGGAAACACTTACCAGATCCGGAGCCAGAGGTTGTGAGTTCGATCATGTCCCGAATGGTGGCAGTCATCAGAGAGTGGCGAGTTTCGCAGCAAGAGTCCTCTGGCGCGAAGAGAGACCGCGACTCTCGCTTCAGCACCTTGGGCGACCTCCGCGCCCACCACAGGCTGATGGCGGCGCAAACTCCCAGCACCATAAGCCCCATGATCCATGGCAGCACTTGCCATACTGTCGCCGATGTGTTTGACTCTTTACAACATCACCGAGTATCATTACATTGGTCACAACCTTTGGTTTTCACACGCAGTTCATAATCATTACAAGCAAGATATAATCGTAATAAGTATCAAATTCTGCCGCTTCTTCTGCTTTCTGGTGCTGCTGTGAAAAATCTCAACAGCGAATTCAACCAATGAAGGGGCAGAATTTGCTGTCGATTACGATTACGATGGATACGTTTTTCTTACACAATCGGCCAGCAGGATGCAGTATCGTATCCGCATTTTGCTCTATTTGTCTGACGCGCTCCAAACTGCTTGCGAAAATCTTTCAGTATGCAAAAGCTCTAACTACCGTACTCAGAGTCGCTTAATTGTTACTTAAGTTTAGTTAAAACGAGACTGATATATATATCTCTCACAGAAATCTGTCTTATTTTAACTCAATCTTAAGTAACGATTAGCGACTCTAGACTCTGCGGATGTGAGCCTGATAATTCATTATAGGACGAGCTGTCAACAACGACTTTTTCAGTACTGTGAATTAGGTAAGCAACGTCAATAGCACACTACTTCTATACCCTATCCACGGAATGAAGTTAGTATAGCGCTCTCTCTATTTTTGTGTGGGAATACGTAACAGAGAGAGCGCTGTACTAATTTTATTCCGCGGATAAGATATTATTCCACAGAAAAACGCATTATTTGCGGTGCGTGCTGTAATGTACGATCACTTTAAACGAATCCGCCACTGGCGAAACGTATTTTAAATAGCGTAAGCTCCAACGGCGTATTGGTTTACTAAAACTCACGGTTCCCAATGATATACCTTAAATATCTATCTAGCTGTCCCGGCGAACTTCGTACCGCCTAACAGTCGATTAAATTTTTTAAAAAATTTCTCTCCGTAAGAACCATCCTCGTACTTCAAGAAATATTATATAAAAAGAATTAGCGAAATCGGTTCAGCTGTTCTTGAGATTTACGATCAGTAACACATTTAGCGATTCATTTTTATATATAGAAAAAAGAAGAAGATACCTATATCAAATCACATGAAAAAACGGTTATTGTCATCATGGAAAATTAAATCATTTTGGAGAATAGGGGACTATATTTTGGTCACATTCATTAAAAAAGTTTTTTTTTTAATTTTAGGCTCACTACGATTTGCACGCGTAGTCTAGATGTGAAAGAGATTTTAACAAAACCGGCTGGTTTATAAATAGTTGTCTAAAAACTAAAGTTAACATTTTAATTATTTACTTACGTCGTAATCTTAATTTGTACTCACGCAACATCAACAAATATTCAAGTCCAAGTTTTTATCAAAGTTTAAAAAATCGAATTTTTCAAGATGTATAAAAAAAGAAATAGCAACTCAAAAAACTAAAGACCTGTACCTACGGAACCCTTTATGTGTGCGAGTCCGCCTCGCACTTGACCGGTAATTAAGTTATCTTTTGGGAAAATTGTAAAGATTTAAACGCCCACCGCCATCTGTCCTTCATCCCATTCCCACTTCCCGACTTGTAACCGCGTCAAGGTTGGAATAAATAAGGAATTTAGAACGCGTCATTTACGTATTAAACGTTTACGTTCAAGACACTCATTTCCGTCCGTCCCAACGTTGTCCACGAGCCAATGGTACTGATTCTGAGCACAACCTAATTTTAGAGTATTCGCATCCTCTTCTTACTAATGTAATATGAAAAGGACTGACGCAGTTTGACAGTTTTAAATTTAATTTTTAGATGGTAAAACCCGTGATTTTAGCGCACAGTCGCGAGTTTACTGTTTAAATTTGTAGCGTACACTAAAATTTAGAGTCTTTAAATGTAAAGTAAAGTAAATGTAAAATATGCTTTATTGTACACCAAAACAAAAACACTAGACATATAACAAAGATAGCATGTACAACAGGCGGCCTTATCGCTAAAATAAGTTCATGTTCATGTAAGTGTATGTAGTGTAAAGTTCATGTTCTGTCCCTTTTTAGCATTGTTAAAAAGAAAAGGATGCAGATACTCTAAATTTAGTTCAGAGAAAGACAACGGAATCGGTGCCACTTTTCGGTCTAAACTCATGACATGTACATGACTTGACTCCCTATACACATTTTTTAACAGCTATCATACCAAAGATGATGCAGCCTAAGATGAGGCGCGCTTGCCTAGAAGGTGCCTATTCACTCTTCTTTTGAAGGTCTCAATATTGTATCCTTAAGCGGGGAAAACGGAAGCCGGAAGGGCATTGTACATTCAAGCAGTTCGTATGACGTAGACGCTGAAAAAAACTAAGCGCGCATATTTTCGTCCACAGAATTTCGCCAGATTTTTAATGCAACTTACATAGTCTAAAGAAACTATTTAGATTACATTTAATCAACCCTTCAATAACCGCCCTTAGACCTTCCTTATAAACTAACACTAAGTTCTACGTTAGAAACAAATTAAAAAGTTGTAACATGTAAAAAGCCAACTCTTACAAATCAAACATTCGAAAGTTTACTCAAAAAATGCAAAGCCATACAAAAAGCGTGTACAAACCAAACATTAGTAGCATTAAATCTAAAACTGTGCTAGCGAATCATCTTATAGTTGAACTACAAACTAAAACCAAGCCAACGAATACTGACATCTCTTTAAACTTAAGATATTTGCACTTTAAATAAGGGGGGGAGGGGGGGGGATCAACCCAACCCAAAGAACCACACCAATAAAACCCGACGCAACGTTGTGTCGAGTTTTTTGATCACGTTGCGTGTTATTATTAATACGTTTCTGTCCCTATTATTTAAAATGTCTTTATAGACCGTAAAAATGACTCATCACGCGCTATTTTAACTTTCAAATCTCATGTCAAAAGTACGGTTCACCATTAAATAAGGACTAGAATCGTACTTTTGACTTGAAATTTGACACAAATTGCCGTAATCAGAGTCGCTAATCGTTACTTAAGATTGAGTCAGAAACGAGACAGATTTATGTGAGAGATATAGCTCTGTCTCGTTTTAACTAAACTTAAGTAACGATTAAGCGACTCTGAGTACGGCAGAAAAAGTCAAAACGGCGCATGAGGAGTTAAATTTTACGGGTTATACTTACACATAATTGAAGTATCAGTATTCGGTACGTATGCACATCGCTTATATTTTGGCATCCAATCGAATCCAATCGAGAAAATGCGATGCGGGTCAATCAAATGTGCACCTTTCGATAGGGGTTAAAGATCCAACTTATTTATTAGGTTAGGTACCTCGCTCTTACCCCGTTATCTGATAACCCCTCTGACAGAAAGTGTCCGCTCTCTACGTCAATAGAACATGCGATTAGTAGATACGTAGTAATAACGTCATGCAAAAATAGAAGGCACCGGCTTGTGATCACTTACGCAACTTCTCTTGTCGATTCTTCGTCACAGCTTCATTACTTTACTACATACTATAAAGTCGGCCCGCTGCGAGTCTGTTTGAAAACGCTTATCTCAAAAAGGTGCAACGGATGTGATTAAATTATTACCTATACTTAAGTAAATAGTTGTAGGATGTTTTTTATATTTTTAAATTCAGATACAAGTTAGCCCTTGATTGCAATCTCATCTGGTGGTAAGTGATGATGCAGTCTAAGATGGAAGCGGGCTAACCTGGAGGGGGTATGGCAGTTTTTGGTAAACCCATGCCCCTTTGGTTTCTACACGGCATTGTACTGGGACGCTGAAACGCTTGGCCTTTTTGCCGGTAACTTTGCTGGTAACTAGCCACGGCCGAAGCCTCCCACCAGAAAACGTGTTATAATAGTATATCTGTATAACCACAGATATCCTAATAACAAGGCAAAGATGCGTATTGCGCGTATGATATGCGTGTTATTTTTGATATTACAATTTATTTTAAAACTCAAAAATGTTATTTGATAGTTTAATCGGTAGGGAATCTGGCAAAACGTCAAATTTATTTCTCGGATAAAAAGTTATTGTACGATTGAAAAATGTACCCTAAGTAATTAATTAATGCTTGCCTGGCGCTTCCTTACCTATGTGTTCGCGTGTTGTTCATTCAAGTAAGTTGAAACTGTGTACAACTGTGTGGCACTTGCGTTAAGGTTTCTAACGTATTTCAATCAATATACAATAGGTGCACGCGAGTCGATCAAATAAAAGAGGAATGCAGGCCGGGCATTAGTTATCTGCTATAGTATATTAATTAATATAATTTCCCACAGAATATCAAAACGTCTATTCTAGTACTAAAGGATAAGTTGCTGCGTTAAATTATCCTATACAAATAATATCGTTTTAAATATTCGAACCGAGCGCGCGAGAATGATTTTTTCTGTTATGAATTATAACTAAAATGAGTCCATGCAGTTTTGAACCATTTCATATACACGATAAATATCGTTGATGATTTATATCGAATGTCATCCTTAAGTGCAATGATGTATTCGGTAAGATGATAACATTCGCTCAAGTAAGGTATGCTCGAGACATCACAATACAAAGCTGCCCATACAGAACCCGACGACACATTCCTTGCGGGCCGTACCTGGCGCGTAGTCTCGGTTACAGTAGTCCGTGGCACAGCAATAAATATCTACCGACTCCTCTTTGCGGCACCATATGGGCTTGTCCCCGGGAGGAAAAATGTTTTCTCGGTCCCAACAGCTACACCAAAAACGGAGTATTAGTTAAACGAGGTCCGGAATAACTCCTATGTCTACCAGTACGTGATCAATGCCGGCATATTAACTAAAGAAAAAAGAAAATTTAGTAATTTTAGAACAAAAAAGAAAGAAAGTGTTATACACTAGGCATGCAGAGCGGTGTGCGTCAAGTGGCAAGCTTCTCGCGCAGCGGAGCGGTGCGGAGGCGAGGTGCTCCGGGCGCCTACCTTGCGGCTTCCTCTGTATCTTCAGATGCAGGTCCCGGTTGCACATGTCGTGCGACTTACAACACTGTATGGCCACCGACTCATTTCTAGTTTTCGTGGAGGAGCAACTGAAGGGGTGCTCGATGGGTATCAGTGATTTGAGCTCGATACAACTGCGCCGCAAGTGGAACCACCATACATTATGTTTAGTATGTTAAAGCAAAACCAATGCACACTCGGAAAATAGTGTTTGTTAAAATTACGGCACATCATTCAAACATACTAATTATATGTCGGGTCGCGGTCGGGCCGATTACGCCTCGCGCTTAGTAGGTACATGTTCAAATCACTAACTCGGAAGCATGTTGTTAGAGTATTGGCATCTCAACACAAAACTTATAGTCTAAGAGTACATCAAACAAACTCATGTTTCGCATGGCCAAGTCTGCATCACACGGCCACAGGTGCTCAGAACATCTTACCCATGGAGGAAGCGTGGAGCACTTTTGCAATCTTTTTCCGAGAGTCGGCATCACTATTGCAGAAATCGCTGTTACAGCAATAGGAGTGGGGCTCGCGGCATTGCCATGGATACTCGGGTGGTAATAACGTTTTGTTTGGCAAACAGCTTAAGACCACCTCACTACACAGGTCAGGTTTAATACAAAATTGGTTAAAATTCGAACCATGGACCCACCAAAGCGAATAGAGATTTGTGTTGATATTTTTTGCCAATTAATTCACCTAGATATTCAGCTTGACTACACAATATATTTACCTCAAAACATGATCAACTATACTTTTCATTACTGGCATAATGTAGTGACAATATTATATACCCGTTTCATTAAAACAATTATTATTGTAATGAACAAAAGTTTGCAAAAAGTACAGTAGATAATTTTTTGGAAACCCCCAGTTAAAATAAGATGGTAGTCATAACTTAATAAGATCGGTATAAAGGCTGGTACTCACTGGTACGTATGCTTCTCGAGTCCATTCTCAAGGGCGGAGGCCGCATAGCAGTACCCGTCAGTCTCACATGTTGAGTTGGGACAACTCTCAAAGTTGCAGTAACACCTCAAACCTACAAACACATATATATATATACATAATTTTTCTTCCCATTTGTGTGCATTATATCCCATTTATTGAGAGCAGACAGGCTCTGGGCCAATCTGTCGTGCCTTTGCGCCTGATTTGGCCAGAATGTCAGCATTTTCATTGCCAACTATTCGTGCCCTGGTACCCAGCGTAAAACCACCCTGTTGTATTGGGCCCAGGTGTTTAGTTTTCTCTGCAGTTTTCAACCAGTCTTGAGTAAACAACCTCAGAGGACAGAGTTGAAAGAGCTGCCTGGCTATCTGAATGTATATATCTTTTTATCAATGTAGTTGCTTTGCAGGATGGTTACCACGCAAATTATTATGGCCTTATACCTTTGCTTGAAAAACAGATGCGTAAGCACTTAGGTTCCAATAAGTTTAACAATTAACAATTAACAATTTGTGTGCTTAATATTAAGAATGTTACAAGATCAAGAGTTTGACCCTGGGCTTCCCTCCATAAATACTATATCTACAATATCAATTTATTACTGACAGTTTCTAAATCCCATCAATTTTTGTGGTCAGGTCTCGTACAGCATCAGGATTGACGAGTTGGAACCAAATTTTTTATGGGACAGTTTCTCTATCAATTAAAAAAAAACTCAAATTGATTCAGAAATCTCAGTGATTTCAGTGTTGAGCTTAATTTGAGGTAGTTATTTCAAAATTACAGACAGACACTTCAATTTTATTTATTAATATGTAATAGATAGTATACTCATTGTAAGTTAATGTAAGTTATCGACTTGCCATTTATCTAGCATTTGAGTACAAGGGAACACTACGCGACCCGTACAACCCCTACCAAGCACTTAATTTGTTTTCGATTTCATGATCTTTGATCTCAGGTTATGATAAACAAGTACTTGTCACATTTGTGAAATAATAAACTTAGATTTCGCGCTTGATAGATTGATTAATCTTTATCTAGCACTCTTACTATGTGTTATAAAAGCTTGGCTCATCGAGAACGGACTGTAAAACTGGAGTGTCCACGCTTATTGCGATACATGTAAAAGTACTTACCATGCGCGAAATCTAGCCTCCAGTAAATACTGAGTATCACTATCAAGTATTTGCTCCAACGAAAGGCATCCATAGCCTCATTCTTGAAGAAAAACATTGCAATTTATTCCCAGAGGCCCAAACACTTAATATTGACACACGCAAGTCAAAAGGTAGGGCCATTGACTTCTTCTAAAATGAACATATAACATTTTTATTTAAAAATTACTATTATTGCTGTTAATTCATTGTTTGTTATAGCACTAATTAGACACTATTATTAAACACAATTGCAAAGCAATTCATTAAAATAAATTCTCTCTAAATAATTTCGAGCGAGTCTCGATTCTCGAATGTCAATCACGTCCACCACAGCACAGAACACATTTACTCCAGCACCACAGAGTACATTGAATGACGTTAAAAAGTACTCTGTGATTGACAGTGAATGACGTCCACACTCCACACGTCAGTTCAGTGTCTCAGACTATAGTCCACAGAACAACCTGACATTGGCTAATCTGTGTAAAGCCAGAAGAACAAAAAAAAAACCACAGAACACTATTACTCCCATTAGTAGTACATCCAAATTCTTTGCGGGTAACATTGCAAATCTGTCAAACAAATTCAATTTCAACTCGGCGGTTGCTCTTTTCAAATATTTGATATAGGTACAAGATTATGCCATGTATAAAATAGTATTTGCATGGAATTTGCAGTCTTGTGCATTGCTGGAACGAGCTGCAGGTCAAATCCACGCTCTTTTATCATTTAGATAATCTTCAATTGTGTAATATTCTTCTATCAGGAGCATATTTTTAATAGATTTTTTAAACTTGTGCAAAGGTAAGTCCAAAATAGTTTGCGGGATTTTATTATAACAGGTAATACCCATACCCACAAATGACTTTTGGACTTTCCTGAGGCGGAAGGCAGGACCTGCAAGCTTATTTCTGTTTCTTGTAACTAAGAATATTTTGTCTTACAAAAGGTACTGTAAGGATATCTATTTCCTTAAATTTCTCTCGCAGGGAATCGCGTGGTCTTAAGTTCTAAATTATAAATTGCGTAGAGAGGTCATAGAATGTGATAAAGGACTCACTCCACTATCCTTAGCCCAAACCGAGTGGCAGAAACCGGTGGTACTTAGCATCTCTGACCGGGAGACCGTATGGAAGGAGAAGCTGCACGCGTCCGTGCAGTGGCTGCGCTTTGGTGACCTCTTTGGGCAAACCGATGGTTTTGTCTGTGCGATACAAGATCAGGTAGTTAAGACGCGGAACTACCGAAAGTATATTCTGAAGGATGGCACTCACGACATCTGTCAAGCTTGTCGCCATCCCTGCGAGTCACTCAGACATGTGCTTTCCAGACATAACCAAGCAGCCAAAATCCTTCACCAAGAGCTTGCTCTGAAGTATAGTCTCCTGGATGAGAGGTTGCCGTGTTACAAGTACACGCCGGTGCCGGTACTCGAGCGCGACGGAGTCCGGCTCTATTGGAACCGGTCCATCATCACGGACAGGACTATTGTAGCGAATAAGCCTGAGTATTTTTGACATGACAGTTGCACAGAGCTAAAATGGCGAGTGAGATCTCAAAATGTATGCATTATATTCGCCGTGAATGACGTCGCTTACGCGTTACTAGAAAAGCGACTTATTTACCTTTGAAGTTAGCTATAAGGAAAAACAGATTGTACTGACGTAATTAAATGGATCTGAATGCAGTTATTACGTAGAAAAAACTTAAATACATACCTACCTACTTAACAGATTATTAGGCCATGAAATAAAAACCAGAATTTGAGAAAAAAAGTTGTAATAAATTAGCTGTACACATTTGTATATAAGCTGTTTCTTAATTAACAAGAGATCATTTATGACAAATCTTTATAGCACTGTTCTAAAACACAGCCGTGATTTTTACTTGATTAGAACTTACGTACCTACAGTTCTTGCAATTCAGGAAGGCGAGTGAACTTTACTTGTGGTTACGTCGTATACATGGACATTGCGTAAGTGTGCGTGCATGTCAGACCAATCAGTCGCGAGCAAGCGGCCGCAAACGCCCACATTTAGTGTACCTTACGTATACCGGTACGACTTAAACACTAGCATGAGAGACTCGTCTTCGTGAAATGCAAAAGCTATAATTTTGTACTTAAATTATAATTTAGATTTAAAAAGCAATATATCATAAGTACAGTTGGCGTCAAGTAAAACAACTCTGGACTACAATGAAGATGTTTCACATGTTTCGCATGGGTACCTGTGTGCTTTCCTACTGCGCGGAAACGAATGGTTGACAGACGAACCGATAACGGAGCGTATACGAAGTGGCGTACGGCATGTACGATACGAAGTGAAGTACCACTTCACTGCGTACCACTGAACAGATCGATGAATAACCCACTGTTTAGGACCGTTCTATTTATCTAATGCCAACTGTACCAAACATAGCTAGGATCGAGGCACATTGTGGCAAAGCGAAGCGACACGTAGTCTTGCTAAGATCACCTACTATCATACATTCCAACGACCTAAGTGACGCGACAATACGTCAGGTGACCGCGAATCTATGCGCGTAGTCGACACCTACATTCAGCAGGCCTAACGCAAAAAATTAAAATTAAAAAAAAGTGGTCATGTATTAAAATATGCCACGCCTTGTTAAAAGCCTACTGTTTACACTGATCGTAAACAATTTACTCTTATCCATTGCGGAGTCCCGTTCCCCATCTCGGAAATATTCATCAGATCTTCACGAAATGTGACCACCTCTAAAGTATGCCCTACCAAACAAAAAAAGAACCATCAAAATCGGTTCATAATTGGCGGATAAATCGCATAAAAAACATACAAAAAACATACAGTCGAATTGAGAACCTCCTTCTTTTTTGAAGCCGGTTAAAAATGGTTAGCGCCCACTGAGACTTTTGTCTCTATCATTTATATGGGATAACGTAACTGAGACAGTGCTATACTAACTGCTTTCCGCGGATAGAGTATACCTATATAATATTCTATGATGTAAATAGATTTACCAACAAAATATATATGTAAAAAATCTGTTGTATTGTAGTCGTTGCGTGTCGTATAAAAAGAAGACTTACAATATCCGTCGCCCGCTCTTCAGTCGAGGCGCGCAATGGCTGGTTGATTCGCAAAAATCGTTGCACGATAATTCAAAAACTGTGATGCATAAAAATAAATAAAAATCTGTTTTAGAATGTACAGGTGAAGACCTTTCATATGATACCCCACTTGATATAGTCACTCACTTCGAAAGTTGAAAATACTAACTATTAGTTCATGACCACAATTTTTTTTTTTGTGTGATCTAACCCTAAATTCACGGTTTTCAGATTTTTCCACAAATGTCAGCTATAAGATGTACCCACCTGCCAAATTTCATGATTCTAGGTCCACGGGAAGTACCCTGTAGGTTTCTTGACAGACAGACGGACAGACAGACAGACAACAAAGTGATCCTATAAGGGTTCCGTTTTTCCTTTTGAGGTACGGAACCTTAAAAAAACATAATTCATCAACCATCATCCTAAAGTTATTTGATAATGAAATTTAACAAAAACCTTAGTGAGATTCAACTTTGAAGCAACTATCTACATAATAATTATACGATTTTGCTCAGTGAAATATATTTTCCAAATTAATAAACTAATATAGTAAGATAATCTATGTAATAAACACTGTAATTTCCAATCTTGTAAAATATTTCAGTTCAGAATATTTTCTGAACCTCAACCCAAAATGAAAAAGCTTATTTTCGGCCATTGCGTTTTCTAAACAGCTTCCTAACCAGCGGGATATCTACTTGGTGGGAAGATTTACAATGTCGTTTGAGTTCAGAATATTTTCTGAACTTCGCATCACAGAGTAGGCAGTCCACAACTATCTTCCTGACCTGGTGCACCATCCATTCGTGATCCCATTTCTCCTTGATGGTGTTCATAACATCATCGCAGATCTTGCATTTGTTGCGGGCTACTATACGCTTATGTATAATTTTTATGTGTTTGTTTAATGACGACTGGTAGTGGAATTGTTTACTACAATAATAGCAGTTTACTAGTGTGTTTGTGTTGTGGTACACTATGTGTGCGATTAGAGTTTTTTTGGTATTGAATTTTCGCAAGCATATGTCGCATTGGAAGCGTTGGTTGTCGTGGACTTTCTTGTGTTTTGAGAAGTTGCTGGCGTCGCTGAAGATTTTACCACAGGATGTACATTTGTATGTGGTTAGCTTGGCGTGCTCGCGAAGGTGGGCCTTGTACTCAGTGATTCGGGAGAAGGTTTGTCTCTGACATACCACGCATGTGAGGGAGAGCATCCCGGAGTCGTCGACGGTCTTCAAGAGGCTGCTTTCAACAATGTGCTTGATAAGGTGACGCTTCAAGTCATTGAGGCGGTCGCAGCTCTTTAGGCATAAGTTGCATTTCTAGAAATAAGGGTTGTATTTTACAAAAACGTCTAGATTCGGAAGGACGGAGGTTCGATCCCGGTCACGCGCCTCTAACTTTTCGGAGTTATAATAAATATCAAAAGTGTATGAAATCTGCCAATTCGTAATTGATCAGCGTGGTAGACTATAGCCAACCCCTACTATCCCGAGAGGACACCCGTGCTCAGTAGTGAGCCGGTGATGAGTTGATGGCGATGTTGATGTGGTTTTTCCTTCACTGTGGTTATGATTATATCATTTGCTTCATCAAATGGATTTAAAAAAAAAAAACATTTTTATAGAGACACACAATATTACTTTAATCTATATTGATTAAACTAATTAGATAAATAATAAATCAATTAAAAGATGAATAATAAATCAATCAAAACAAAATAGATACTATTGAATGTCCTTTGGCACAATTTAGCATTTATGAACATGGCAATGTTTCTTATTCTTTTATTCCGAACAAGTTAGCCCTTGACTGCGGTCTCATCTGGAGGTAAGTGATGATGCAGTTGAAAGGCTACAAAAAGGGAAATACAAAATATAAAAATCCACTGCCGGGAATCGAGCCCGGGGCCACACCGCTCACCACTGCGCCAGGGAAGTTCTCAACAGTTTAGTTCTGGGTACAGCTTGGCTAGGCAGACCAGACCATTAACATATTATCAAAAGAAATGCATGTTTTCCTTCATTTCCAGCCATAGCCCTATTATAATGTAGAGAATAATAGAAACGTAAGGATATGATGTACTAAGTTAAGATAGATAGAAAAATTAGGTTATTATAGATCTGCCATAGTCACATAGGTGATTAAAAGATCCCAAAAAATTCAGAATAAAAAGAAGATAAATTACTGTTCTTTCAAAATGACATAAAAATTGGCGCCCCATAATATATTGTTCTTTTAAAAGAACATTCCTCCAAAGTGCACAAAAAAGCTTTGAAAAAGGTAATTTTGTAAATATTTTTAATACAATATGTCGCTTCAGTCATTGCTCGTGGCTTGAGCTATTACACAATCATGTATGTATGTATGTATGTATATACTTTATTGCACCACAGAAACACAAATGACAGGTTACAAAAAGAAATCTTAATAAGTAGGTACAAAAAGGCGGTCTTATCGCTAAATAGCGATCTCTTCCAGACAACCTTAACGCTAGGGAAAAAACGAACAAATGGACAATGGGAGGTGGTGTAAAATAAACCTAAATACCAATAGCTAAATAAACTAAACCATATAATAAGAATATAAAATACATATTGTTAATACACTAATACATACAAATAAAGTATAATAAACATACATAAGACTACATAGATATATATACACATATAGATTTAAATAATAAACTATGCCGTTACTGATGATAGCAAAGAGATAGGTAATGATCTTTGACGTCAATTTTAAATTTGTTAAGGGATTCAGCACGATGGATTTGCGAGGGAAGCTCGTTCCATAAACAGATAGCAGATCATGATCTTGCTTGCGCTCATCATAGGGCATGCTGTAGTCTTCAGTAACACCAACCATCTGTGCAGTAAAGGAATGCCTACAGAGTGAGTACAGAGTCACTGAAGTAGCGTCAGCCTAGTTATTGGTACTGAAGCGACATGTATTAAAAATATTAACAAAATTACCTTTTTCAAGCCTCAGTACAGCGCAGCAGAAAAATTGGCGTCCCCATAGTATTTTGTCCTTTAAAAAGAACATCCCTCCAAAGTGACCTAGATAAACAATTACCTTTGCCTTACATTCCTTCCCTTTCTGAGCGTGTATCAAGGACAATTCATTGCTCTCCTCATAGGCTGTGCTGTAGTCTTCAGCACTGTCAGAATTAGTAGCTCCAAATTCAATTAGCATTCCTTCGTGCAATTTAGAATCAAAGTGAGCCTTCTCCATATGAGCTGTTATGTCTTTGAATTTTTGATATGTCTTTCTACAGTACTGGCATTTATATTTTCTCAGATGTATTTTAATGTGTTTCTGAAGAGACGATTTGGTTGCGAAGACTTTCTGACATATATTACATTCGACATTCGGGTTGCCGTGGCCGTAGCAGTGTATTTCAAACTTTTCGTGACTTTTGAAACTTTTATTGCATTTCTCGCAATGGAACCAAACAACATTGTTTGTAGGCACGTCTGGCTTTTCCCTCTCGAGATGTTGTCTGAATGCTGACATATGATAGAATATTTGCTTGCATTTGTCACACTGGTATTTCTTTTGACACGGATTGTTAACTGGAAAGTATAGTAAATAATACAGTTGGTTCTCAGAATTAAGATATATAACATCTGTGAACGTTTACCATGCAACGATAAAACATTGATAAACCTGTTCTTCAATATTTTAATATTAAAAAAACCGGCCAAGTGCGAGTCAGACTCGCGCACTGAGGATTCTGTATTACAATCATATTTATCGACATTTTGCGCGATAAATAAAAAACTATCATGCCTAAAAATAAATAAAAATCTTTTTTAGAATGTACAGGTAAAGACCTTTCATATTATGATACCCCACTTGATATAGCAAACAGCAATCTTACTTTGAAAGTCGGAAATAGCAATATTTGTTCATGAACACATTTAAATTTTTTTCTTCTTCTTCTTCGCTCTGGGCTGGTTTCCGCACTTAAAAGTTTCCGTCTGTTATGCGTTAATTTATTTTTTCTTGTGATGTAACCACAAATTCACGGTTTTCAGATTTTTCCCCGAATGTCTGCTATAAGACCTACCTACCTGCCAAATTTCATGATTCTAGGTCAACGGGAAGTACCCTGTAGGTTTCTTGACAGACCGACAGACAGACAACAAAGTAATCTATATCTAAAAGGGTTCCGTTTTTCCTTTTGAGGTACGGAACCCTAAAAATATCAAATAGACCAAAGGCGTAAACTGAGATTGTTAGCAAAGGGAATTAAAAAGTCTTACATAGTCAAACGTCACCTATATTTGTCGAGCTAATAATATAAAAATCTAAATATATAAAAGGATAAGGTGACTGACTGACTGAGATATCAACACACAGCTCAAACTACTGGACGGATTAGGCTGAAATTTGGCATGCAGATAGCTATTATGTCATCGGCATTCGCTAATAAAGGATTTTTGAAAATTCAACCCCTAAGGGAGTAAAATATGGGTTTGGAATTTGTGAAATCCACGCGGACGAAGTCGGGAGTATAAAGCTAGTAAATAATAAAAGAAAATTTAAAACTATAAACAATGAGTATAATAGGTCTATGAAGTTTTTAGAGAATGGGCAACAGTAGAATTACATAAAAGCAGACAAAAATGCTATGAAGTGTATGCGGAGTTCAAGCTTGCATTGTAGCCAAGTCAAAATATATACAGACTTAAATAAAAAATAGCTCGAATGTAGTATGAACTACCTGGAAAATAGTTAACGAAGAAACAGGAAGAGCAACACAGAAAACATGTAACAAATGATCTGTGGGGCATTTCTGTAAACATTCTAGCAAATAAAATTGTTACTATTACGGCATGCTGATAAATCGATAGAGCTTTTTGACCTCATTCCACCCTCATATTTCTATAACTGCACCGCGCGCCACCGTAAGGAATTTCACCCTCACCACCTGGGTGTCTGGTGCACTTCGACCGTCCGCTGTGCCAGATCATTTTTTCCACGCACATGCAAACTGTGGAACTCCCATCGGCGGTGTTCCCACTAGATTACAACACGGGGTTATTCAAGGGGCGGACCAACAAATACCTAAAAGGCTGGCAACGCATCGGCGGTTCCTCTGGTGCTGCAAATGTTCATGGGCGGCGATTATCACTTAACATCAGGTGACCCGCCCGCTCGTTTGCTCGCTATCTCTATTTAAAAAAAAAATCATATGACATAATAGAGTAAGAGCCTGTAAGAGCCTGTAAGAGTTTGTTATTTCATAAAAGCTGAGTTTCTCTGCGCATTGTCCCCAAAACAGGGATGATCGGTCAGTGTCTATGAAGTCTGGATCATCGTGGCTTTGGCAGATATCAGGTAACATAGGTGAATTACAAAATATTTTGTCAAAGTATTAATGTAGTTTTCATATTTTCTTCAGAATAGTATTTATTAGAAATTACGTCATGCATTGCCAGACAGTAGACCCTTAGTGTCGTGGCAACTCCTTGCCAGACACCCTTATATTTAATATATTGTTAAACTAGGGAACCCTAGACTACAACAAAATAAATCCACTTACCAACAACATTATTTCCAACTCCACTACTTTCACGGCACTTAGCCTGTGGATCATTAATACTTATATAGTGAACTGTTTGTCCATTTGGTGTGCTGCTGTCTCCAAGGAACAGAATTGTCCGTTGGCAGCGGCGACTCCCCTGCACTTCCGAGGACATCAGTTGCTTGACGGCGACGTTGTCGCTGGGCATATCAACGTATTTCATCTCCTGTCTAGCTCGGTTCTCGTCAGCTTTCATTATTTCTTGCGATAATGTGGAGAGGATCAATCCACACTCAAGATGTTCTGGAATCAAAAAGCATAAATAAATAAGTGAAGTTCCAAGATCAGTGTTTCCGGGTAACTTTAAAACAATAGTGAATATAGGCACCTTCTAGGCAAACGCGTCCCATCTTAGGCCACATCATCACATAATCACTACCTATCAGGTTGTGGTCAAGCGTGTGCCTATAGTGAATAAAAATAAAGAAAAAGTAATAAGTAATACCTCAATGGTTAAGGTCAAAAAGATGAAGCAAGTGCTAAGATTTCCAGGGATTTTTAAAATATCTTAATACACACAGACAGGATTTTTTAATTTAGAGACTAGCGCTTGGCTGCAATTAGAGCTGCTGGCAAGTGATGATGCAGCCTAAGATGGAGCACACTTGACTAGACTGTTGACATTTCATCATCATCAACAGCAACCCATTGCCAGCCTACTATGTGAGCACAGGTCTCCTCTCAGGATGATTTAGCGGGATTTGGGCAGTATTCCATCACGCAGGCCAAGTGTGGATTGGCAGACTTCACCCACTTTTGAACACATTAAAGAAAACTCTCAGGCATTCAGGTTTCATGATAGTGCTTTCCTTCACTGTTAAAGCAAGTGATATTAAATGCTAAAACAGTCTGAGGTATTTACCTAGAATCAATCTCAATAGGAAGCCTACACCTTAATTACTAAGCTACCACTACTGTTAACAAGTGAAGTAAAAAAATAAATTACCGTCTAAACTGGGTCCCGCGTGTTGTGGCTCTGGTTCATTGCTCATCTTCATCTGTTTGAACTTTTTATGCTCAAACTCCATGGCCGGAGAGTATTGCACATTCACATTTTTCTCTATATCGTGCTGCCTCACTGTGATATGTTCATTATGGGACTGGTAAATGGTGTAGTTCTCCTCAGCTTCATAGGCATCACTGACATATGGATTATATGTTTGATCTATCAACCTTTCAGATTCAATGGTATCATCATTGATGGTTTCACTCAAAACATTCCCTGAATTTGATCCACAATCAATTTCACCATTGTTATGGTCATCAGGGGAATAATTTATAAGTTTGATGTTACAAAGTCCAGAATATAAATTCACATCGTTCCCCTCTGTGTCCGCCGTTGTAATTTTTAAATTTATAAACACGCGATCAGATGCAGCACAGTTGGTTTCGAACGTGATTAAGTGTTTAGGTATCAATAAAATTGGATGGTCAGGATCCATTTCTGTGATGAATTCACACATAATTTCTTTTTCCTCCTGATCCATTTCGTATAAGCCCTGTGGGAACAAAATTTCGACATGTTAATCATTTTCGAACTTTACCAAAACCTTATGTTTCAGTTCCAATTAGATAATAAAGAGGTCTTTAGACGTAAGTAGATAAATAGAACTTTGTACAACGTAAAAATATAATATTTAAAGACAGGAGGTAACTTAATTAGCAGAAATAAAGGGCAAAAATTTTAAATTTCACGTACCTCGTGGTTCGCTGATGTTTTTCGCTTCGATGGATAACAAGAAAGAAACACGGCGGTAGGGGTTTTATGAAATTCATCGCTATGTCATTAAAATCACTCATCTACCCTCAAAAATAAGTTATTTTCCTTCGCAAAAGTCAATTCCAAATTTTATAAATATTTTTGACAACGGCGGCTGGTAGAATGACAGTGACAGCCAAATATCACGATCGCAATCACCTCTGATTGGTTGACGCTCGTTATTCTGAGGATGCAAGTTCTTTATGGTCTATTTTTTACCTCAATAATTAAACTACAGTAGACACGGGTAACATTGATATAGTAACGAGGGGTTTGAGGATGCCACTAAAAAGTAATGCGTTAGAAATGAAATCTCAATGAAATGAATTATTTATTAATCAAAACTTAGACAACTTTCATGGAATTCTGGTCCAACTAGGAGAGCCCCAAAGAATTTTTAGGGTTCCGTACCTCAAAACGGTTGTTCAAGGGGCGGACCAACAAATTCCTAAAAGGCCGGCAACGCATCGGCGGTTCCTCTGATGCTGCAAATGTTCATGGACGGCGGTAATCACTTAACATCAGGTGACCCGCCTGCTCTTTTGCTCGCTATATCTATTTAAAAAAAGGAAAAACGGAACCCTTATAGGATCACTTTGTTGTCTATCTGTCTGTCAAGAAACCTACAGGGTACTTCCCGTTGACCTAGAATCATGAAATTTGGTAGGTAGGTAGGTCTTATAGCTGATATTTGTGGAAAAATCTGAAAACCGTGAATTTGTGGTTACATCACACAAAAAAAATTAAATTGTGAACTAATAATAATTAGTATTTTCAATTTTCTAAGTAAGATAACTACATCAAGTGGGCTATCATATGAAAGGTCTTCACCTGTGCATTCTAAAACAGATTTTTATTTATTTTTATGCATCATACTTTTTGAATTATCCTGCAAAATGTCGAAAAAATACGACTGTAGTACGGAACCCTCATTGCGCGAGCCTGACTCGCACTTGGCCGGTTTTTAAGTTTAAAATCCATAAAAAATTGATCCCGTATTCTGAAAAATCCCTAATATTTTTCGGTATAAAAACTACCCTATATGTTATCAGCTAAATGTACCAAATTTCATCAAAATCCGTTCAGAAGATTATGTTTCAAGTATAGTGTTTGAGTGAGATGGAACGATTAGTGCCGATTTGTCTCTTTATTGGACGCGTTATAGTAGGCCTACTGTCCATTAACAGATATTTTAACCATAAAATTATCCTACAGCAGTAAGTTATAAAAAAAAAATAGTTTAAATTGTATCTTAGCATTTAATACACTTATAAACTTAATAGGTAGTATTTGAGATTTATTTGCTGATACGTAGATCGTTAGACAACATAGATTCAATATGATTAACAAAAATAGCAGCATACAAAATGGGTTTAATAAAGTACAATACTACGTTAGTTTTAGTACATGCAAAACCTGAAAGTAGTTTGTTCAGAATCAGTAAAGGAAAAGATAATTTTTACACTTTTTACACAAAATACTTTAAAAACCTGCAATACTGGACACCTATAGCCCGCGACAGGTTTGGTATGGCAATCGGGGTATGATGCGGGGACCCCCCCCACACACCTGCACGTCACCCGCGACGTGCGGGTTAGCTATACTAGGACGAGCATCGGGTTAGCGCGGGGGATGTGTGTGTGTGTGGGGCGTTCCCTCCCCGATTGCCATCTCGACCTGTCGCGTACTATAGTTGAATGACCGCATGTACCAGCTGATTCAATCCGTGCAAGCGGAAGCGCGCACAATCGACGCCAGACCTGCCGTTCGCTCACAGCCGCTCACTTGGGGTGACCATGTTTTTGCGAGGACAATGACTCAAAACAAGAAGCTTATAACTTCGTAAGTTTATCTATACTAATATTATAAAGAGGTAATGTCGTTAAGTTTGTTTGTAGGGGGTAATCTCTGGAACTACTGAACCGATTTTGAAAATTCTTTCACCAATAGAAAGCTACATTATTCCTGAGTGGCATAGACTATGAGTGATATATACAGTATACACGTATTATAGTATTAAATATATTTGAAATTTTGTAAATATACTCTTCATGGAAAAATATTCGATACGTGTTTCGGTTGCTTATACTAAAACTAACTTTGTATAATATGACAGTACATGACAAACTTAACGTGTGTCCAAATCATTTTATATTCAGAAACCTCCTAATAGCTCTTTCCATTACAACTTCTAATAAATATTTTTAATAAATTAATTATCCACCAAAAAGTCAATATCGTAATTTATTATTACAATATCTTGTTATATTATTCCATAAAGAAATAAAAATATTATGAAATATTTTAGATTGCGCTAGGACTAAGAATCAACATTTTAAATGTACCTTTAACTACATATTCCGAGACTGTTTTTTTTAAATAAAAATGTAGAGGTATTTTAATTTTTAACAACAAAAATCTGGCGCTGACTCTGTGGTTCCAAAAATATTGTTTTACAATCATTTTTAGTGGGTACTTTCCCGACCATTCTAAAACATTTAGATTACTTACCTCAAAACGTTTCTTTATATATCCCTATGATAATATGTATATAAAATTAAAAAGTAGATATGTTACATATACATCTTAAGGGAAGATTGCCAACTAATACATTTGTTTCTTTTTTGTGCGCATTATAATCTAGAATAAAGATAATCTCTAAATAATTAATATAAAAATTTATAGCAACGATGGTCTTGATACAATATACAAGTAAATTGTTGACTTTACTAACTGTGGTTTTCATATTTTTAGGGTTCCGTATCTCCAGAAAGAAAAAGGAACCCTTAGGATCACTTCGTTGTCTGTATGTCTGTCAAGTCTAGCAAGACCGGTCAAGGATATAAAATCTATAGGGGAGTTCTCGTTGATCTAGAATAATAAAATTTGGCAGGTCTCATAGCACAAGTAAAGGGCAAAATCCAAAAACCGTGAATTTATGGTTACATCACTAAAAAATTTAAGTGTTATTACTTGTACTTAGTTAAAATTATGACAGTGCATAATCAATATATTTTTGAAAATTTACTGTACGTACATAAAAACATAAATAAATTAAAAAAAAAGTGACTGTCATAATATAAATACTAGAAATAAAAATAAACTTGTAATGCCCGCCTCTAGGCTCAGTAAAGTTAGCAATTCATTTGCTCGTAATTCCATACGTTTCTATAATAAGCTTCCAGAAGACATATTGGAGATGTCTCTCAACAAGTTCAAAGTGTTCATAAAACGTAAACTAATTGAAAAATCCTATTACAATGTAAAGGATTATTTAAATGATAAGAAAGCTTGGGAATGAGTTGCTTAACGGATTGTGATAGTTCTAATAAGTTTCAATAATTTTGTAAAGTGGTGATAATAAAAAGAATACCCGGCTGAGTTTGTTGTGGGCTCTTCTCAGACCTGGGCGCGTTTGGAACCCTCGTAGCTTTAGTTTTAAGTTTGCGTTATAATTATCACCACTATATCTTACAAATCTAACACCATACCAGACCATCAATAAGCGTAAATTATTACCTATTCTGAATAAATCATTTGACTTTGACTTTGACTTTGACTTTGTAGGATGGTAAGTGGTACCATTCGTGTACGAGTCCGATTGGCATTTCACCGGTTTTTATATCATAGTTTCCTTAAAGCTTATAAGTAAGTGTGCCATCGTGCCCCTTACCGCATTCGCAGTTTTGACATCTATGAATGCGGTAAGATAAACGGGTCTAGTTATATCTAGCACTTATCGCGAAAGATTTTTATGTCATACTAGATTAATAAATTAGTATAGTATAGAATAGATACTACAGAAAAACTTTCTATGATAAACAAAATTACGAAACGAAATTTATATTTTAAATGACTTTCAAAAAGGAGAAGGTTTTTAATTTGGTGTTTTTTTTCAATCAAGTATATTATGATAGCTAAGAAATTACTAATTAGGTATGATTAAAGTTATTGTTGTCATGTCAACAAAAATTAACGACTAAACGATATTGACAATGAATAATATATAACAATATGTAAGTATTACAATCATTTAAAAAATCATGTAACCATATTCAGATATTAATTAAAAGTTCGCTTAATATAATAAGAACAAATATTTACAGTCGATATCAGTAGTGTTAAAATATAGTACGAAAAATGATTTTTTTAATAAAATTAGCGAGCAAATGAGCAAGCCTCCTTGATAAGCGCGGCCCATAAGCATTCGCAGCACCCGAGGAACCGCCAAAGCGTTGCGGGTTTTTCAAGAATTTGTTGATGCGCCCCTTTTACTATATTTAATTTGTATTCTTTATTATTTCGAGACCAAATATTGCACACAGTATCGACATTTTATTATTAACTATTTATATATAATTGATAACTATTTGTCTCTCTCTCATTCTCAAAATCGCTTATGATAAGCCATTAGGGCCCATTTATAAAATAATACAGTAGTATAATTACATTACGTTATATAATATGGGTAATATTATACTAATGTTAAATATTAAAATAACGAACCCATTTTACAAGATTCTTTAAGTTTTTTGTTTTACTAAAGATGCTTCTTACACAGCCGTTATATAATGTTATATAACGCTATAGTATTTTGTAATAAATGTTACTTCGTTACAATTTAAAGTATTATAATGACTCCCATGCCAAATATGCTTATTTTAAAGTACATTTTTGTTACATAACTTTGCAAAGAAGAGCAATAATGAATACCTTTGTGGTAAGTATTTTGTTGTTGTGTAACAAATGTTATTTCACATATTACAAGTGTTATGTAAGAGCACCATAATGACATCTGGTACGTATAATATGTTTGTTATCTAAACATACAACAGTTTTACTGAATGAATAGTTATTTACACCAATTATTATTATTATGCTTAGGTTAATTTAGATATATTATTATGAGGGGCTACCGGGGTGATTCGCTAACTCAGTAATCATCACCGAATGAAAGCCTTGATGGTTCGTTTGACATTTTAATCCATTGAAAATTTTTCTACGAAAAATTATTTTTTAGTCGATGTAGAATCAACCGATGTCAAATGAGTTTGATGGCTTTCATTTAGTGATGATCACTGAGTTAACTGAGTTAGCGAATAATCCCGCTGGTGTCTATTACGATGAAACGCTTATTGTGATCACAAATTCACAAGTCATTGATCTGTTATTTTGAACACCAGTTTGCAAATTATCATATCTATATCTCCCAATGTGAAAAAAAGTATGCGCAGGCAATTTTTTAATATTATATTTCAAAGAGATATTATGGAAAACTTAAAACTAGTTTCAGAATTATGTTGGCTGTGGAATAAAAAAATATCGCTAATATATTATGATAATTTTATCAAGTTATTGATGTCATTTTGTTGACCAGGCGACGAAATTTATATAACAGAGTATATAATATATATATAATTTCTCAATACCTCTGCAAAATCATATAAATTAATATTATATCAATATATATAGGTAGTACATTGTGCTTTAAGTTACATCACTCCTGCGGAGTTATATTTCTTACAATATGTAGTAAATTGTGATCCGTGGTTATCTCCTCATATATTTAGTTGTAGTCTGGTTGTAGTGCATGTCACACAGAAAAAGACTACTTATGTTATTGTAAACTCAAGCGCTTTGTATATTTGCTATGGTGTACCGATATATAATAAGTAAATAAATAAATAAATAAATAAATAATTTAATAAAACATATCAAAAAAATCAATCGCACATATCATCACAAATGTATGATGGTGATGACATATGCGATTGATTTTTTGATATATTATGCAGTGATGTGAAAATTGGTGATGATGATTGCATTTCAGCTTAAAAAGTAAAATAAGTTAATCTTTTATAAATAAATCTCATTTCCTCATTACAGAGAAATAGCTAGATCAGTCTGTTCAGTGGAGCAGTAATAAGTATATTTTTAGTAAAAAATAAAATGCAGGAATCCTAAATTAATTTTCAGAGTGAAGGGACACTCGATATAAATATATTTGAATATATGTATAAACAATTGGCACATTGGTGCCGAAGAAAATCGCCGATAGTTAGTCGTTTTCTCGCCGGCGGTCGGACCACTGCCTTAAGCTCAAGCTTTTGTGAATCTATTAAACTATTGACTTGTAATAATATAACGGAATAAATAAATTCAAAATTAAAATTTCATTAAAAGTGATCTGATTAAAACTTATTTACTAGGGAAACATTGCACTGCGTTGATATTGGTTTGAAGATTATACAACGAATAAATTGGCATCAACGCCGAATGGCTCATAGTAAGAAAGCTGCCAATAAACTCTTTAAAGCCATTTTTATTTACGTTCCATCGATTATTATATCCATATATTATTATTATTATTAATGAAGTTTTTTCTATTTCACTTATATGAGTAATATATACAATAGTACATATTAATGTATATTTAACCGTATAGAAAATATCTGTGATATACTAAATTATTCATCTCAAAATACCACATGCATAAATTAATTTTTTTAGTATAATTATTATTCGCTTCAAAAAGGAAGCTATATTTATTAAATTCATATAGAAAAAATATTGCTGTCATAAAATTGACTATAAAATGTTTGAATACAAACATCTTAAAGTATGATTCCGAACCACGATGCACGCAGCTAGCTACATTCCGAGCCAGGCAGCAATGTCGCGGCAGCAATGTAGCGGAACATTGCTGCCTAGCTCGGAATGTAATCTCATATAAGCTTATAGAGATTGTATGGGGACCGCGACAGGACTGTGATAGCACTGTTGCGGCAGCGCTGCTGCGTGTAGCGTGGTTCGGAATCATACCTTTATACAGAAAATTGTTTGACGTTTAAAAATATTAAACGTCGCATGTCAATGGTACCTCCAGAAAACATCGAATAAATCGATTTATTCAAAGACATAATATTATAGTTGCGATAACTACTGCATACGCATGAAATGCATTTTGCGACGTCACATCAAAAGGAATTTAAAAATACCTAAGAAGTCTAGTAAGAAGAAAAGAAAATGAAAAACGGCTCAAGGCAATGACGTAGGTACATATTATTTGTTCCGTCATCGATAGATATATCCAAAAATCCTTGTTTGAGTGAGATAGCCATATTAATACGAAACACTTGTTGTTTCTATCCCAACAATTTTTACGAAAAATCTACAATGTGGACCTTAATGTTTTTTTTTGTTATTCTTTCTGCAACAAATTCTTGGGAGTGTCGTTGTTGTTGATTTGTTGTTTTACACCAGAGCTGGTTGCAATTGCTATCTTTTATCGCTAGACCTTTGAAGAAAGTCTTTGACGTCGCAAAATGCAAGGAACCAAAACCTTAATTTGCCATAATCAGCTGAAACAGACAAATCTGCTTTTATAAAACTTCGCAAAATGCATTTCCAGCGCAGTTAAATGTCAATTAGTGTCCTCGCGTAAAGGATATGTGTACAAGTAGAGATGACAACTCAAGTTCTTCAGAATACCCATTCGTTAAGATCACGCTTCGATAACCAGCTCGAAGGCACGACAGGGGGTAGGTAGCCTGACCGATGAAATTGGGGTCTCCGAACATATCTTCGTCCTGTACCACGAATCTTATCAACGCCATCTCGGGGTTCGCCACTTCGAACTCGCAGATGTCGTTCCAGATCGGGTTTATGCCGTTGTCTGCTGGAAATAAAATGGTATGTCAGCAAGCACAATTTATGGAATGTGGAATTCAATGGGACTTCATGTTGTAATCACTACCCATATTATAAATGCCAAAGTGTTTCTTTGTGGGTTTGTCCTGCAATCACGCTGTAACGGAGCAACGGGTCGACGTGATATTTTGCATGGGTTAAAGATCTGGAGAGTGACTTTTATCCATGAAAATCCAGGTAAGAAAAAGGATGAATTTTTGAAAACCTGAAACGACGCGGATAAAGTCGCGGCCATCAGCTAGTACACTAATCAGCCGAATTTGATCGCAGCCTATGTAAAGTATCCGACTGGCTGTAAATTGTGATTCAGTGGTCTGTATTCGGTGAACTGAAATACAATTTACAATTCGGGTTTCGTTCACCGAATGGTGTAAAAAGATATTTGGCTAACGAACTCTATTAAACTAAACGTGATCAACGCATTCAGTCAACAAACATAAACGATTGTATTCGATTAAAAAATTACGTTGAATCGAATATATTTGCGGTGTTTGGCCGTTTCGAATCGGTTAAATCCAATGCGGTTGACGCATTCGACCACCGACCTAATGTAAGCGTGCCATAAAACTGATGCAGAATCATACTCACTGACAGTCTTTGTGGTAAGTTTGACTCCAGTGTCGTACTCCGCACCGATTACTTCTACCTCGACGAACGGGCTGGCCGTCCCTCTTCCCGACTTGCACAGGTGCCTCGCTGCGATAACTCGTAGCATTACAGACATCGGACGAACTTTGTGGTCGATACTCTTCTTATCGTACGGGTTGTACCCTTCCACGAACATAAACTCCGGCTTCAGAACATACCCGCACCCACCGTTCTCCTTAAACTTCCCCATATTAACCTGCATCGCCTTATCTGGGGTCTGGTAATTCAAAGCGACCATCTGAGATCCTACATTCCAGAACGGTACAGGATTATAGTTGGATGAATCGATTCGCTGTCCTTTAGGGTAAATTCGGCTGAGTTGAACGTTGTGGTATTTCATGAAGAATGAAGTTTCTTGCTGGCACATCAGTCGTTCGGCTTTGGTTTCGGGGAAGGAGGACATTTCGTTATAGATGAAAGCGTTGCGAAGACGTTCTTGGTTGAAGGCAACGGAGCGGCAGTAGACTATGAGGTCAGACATTTCTTTGGCGATTCTCCACGCTCGCTCCATTTTCTTGTGCATGCGAGATTTCTCGCTAGCGCTTTGAGCGGCTTCTTTAATAGCCGTGAGCCATTCGAGGGCTATTTCTCTGGTCGGTGCGGCCATGTCGAACGGCGCACACATAGCGGGACTCTGTATACGAACAATCCACCGCGCAGTCCCTCCTTCGTCGACCAAGACCAGTTCCACAACTGCTCCCAAAACATCTACGACTCCCTTTTGTAAGGAGCCTAATGCGGCCGATTCGTTCTCCAGGCAAGACTGTCACAGAAAACTTAACATTAGCTGTTGTGATCGAATCACTTGTTTTCAAAACAGAATTTGCTAATTTTTTCGGTTTAAAAGATGTCTCACAATGATGTGTGGAAAACAAATAAAGTCGTAAAGTGCGATACAAACCATATATTTTGCATGGCAAATATTATTATAGTAAAATGTATGATGTAGCCGTTAAAAATATGATCAAGTACTGTTTAGAAAACAATATTCGATGCTAGCCTAGTGGTAAGGACGTCCGCCTTCTAATCGGGGGTCGGGGGTTCGATCCCGGGCACGCACCTCTAACCTTTCGGAGTTCTGTGCGTTTTAAGTAATTAAATATAACTTGCTTTAACGGTGAAGGAAAATATCGTGAGAAAACCTGCATGCCTGAGAGTTCTCCATAATGTTCTCAAAGGTGTGTGAAGTCTACCAATCCGCACATGGCTAGCGTGGTAGACTATAGCCAAAACTTTTCTCTCTGAGAAGACCCGTGCTCTGTAGTGAGCCGGCGATGGGTTGATCATGATGATTTGATGCTAAGCGCATAATATAATCATCATTCAAATCTTGGTTACATGGGAGATGCTAATTGACATATACTACAGTGACTGTAAAAAATAAAAAATAAAAAAATAAAATATCTTTATTTAACAAAAACAAGTTATTTTGGTGTCGGTTACTAGTGGTCTCCACACTAGGTTAAACCTGTGACGTGTAATCTGTATTCTAGTTTCACAAAAAATAGGTTTGAGAAATCGTGATCAATGACATTTAAATTACAAATATCAAAATACTTGCGACCAAGTTTTTTTCGAGGCCCTTATAAAGTATGGATTCATACAGCTTTTGGAGGTATGTCTTATTAGACTACCTTATCACAGAGTCAGAAAGGTCGTCTCGATTCGTGTCGTGTTGTGTTGTGTCGTCCTGTGTCGTGTTGTGTCGTGTCGTGGTTTGGTACACTTACGATATCCGGCATGTGCGGCACTTCGATCTCCTGCACGTAGTTGGCGGGGAACCAATGGTGTTTCTTGCCGCCGTAGTCGCCGCGCCACCAGCCCTCGTCTGGCTTGTCCACGTTGGTGATAATGGCGTGCTTGCAAAACGACAGCTCATCGTCCTGACGCGCTCGGTAGTCGTACAATGCCTTTACAGTTATCTGTTGCGATATATTATAAATTCAGTAAGTATGGATCGAACCGACTAACCAGGAATGTATTTCAAGGGGTGTATAATATCAACATAATTATTGTATAATCTAGAACTTATATTTCTTATCCTTAGTACTTATATAACGATGATACACAAGTGCATAAATATGGCCACCCCCTCGCAAGATAAAAGAGGTCTTGAGCACGTCTTTAACGACACTGACGATCAAATCATAACCGACAAATCCACTCTATCTTGTAGGGAAATACAGAATATCTACCTACACTACGCTAGCCAAGTGCGAAATCTCAGACTTCACCGCCGAGCACATTATGGAGAACTTTTGTGACACATTATATTTTCATTCATAAAGCAAGTGATATTGTCAGAATGAGAAGGATTCACGCCACACTACTTACACTACGCTAGCCAAGTGCGAAATCTCAGACTTCACCGCCGAGCACATTATGGAGAACTTTTGTGACACATTATATTTTCATTCATAAAGCAAGTGATATTGTCAGAATGAGATGGATTCACGCCACACTACTTACACTACGCTAGCCAAGTGCGAAATCTCAGACTTCACCGCCGAGCACATTATGGAGAACTTTTGTGACACATTATATTTTCATTCATAAAGCAAGTGATATTGTCAGAATGAGAAGGATTCACGCCACACTACTTACACTACGCTAGCCAAGTGCGAAATCTCAGACTTCACCGCCGAGCACATTATGGAGAACTTTTGTGACACATTATATTTTCATTCATCAAGCAAGTCATATGGTCAAAATGAGAAAGATTCACGCCACACTACTTAAACTACGCTAGCCAAGTGCGAAATCTCAGACTTCACCGCTGAGCACATTATGGAGAACTTTTGTGACACATTATATTTTCATTCATCAAGCAAGTCATATTGTCAAAATAAGAAAGATTCACGCCACACTACTTAAACTACGCTAGCCAAGTGCGAAATCTCAGACTTCACCGCTGAGCACATTATGGAGAACTTTTGTGACACATTATATTTTCATTCATCAAGCAAGTCATATTGTCAAAATGAGAAAGATTCACGCCACATTACTTAAACTACGCTAGCCAAGTGCGAAATCTCAGACTTCACCGCCGAGCACATTACTGACATATTATATCTTCATTCACCAAGCAAGTGATATTTAAAGCCTGACTAGAAAAATAAAATACTTCGCCATATTACGGAAAACAATAACCTGTAACTAGTTTATACAAGACCAGCGAGCTGATTCGCTAACTCAGTGTTCAACGAAGAATGATAGGCCACCAAGCTCATTTGATATTAGTCGGTTCTACATTGCTGCTCAGCGAGTGATATTAAAATAATTTTCGTTTTTTTTAAAGAAAACCTTCAATGGATTAAAAATAAATGTAAAATGAGCTCGGTGGCTATCATTCAGCGTTAGACACCGAGTTAGCGAATCAGTAGGCAGATACTTAGTGACCATAAACCATATACTAGTGTCGCCCCCAGAGCAAGCTTTTTATATTTCAGGTCAGGCTATAATTGTTTATAGAACAAAACGACCTTTCCGCTTCGTAGAGCGTTGTCTCTGTCGTTGAGACCGACAAAACGTCACATAGGTATGAATGACAGAGATAACGCTTTACAAATCCGTTATCTCTTTTTAAAGTTCGATGTGCAATAATTCCTGCCGGGTACTGTATATAAAAATAAATCGCCAATAGACACTGTAATGTTAAACCTGCACTGCAGTTTAAATAACGAGGTAGTACAATAAGTAATCCATACTAATATTATAAATGCGAAAGTGTGTCTGTCTGTCTGTCCGTCTGTCTGTCTGTCTGTCTGCTAGCTTTTCACGGCCCATCTGTTAAACCGATTTGGATGAAATTTGGTACTGAGATAGCTTGCATCCCGGGGAAGGACATAGGCTACTTTTGATCCCAGAAAATTAAAGAGTTCCCCCGGGATTTTCAAAAACCTAAATCCACGCGGACGAAGTCACGTGCATCAGCTAGTTACCCATCATTCGCAGCATTCGTGTTTCCTGCCACGTATAATCTAAACACCTTCAAAACGAGACATGACAAGCGCAAGCCTTATATCGCAATAAAATTCAGAATTAAAATTTATATTTAGTTATTCGCAATAATTTCTGTAAAATACATACATTCGCTTTCTTTGAATTAGACTTATATAATAAAGAACGAAAGAAAAAACTTTTTTTGACCCACATCACCTAACAGCGATCATGCACTCATCCTCCCCAGTTCCCACTTGTCGTTTGTCGTTTATCGCTTGATGTTTCAGTGGCAGTACATTTTGACACAAAATAATTTTCCGACAAGTGTGTATAGCTTCATATAAAATGTTCTGAAACATCCAATTTTAAATGCGGACTTGACTCGTGGGAACGGGGGGTTACGGTGAAGGAAAACATAGCGAGGAAACCTGAGAGCCTGAGAGTTCTCCATAATGTTCTCAAAGGTGTGGAGATGGGTCGATCATGATGATGACGCTTAGCATCTTACCTTGGAAGTGAAAGATGTAGGATCCATGTACCCCGGCGTCCCGTACACTGAGTTATCGTCCGGCTCCTGGAAATAGAAGTGAAATGAATGGCGGCACTGCCTACAGTATAGCGCTCTCTCTGTTTTTGTATGGGATCAGGTAGAGAGAGTGCTATATTAAGTTGATTCCATGGATGATATGTATAAAGTAGATCCTTACAGGAATGATCCGCCGCACGATGTCGTCGCTAACCGGGAACCACAGTTTGACTTTCTTGTACAGTGGGTTCTTCTCGTAGTATGACACTAGCTCGACGAGGCTTTCGAATTTGACAGTACCGATTGTGTAAAGACGTCCTTCTTGCTTGATACGGCAATGCTTGATTTCCTTTTCCGTTCTGGAAGGAAATTAAGAAAGTTAAAAGAAAGTAATTTTGGTTTAAGGAAATCTAAATATATAAAAGGAAAAGGTGACTGACTAACTGATTGACTGACTGACTTACTGATCTATTAACGCACAGTTCAAACTACTGGACGGATCGGACGGATGACGTAGGCATCCGCTAAGAAAGGATTTCGGAAAATTCAACCCCTGAGGGGGTGAAATAGGGGTTTGAAATTTGTGTAGTCCACGCGGACGAAGTCGCGAGCATAAGCTAGTAAAGAAATAAATTAATACATATGGCTATCTCGGCCTTAGAGTGCTTTTAGTCCGTTTAAATCACGGTCCCTTTACTGGAATCCATACTAATATTATAAATGCGAAAGTGTGTGTGTCTGTCTATCTGCTAGCTTTTCACGGCCCAACTGTTCAACCAATTTTGATGAAATTTGGTACAGAGTTAGCTTATAGACGGGGAAGGACATAGGCTACTTTTTATCCCGGAAAATTAAAGAGTTCCCACGGAATTTCAAAAAACCTAAATCCACGCGGACGAAGCCGCGGGCATCATCTAGTATCTAAATAAAATAAGTAAAATAAAACTATAACATAAGAATATACTCCTCACCTAAAGCTGATGGCATAAGAGCCTTGCTCCTTCTCGCTGGGGCGCACGAGGAAGGCGCCGTCCGCGTTGGCCTTACGCAGCAACTCCTCCGCGTGCGCGCGCGAGCACGTCGCCTGCCACCACTCCTTGCCTTCGTGCTTGTTGGGCTGAGGCACTGGCTCCTTCAGGGTTATCAGGAACTCCTGAATTAAATATAACTCCTTAACAACATAGGATTTAATAATATTAAAAAATCTTCTGGTCTCCTCTCCATATCATCAAGGTCATATCATAGTCTTAAAGGTATAAGTCAAGACAGGTCGAAATAGCAATCGGGGCATGAGACGGGGGGACTATTTATACGCGACTTCGTCCGCGTGAAATTAGGTTTTTAAAAATCTCCTGGGAACTCTTTGATTCCGGGATAAAAAGTAGCCTATGTCCTTCCCCAGGATGCAAGCTATCTCTGTACCAAATTTCGTCAAAATCGGTTGAACGGATGGGCCGCGAAAAGCAAGCAGACAGACAGAGAGATAGACAGACACACTTTCGCATTTATAATATTAGTATGGATGTTATAATAATACGAATTCCCTTACTGTTACTCTGTTTACAGTTTAGATATATTTTGCTTATAGTCAGTTCTTTTGTCTTTGTAAATATTTATGTGGTTTTTATTCGGTTTGTCCCGCGCTCAGGTTATGTGTTTTAATGCTGAATAATTACGTATCGTTCACTTTCTGAGCAGCCTGTATCATGCATATTATATTATCTCTATATAAAAATGAATCGCTGAATGTATTGCTGATCGCAAATCTCGAGAACAGCTGAACCGGTTTTGCAAATATGTTTTTCCTTGAAGTACGAGGATGGTTCTTACGGAGAGAAAAAATTAAATCAAGTCAACTGTTAGGCGGTACGAAGTTCGCCGGGTCAGCTAGTAACATATACATACATATATTTTGCGAGTTCCACTTTCGATTAAATCTACGGTCTGTATATTGAATTATTCCAGCAGCTTCAAAAACAACTGAGTCTTTGCACAAGTCAGTGCCACTAATGAAGCTGTGTGTAATAAAGACATTTGCTTCAAATACAACTAATAAGTATCGACGATGAAAAACCCAATCAAAATTTAATAAATAATAAATACAAACATAAAGTTTATATATGAAAACATATACACGGTGAAGTTTTAGTGGTTGTCTTCCCGCGGCAGAACGATTTTCCCTCAGTAGTACTATCGAAATTTTGAGTTAAACTTAAAAAATAAAAATGTTTTTGTTTTGAAATAATTTAAAAAAAATCGACAACTCGAAAGTGTGAGAAACAATAGTAACTTCCTAGACGTAACGTGAATAGCAGGTAGGCACATCCACTCGAACCACGCTGCCAATAAAGTGAAAAAGTTTAGATCAAAATAAGCTCTCGCACGTAGTGATACGGCCCTGCGCGCACGCGTTATCACTATTGGTTCGAGGTCTTATTCGATTTTTGTTTTTCTCGATTGTTTTGACATTTTGACTCTAATATTTTTTTATATTTATAAATCGATTGTATTACCACGACAAAATCATTTCGCTTCGGGAAAACAACCATTAAAATTTCAGCGGGTATATAATATGTGTTGACTGAGATATCAAAAGTACGGTTCACCTTTAAATTACAATTTTGACCATCAGTAAGCCTATTCTGAATAAATATTTTGACTTGACTTAATTGAGGACTAAAATCGTACTTTTGACATGACAGTTGATTGAGCTAAAGTGGCGAATAAGATCTCTAAATGAAACTCTACATTTTATGTGTGTTCTATCATGCACTTTTTAGGGTTCCGTAGCCGAATTTTTAGAAACTGCGAGACTAGTATATTTTAGTTACTTTCACAGCATTATGTCATATGGTATATTATTATGGGGTAGTGCTGCTGATATTAATTCTATTTTTGTGCTGCAGAAAAGGGCTGTTCGAGCCATATACAGTATGGGGCCACGAGAGTTGCTGAGAACTAAATTTAGGGAAGTTAAACATGACATTATTAAAATTATGTGCATAATCAATATATTTTTGAAAATTTACTGTACGTACATAAAAACATAAATAAATTTAAAAAAAAAGTGACAGTCATAATATAAATACTAGAAATAAAAATAAACTTGTAATGCCCGCCTCTAGGCTCAGTAAAGTTAGCAATTCATTTGCTCGTAATTCCATACGTTTCTATAATAAGCTTCCAGAAGACATATTGGAGATGTCTCTCAACAAGTTCAAAGTTTTCATAAAACGTAAGCTAATTGAAAAATCCTATTACAATGTAAAGGATTATTTAAATGATAAGCAAGCTTGGGAATGAGTTGCTTAACGACTTTGTGATAGTTCTAATACGTTTCAATAATTTTGTAAAGTGGTGATAATAAAAAGAATACCCGGCTGAGTTTGTTGTGGGCTCTTCTCGGACCTGGGCGCGTTTGGAACCCTCGTAGCTTTAGTTTTAAGTTTGCGTAATTATCACCACTATATCTTAGAAATCCAACATCTGACCATCAAAAAGCGTTATTAATTACCTATTTTGAATAAATCATTTGACTTTGACTTTGACTTGAATGGCAAAAAACGGAACCCTTATAGATTCGTCATGTCTGTCTGTCTGTCCGTCCGTATGTCACAGCCACTTTTTTCCGAAACTATAAGAGCTATACTGTTGAAACTTGATAAGTAGATGTATTTTGTAAACCGCATTAAGATTTTCATACAAAAATAGGAAAAAAAACTATAAATTTTGGAGTTCCCCATACTTAGAACTGAAACTTAATTTTTTTTTCATATAACCCATACGTGTGTGGTATCTATGGATAGGTCTTCAAAAATGATATTGAGGTTTCTAATATATATTTTTTCTAAACTGAATAGTTTGCGCAAGAGACAACTCCAAAGTGGTAAAATGTGTGTTGTCCCCCCCCCCCCCTGTAACTTCTAAAATAAGAGAATGATAAAACTAAAAAAAATATATGATCTACATTGACATACAAACTTCCACCGAAAATTGGTTTGAACGAGATCTAGTAAGTAGTTTTTGATTTATCGTGCAAAATGTCGATAAAATACGATTGTAGTACGGAACCCTGAATGCGCGAGTCTGATTCGCACTTGGCCGCTTTTTTTAACTCACCTGGCTTCTGAGCGGATGCTGTCTATAATGAGTGATCAGGCTGTACAGACTGTCGAAGCACACGGAATCGATGAGGTAGTACTTAGTGATGCCCCGTTCTTGCTTCAGCTTTATCCGGCAGTGGTTCACTTTGCCTTGGCGCCAGAAGGACAGGCAATAGTCGCCAACGAAGGTTACGCTTTCACGCACTAGAAATGTCCCATCTCCTAAATGGCAATGGGCCCTTAACAGGTCCTCGGCCTCTTGTCGATTACCAGCTAGCTTCCCATGGAACCAGCACTCGGCAAAATGTAATTCGTCTTGAGGTACGCTGCTATTATCTCCTTCTGGCTCCCCGTCGCTATCGTTGTCGGTTTCTCCCGGAGTATTGTAGTGTTCCGTGTAATACAACTTGTTTTCCGTAAGCACAAACGCGTGTGGATTCCATTCTTTGTCTACCGGATCTTCCAGCAGCAAAATCCCATTTTTTATGGTGTTGCGTAGATCTAAGTCCTTGCCTTCTTCCTGACGGACGGCGAAAGAGTTCTCTTCGGCACCTGTATTAAAAAAATCTTTATTTGGACCAACGTCAATTGAAGAAAAATTTGCATCCTCACTATTTTACAAGAAATAATACTTTTTAATTGTATTTGTGATGTAACCACAAATTGTTGTCGGATCTTCCAGATTATTTGTGCTGCCTATAAGACATTGCTAACTGCCAAATTTTATGGTCGGCGCAAGACCGTGGCGTGTGGAAGTCTCTACAAGAGACCTATGTCCAGCAGTGGACGTCTATTGGTTGATGATGATGATGATGATGATGAAGTCAACAGGAAGTATCCTATGGGCTACCTATAGTATAGGTTTTGATTACTTTGACGGACGCGACAGACAGAAAACGAAGTGATCCTATAAGGGCTCCTTTTTTCTATGGAGATACGGAACCCTAAAAAGGGGACAGTATTTCTTATTTACCTTCGGGAAGTTTTTTGTGCTTCAATATAATTTTGCGCTTCAACTCGTGCGGTGACGGCAGCACAGTTTCGTTCTTCTCGTAGGGCTGCACCACCAGCATGTCGCCGAAAACATCTTGGAATGCGCTCGCCATGCGCCGTTGTTGAGGCAACGAGCAATTGTCCTCTATCGATAATACCAAAGGGTAATCGGACGCTACGAAAGCGTGCTCTTTTATAGTTCGCAAAACGTCCATAAACTTTATCTTGGTAGTCAACGTGTGTCCGTGGTATATGAAAGGAGTTCCGTCGGGACCATCCCAGCAATCTAGCTCGATACATCTGCAACCGGTCCTGAGGCATCGCACGTAGGCTTCCACTGAAGACTCGCTTGAGAACTGGTCCCCTGTTAGATATCTACAAAAGGTTATCTTGGTTATTTAAAAAAAAAACAAGCGAACGAGAAGGCGGATCACCTGATATTAAGTGTGTACCGCCACCCATGAACACAACACCAGAGGAACCGCCAATGCGTTGAATAGCCCCATGTTGTAATCTAGTGGGAACATCCCCGAAGGCAATGGTATTAACGAGAGACGTGAGGTCCCTAGTTGTGACAAGGCATGTCAATTAATTGCAATTGTTAAGCACCGTTGGCTCAAGTCAGTAACTGTATGGGTAAGCTCCTTTGGAGGTCCCAATTAATAATAATTAAAGTATTAATTAATTTCTTCTCAGACCTGGGCGCGTTTGGAACGCTCGTAGCTTTAGTTTTAAGTTTATACATAATTAATTATCACCATATTACATCATTACAAATCCAACAATCGACAATCAAAAACTGTACAGTACTTTTTTTTAATTCATTATAGGCAAACGCTTGACTACAATCACACCTGATGGAAAGTGATGATGGGACGCGTTTATCTAGAAGAAGTTTAGTTAGTACAAGTGCCACCAACTTCAAGTGACAGTGTTGCTAGTGCAGAATTCAGTGTTGCTATTTTTGAGCAATTCACCAAAAAAAAAAAATGGAATTAAAATTCTTTCAACGTAGCGAAGTTTTAGTATAGCTTTATATATTGCAATACTAGCTGATGCCCGCGACTTCATCCGCGTGGGTTTAAAGTTCACTAGTTCCAATTTTGCCCACCAGAACATTGATAAGTTTGAGTCACTGTACCTATTATGAGTAAATGATTTAACTTGGACTTTGACTTAGCAATAATTAGCAAAAATTAACGTAATTTACCAAACATTGATTCCCGATGTTCACATTATCATGCATCTCGCGTTAGAGTATGTTACGCCCGTATGCTGATTGCAATAGCACTCTAACACTCAACAGAACGACTTACTTTTGAGCACGGGTCTCTTCTAAGAATGGGAAGGGTTTGGCCATTACATAGCCCGCTACGCTGGCCAAGTGCGGATTAGCAGACTTCACATAACTTTGAGACAATTATGGAGCACTCTCAGACAGGTTTCCTCACGATGTTTTTCTTTACCGTTAAGACGCACATATCTCCGAAAAGTCAGAGATGTGTGCCCGGGGTCGAACCCTTGACCTTCCGAATAGAAAGCGGACGTCTTAACACTAGGCTATCATAGCTTTCAAATATACCGCAATTTTTCACTTGTTTATTTGACAAGAGACGAACATACATTTTAGCAGTTAAAGCCAAGTCCTCACTTTCATAAGGCAGTGGTCCGACCGCCGACGATGAACGAGAAACGAGTAGAACTAGAAACTATAAACGAATAGGCGAACAGCGGGAAGCGAGTGTGTAGTTTCGATAGTTTTGTCGCCGGGCTATAAGCGAGTGTGCAAGTGCGACGAGCGATTACTCGCGCCATTCGCCCGAGGTTGCTCTGCGCTCAGTCCTGTGAAAACCTTCGCGCGCGTTAGACGTGTTCAAGTGAGCGAGCATCGCTGAACGAATATCGCTGAGCGAGTTTATTTTTGAAAGCTTTATTAGCTACAAAACTAGTAAAGCGAATCGTCGCCGGCAGTGTGACCAGTAAGAGACCAACTTTTGATATACATATATGCATCTCTTTCGTTTACACAGAATGTAAATTTATTGTGCGTTTCTTGAGAGAGAAAATCGCCGACAGTTAGTCGCTTTCTCGCCGGCGGTCGGACCACTGCCTTAGACGTAATCGGATAAATATCTCGTAATTTATGTGGGCTCATGTTTATGGGATCGTTGAATATATGAATTTAAGAACTTACGTATTGTGCGAGGAGGAGATCCAATAATGAGACAAAGGTCTAGTCATGTCCTGGGTGACATGATCATGCTTCGTGTCCCAAATACTGTTCTGTTTGGAAAACAGCATTTCCACAAACTGTAACGATAATGGAAAACGTTATTGTTACATATAATATAACTAGCTTATGCTCGCGACTTTGTCCGCGTGGACTACACAAATTTCAAACCCCTATTTTAGCCCTTTATGGTTTGAATTTTTAAAAATCCTTTCTCAGGGGATGTCTACGTCATAATAGCTATGTGCATGCCGAATTTCAGCCCGATCCGTCTAGTAGTTTGAGCTGTGCGTTGATAGATCAGTCAGTCAGTCAGTCAGGGGTGCTTAGCAGGAGTCACTCTGCCACCGAATAGCGCGAACCACGTCTTAGGCTGCCTGTCCACTGGTGCGGAGCGGACTTGTGGAGATGTATTGAGCAAACCAATCAGATTGTTGGTAAATAACGTGATGATTTTATTCCTTCATCTGATAAAACTCTGATTGGTTAACTATACACATCTCCGCTCCGCTCCGGTGGACAGGCAGCCTTAACCTGGCCTATCACCGTCAGAGTGAACTAGAGGCCGGGAAGTATCGGTTTGATAGTTCCCGGCCGTTCAACGTCTGACAAATATATTATGTATATTAGGTATTTTAGGTACGGGTGACGTGGAATCAAAGATTTATAATAACACTAGCTGATGCCCGCGATTTCGTCCGCGTGGAAAAATCCCGTGGGAACTCTTTGATTTTCCGGGATAAAAAGTAGCCTATGTCACTCTCCAGGTCTTTATCTATACCCTTGCAAAAAATCACGTCAATCCGTTGCGACGTGATTGAAGGACAAACCAACAAACCAACAAACAAACACACTTTCGCATTTATAATAAGGGCAACCACAACGGCCCCTAGTAGTTTCATAGCCTACATTTGACGCCTGCCAGTATAGGTGAAGCCTCGACGTATTGTTACAAGTTTTCTGTTTGAACTATGTCACCGGTTATTATTCCTTGTACAGTCAAACGCCAAAACACGTTTAACGCCATAATGTGTGGCGTATTTATAGAAAAAGGTCATAAGTGCAAATGGTTTTTTATGCAATAGTTTCGCGGAATTGCTACTCGAACTCTGAGGCCGACCGTACATGTATTATTTTGTACGACTCACCTCGTGAAGTGTATAGTAGGGTTCGTAGATGTCTCTCTGAGGATCCCTGAGATAGTCCCTGATGAACTGCGAAGCCTTGAGTTCATCCTCGCCCATTTGGTCGTGTTGCTCACTCAATAGGAAGCGTTGGAACTCTCGCAGAGTGATCGTTGTTCCGTTGGAGCAGTATGCTGGATATTTGTTGAAGATATCACTCACGGACTGAAAGGATTCATGTTTTTAATTTTTGACCTGACTATGGCAAAGCCAAAAGGAAGGGTTATGATTATGGCAATCTATGTTTGCATGTAAGTTTGTATCTATGGTCCACTGTAGTGGCTAAACCACTGGGCCGATTTTAACCCTACAGGTGACTGTCATGTTAAAAGTACGGTTCATCTTTAAAATAAGGACTAAAATCGTTCTTTTGACATGACAATTGACACAAAGTTAAAATCGCGCATTTTAACTTTGTGTCATTGTACGCATAACATATATAAACTTACATTTTCGTCGTAAACGAGCTTTTCATAAAATAAATTGAATTCATCAAAGGATAGTTCCCCGGCTTTGTTCACATCGATTTCCGTGAAGATGTCTCTGAGCCGGTTCGTGGCTATCTTGCAGTTGATTTTTGGTAGAAAGGCTTTCACTTCCTTCAACGATATCCTACAAACAAAGGCTAGATTATTACAGTGACCCAACCATTCAGCGTTTAAGGTCGGAATCAAACGGGCAGTATTTGGAGACCCTATATAGGTACACTAGCGGATACCCGGCGTGTGCTACTATGCTAAAAAAATGCCTTATGCATTTTAATTGGTCTTAACCATTATCGCATTATTGCCTTTTTAATGAGACCGGTTTGGGGCACATCGATTGAGTGGTTTCAGTCTATAGCGGACACAGGTAGAAACATTTTTGTGTTTTATATACAGAGAAGATAATAATTCCTATTTCACAACTATAGTCCGTGACAGATCGAGATGGCAATCGGGGCGTGAGGTGGACATACCCGCACGTCACCCGCGCTCTTCCGCACCGGGAAAGCGCGGGGGCTGTGCGGGACGTCCCCACCCCGATTGCTATCTCGACCTGTCGCGTGCTATAGTTACTCATTTCATTAGCCCTATTGTAACTTAAATGGATGCAGTTTCAGTTGCTGTTAGTAGGCCCTCCACTAGATGGACAGATGATATCAAACCAACCGCGCTAAAGTTCTATAACTACCCTATGTCCAGTAGGATGTCTATCTATAAAGGGAAGTCATATAAACGAATCTAAAGTCGCTGCATTTGACGATTCATACGCCCTTTCTCACGTCTAACATCGACTGACCATCGTTGGGAGCAGACACATAGTTTAAGTTTAGGTTCCTTTCTCTGCACTGGTTTCCTTTCTTACTTCCACACTTCCGCACACGTTTCTGTCTGTTGTGCGTCAGTTTAGGTTCAGTTGTAGGTAGTTTTATATACATTCCAGAGTATGATCGTAAACACTAAAATAAGTTCCCATAGTCAGAGTATTACATTATTACATCATTAGGTACTAGTCTGTAACGAGTTCCGCTACGATCCATAGGAACGAATCGCGTTAGTAACAGTTGTGTCTCTTCATGAATAGTGTATTTTTTACAAACTTTATCTTACCTATTGTATAAATAATGTGGGTTTGGAATAAAATATTGAGTGTTCGGAACTACGTGTCTTTTATTGCATCAAACCCCCAGCAACAGTTGCCTCTTATAATTATTATGACAGTCACTCAGAGGTACTTGGGATCATTACCACAGTTCACGGCAGTTTAGGGAACTTCTAATAAAACGTCGTGGCTTCGACGTCACTAGGTGTCAAATGTTAGTAACTTTGACGCCCTAGGTAGGTAGCCCTATTTTTCTTCGATTTCACGTCACCATAGCCTAATATTCGACATATCGTCGATTCAGGATCAAACCGACAGTTCCCCCAATCTAGTTTACTATGTCATTACTCGCTGTTCAACTTTTGTGCTAGGCCTGAAGCAGTTAACTGGATTCGATTTAAAAATAAGTAAAACTCACTTTTCGTTCGAATTTTCAATGGAGTAAAACTCTTTCCTCAGCCATCTCTCAATCAGCAGTGGGTATGAAGCATTTATGGCCTCCTCTATTAGGAACCGTAGTCCCTGTTTCCAGGCCTCACACTCCTTGTCTGTTGAAGCTTTAAAAAAACATAAAAGGTAAATTAAAATATTATTTTCACAGTACCTACTAGCTAAATGTGTGGTAAATATGGGGTTATGGCCTAGTGGTTCAGACGCCAGCCCTCTATTCGGGGGGTTGCGAGTTCGACCCCTGGCACGCAATTGGCCTTGAGAAAAATTCACTCCATGATTTATTATAACTTTCGTTGTGGTCTTAAACAACGATTTGATAGACTTCGATTGGCATTTCATGTCGAAACTCCATTTCAAACGGCACATAAAGTCACGAAGTTTAACAGTCTTAAATTAAATTTAAACCTATCAAACTGTGTGTCCTTTTCATTTTACATTAGTAAGAAAAGTATGAATACTCTAAAATTTAGTTGTGGTCAGAATCAGCACCAGTGTCATTCAAAACTGTAGTATGCAGTTAACTTCCCCCTTTTAGATCATCAAATCAAAATCAAATATACCCAATAGCTGCTCCAGATTGTTAGAATGACTGTCAATCAGTACCCATATACCCATATTATAAATGTGAAAGTGTGTTTGTTTGTTGGTTTGTTGGTTTATTGGTTTGTCCTTCAATCACGTCGCAACGGAGCAACGTACCAATGTGATTTTTTGCATGGGTATAGTTAAAGACCTGGAAAGTGACATAGGCTACTTTTTATCCCGGGAAATCAAACAGTTCCCAGGGGATTTTTAATAACATAAATCCACGCGTACGAAGTCGCGGGCATCAGCTAGTAAGAGTTATATTCAGTACAATTCAGCTCTCAGTAACGTGGCCTTTGCCGAATGTACACATCTTTGTGAAAACATTCAACAACATTCTAGCCAGAACCGATACATAAATCTATTATTAAACCTCGCTTCAACAGGAATTTATTTAAGGTGTGACTTTACAAGAGGGATGATGACTACTAGTCAAATCAGCTACTTTTTATCAAACGTCAAAATACTTGCTTAGTAAGGGAGCTTGTATGAAATACACAAATGTGACGTCATAGACTTTTGGCGTAATTTGACGTACTTTTTTGTTAAATCGATAATTTAAAATGGTTAGTCGACTTAAAACTAACAGTGGACGTGGATTTTACGAATTATTATGGAAAGCTTCTAAGAAATAATTTATTTTTGACATGGTCGTCATCCCAATTATGTTAATTACTGATGATGCCCGTGATTTTGTCCGCATGGATTTAGGTACTTAAAAATCCTGTAGGAGCTCTTTGATTTTTCGGGATAAAAAAGTAGCCTACATCATTCTCCAGGTCTCTAACTATAGCTACCCAAGCAAATAATCACGTCTATCTGTTGCTTCGTTGAGACATGATTGAAGGACAAAGCAACAAACGAATAAACTAACAAACACAATTTCACAGTTTATAATATAGGTAGTGATGCTTGTGTGGTACTTGAATCATTTACTTTACTTACTTTAGAAAGTTATTCTAAAGAAAAAGTACAATGTAACACAATACAATACTGGCTTATGCCCGCGACTTCGTCCGCGTGGACAACACAAACTTTAAACCCCTATTTAACACCATTAGGGTTACCCACCACCAGTCCAGTAGTTTGAGCTGTGCGTTGATCGATCAGTCAGTCAGTCAGTCACCTTTTCCTTTTATATATATAGATTAGTGTAAATTGCAAAATTTCGCAATTCTAACTTCAAAACTGACAGAGTTTCATACAAACTTCAAACCCCTATTTTAAGGGTTGAATTTAGGGGTTGAATTTTTAAAAATCCTTTCTTAGCAGATGCCTACGTCATAATAGCTATCTGCATGCCGAATTTCAGCGCGATCCGTCCAGTAGTTTAAGCTGTGCGTTGATAGATCAGTCAGTCAGTCACCTTTTCCTTTTATACAATACACAATACAATTTTTTTTATTGCGAATATCGGTAAACAGTGGAGATGATACAAAAATAAAAAGGTACAGCCAAATTCTGCCAATTAGAATGCAATATGTTATGATATACCTAACGTTGTGGCTAATTCCGTTGTACACTATCTCTTAACTAAACTAAAAATGGCACGTCTAAATCTATTGCTATACTACTATACTAAGTTCAGAGGTAGAATAGGATTTGTATAGTCCACGGGGACTAAGTCGCAGTCATAAGCTAGTATAGTCTAATAATTACTAAGACTTCATCTTGAAGGGATGTCATCACTGGATAAGCCACATGCCTAAACTGTGAACATTACGAAGCTCCAATCTGTTTACAGTCCAGTTTTTCAGACAGTGTTTCATTTTGTGTAAATCTAACAGAACCACATCATAAAAAAAATACTCAGCCCTACAAAGGATTTTAAAGTTCTCCATAATGTTACCAAAGATTTGCGAAGTATGGCAATTTGCACTCGGCCAGTGTGGTAGATACAGCAAAAATCCTTTTTATTCTGAGAGGAGACCCATAGTTATAGACCCATAGACCTCAGTTGTTGGCCGGCGATAGTGAAGATAATGATGTCAACCAAACTAGCATACAAACTGACCATATAGTAGAAATAAATACAGAAAAATTTAGGTACTTACCTGCAAATGAAGCTGAACGCAATTTGAACTCGCACCCATAGTAAATGCAGAAACATTTGCTGTTCTCAACCCTCTTGGCTTCCTCGGGCCATCTCTCGAACTCCTTCCCAATTTTCCCGATGCGTACTTCTTTTATATCGCGTATATCTAACGCACCTTCGAACGCTTGCCGCTGAGGAACTCCAGTCCTGTACCATATGACTTGATGGGTTTCACGGCGAACCGACAACATCCGTCGCTCCGGTCGCTTCCTGGGATAGAACCTGAGCACTGTGGAGCCCCGTTCGATGTACGATATTAGTTGGTCCGCCTCGTGGATCAACCGGTCGTTCCCACCGTTTATAGCCACCGAATTCATCGCAAATTCTCAACAGTTTACTGCTTTGTGAATTGAGTAAAATGAGACTACATGAAACGGGCTCCCACCGCTTATTTATTCAAGAGACTACCAAGTTTTCATGGATTATCATAGTATATATTATGTACTGAATATTTATCACACACACTTTATTATTTTGTATTATTTGTCACCTCATTATGCTCCTGCTAGCATTTTACGTCCGACCACTTCTAAAGCAGGAACATTATTTAGTGTTTGTTTGTAAATTATAATAATATGACCCAATAAGAGGTCTATCGCTTGATTAGTAACAAATTAAAATTATTGAAAATGAAAATTGTAACACAGCCGTAAAACTTGTAATGTGTATTACTTTACTCTATGCTTGTAATTATAATGTACTCTGTGCTTTTTTTTTTTTTTTTTTTTTTTAATATATTTTACGGCCCTGGTACTCTGTGCTTGTAATGTAAAAACCACAGAGTACATTGAATATAGGGGTAAACCACAGGTAAAAACGTAGTGACCAAGTGATTATAAACTCTTTGGTAGTGACCACCGACAAAAAAGGTATTGACACCAAAGAGTATGTACCTAACCACTACGTTCTAAGAGACTGCACTTAGAACATTAACTATAGCTATAAAATAAAATAAAATAAAAATTCACGTAGGTAAAAACTGAGTGAATGATAGAGACACTACGAAGCTGAAATGTTTTTCTAAAGGTCGATGTACAATACCTATTTCTTGCCGGCTACAACTTTCTATTACAAAATATTGACAGATTTATTTTATTATACTCTTTGATATTCTAGTATATAGTAGATAATCTATGCCTGAAACCATAGTGATCACAGATATGTCCAGATTTGCAACTAGCGTGGCCCCCTCAGTCCCTCTCGCTCAAGCAGATTTTCATACTTGTGAAATGTCATTCATTCTACACTTCACGTTGTTTGTCAAATACTCACGTATAAATACATTTTGACAAACAAAAAAGTGGCCACGGTGATAAGGATAAAACAATCATTTTGTCACATTCTAACTATAGCTTAAAGGATCGCCTTTAATTGGATGTACTTTTCAAGGGGTTAAAATAAAACCCCTATTTTGTTTAATTATTTATTAAATAACATTCTTTGTTTCTCAATTATAACTTCCTTTAACTAAATTTAATATTCTACTTAAAAATATCTGATTTATAAAAATATTATTTCCCTACATCTACATACCAATTGTTTCTATTATTATAGTAATATCACTTAAATATATTATAATAGAAATTTAGATTTATCACAATAATTCGTATTCACTTATGATAACAAAATAAAGCTACAAACTCATAACGAAAGTGATTACTTACGTTATACGTAACTACTTTCGTGAGAAAAAAATAAGTATCCGCAGCCAAAGATTGGCTAAATAAATAAAACAATAGAAAAAAAAAATGTAATAGTATGGTTAATTAATTAATGCTTAGGTATATGCATGCGAAAACAAAATCATATCAATTTAAAAAATAAAATCTAAACGTAAGGCACCGGTTGGTTAACATTGCCAGTATTAAAATACTTAATTAACATAAATTTCAGGGATCTATGAAGTCTACCTGACCTTGTCTAGCCTAGTCTCTTTTATCGCCGAACTTAAAACTAACGCCGGGCTTAAGCAGGCAGCTCAAAGAAGTCAGAACCGCCCGAGTAGTTGACGACTGCTCGAACGGTTATTTGTGCGATTTCCAAATTCATTGTAGGTACCTAGTATAAAAAATTAAAATTTCATAATTTTTAAATTGAAACCATTAAAAATAGTTTAGTTTTTTATAATTATCGGCAATAACCCTTGCTTTAGGGTGACCAATCAACATTGAGCTATGCTGCGCTCGCTGTGCTGTGCTATGCTCTATCGCTACTCTAAGATTATAATGAAGAAACAAACAAACCTTGCTGCGCTGCGTGTTTTTTTATTATTATTCAGACACAAGCCCTTAACTGCAATCTCACCCGGTGGTAAGTGATGATGCAGTCTAATATGGAAGCGGGCCTAACCTGGAAGGCCTATGGCAGTTTTTTAATAAACCCTTTGGTTTCTATACGACATCGTACCGGACCGCTAAATTGCTTGGCGGCACGGCTAGGGTGGTAACTAGCCACGGCCGAGGCCTTCCATCAGATCATACCAGAAATTTAGTACCTAATTATAAAATTCCAAACCCCTGCCGGAAATCGAACCCGGGACCTCCCACTAATAAGACAACAGCGCTTACCACTGCACCAGGGAGGTCGTCGAGGTGAGCTGAGCCGTACAAAGATCGCTTTGTACGGCTGTGCTTTTAAAAACATAGCAAGGAGTACGCGATACGTGCTGGCTCGCTCAGCATCGCACTGCCCATCTCGCTTGCACTTGTGCGCATACATGTCGCGTTGTTGCAGTCGCACAGCACACTATGCAGCTCAACATTATTTGAAGAAAAAGTATAGCACCAGAAAGTTAGTTTAGCTGAGCACAGCACAGCGCAGCGTAGCGTAAGAGGATAGTCTAGTTGTAAATTTTCATAAAAAAGCGATAACGTTTTTCTCCCCATAAATGCAGGCCAATTTTCATAATTTTTAGAAATATCGTAGATATAATGAAGAACTATGCTTGTATGTTTTAATTTTAAAGAAATATTATTTACTAGCTGATGCCCGCGACTTCGTCCGCGTGGATTTACGTTTTTCAAAATCCCGCGGGAACTCTTTTATTTCTCGGGATAAAAAGTAGCCTATGTATTAATCCAGGGTATAATCGATCTCCATTCCAAATTTCAGCCAAATCCGTCCAGTAGTTTTAGCGTGATGAAGTAACAAACATCCAAACATCCACACTTTCACATTTATAATATTATATTAGGATTTAGTACCTTGTCCATTTTAAGAACGGTCTTTTGACAGCTTACACCCATGAAGTTTCGTATTGTTTAAGTTAAAATTTCATACAAATAATATTTGTACTTCAAGGACGGGTACCGCACACTTCGTGATTACTACGATTGTGCCACAGATTACAGATAATCTGTAAAAAATAGATTGCTATCCCCCAGTAACTGCTTGTTTTCCCGGGATAAAAAATAGCCTATGTCACTCTCCAAGTTCTCAACTATAACCATGCAAAAAATTACGTCGACCCGATGCTCTGTTGCGGAGTGATTGAAGGACAAACCAACAAACAAACACACTTTCGCATTTATAATATTATAGTGGGGATGTTAAAAGCATCTATCCATATTTTTGACCTAAAAACTCTTAAAAAGTATTTCTAGTTTTTTAAAATTTAACTAGACTAAAATACTAAAAAATAAAACGTACGAGCCTAGATTAAGGTAGTAGGTACTGACTCTAATGAGACCAAAATTGTCTAATTTTGTAAACGTTTGGGGGGGTATTAAACGTTATCATCCGAAACAATATTTCAAGAATAAAATGTGGGCAAATGCCTTTCAACTCTCTCTATCTTTCAAGAGGAGACGGCAGCGAAGCGGCGTGAAACAGATAGCATTTTAAAAAATACGTACTCGCGTCGCGTTTTGTCTAGACGATAGTCTTAATGTTGATCGGTCACCTTTACCCTACAATATTACTTAGGATTCTGTGTTACGTACTACTCTACTGCAACTGACGTGGGGCTCTCCTTTGTCTACGTCTCCGACTATAGTAACGATCGATTTCTCGAGTAGTAACGATCGGTTGCTCGTCCTCGTCGAGTTGCGTGCTACAGCAGATCATTTTCGGAAGTAGATCGTTGTATCCGTAAAACCCTAATATCAGCATCGCGAAACCAACCAGATATTGCCAATGGAAGGCTTGCCATGCCACCGCAATCGATACTGACCAGATAACTATCGTCCTGGAATTTAAAAAAAACTGGTCAACTTCGAATCGGAGGGTTCTGTACCTTCGTACAAGAACTAATAACACTTATTAATATATTTTTATATTTTTGAGGCGGCCATTTTAATTTTTTTATTATTTTTAGTTATGCAGCAACTGTGAATTTTTACTCTTTAACTATTACGGTTCACGTGATACAGCCCGCTGACAGACAGACGGATGGACGGACGGTGGAGGCTTAGTAACAGGGTCCCGTTGGTACTCTTCGGGTACGTAACCCTAAAAACTACAAATAGGCCCTGGATTTTTTGTATTCGTACCTGACAGAATCCAGAACCATCCTAGTGGTGGCGGACATGTCTTTGGTGACGCTGATCCCCGCGAAGTTGAAGAAGGCGATCGACACTATCGTCCCCAGGATGGCTAGCAACAACAGCAGGTTGTTACCTGAAACGTAGATACCATAGTCAGAAACTACGAATGACATAGGTCAGAAAGAACTTCCGGTTTGATCCTTACTCAATGTGTCAAATTTTAGGTATTTAAAGCACTAGGAGTAGAGTGAACTAGAGTGAGTGAGCTCACGGTTTGATCCTGAATCGACATCTGTCAAGGTATTGACACTAGTGGTGACAAGAAATCAAAGATTTGAAAATATTATAGTATTAATTAAACTGGCCGGTGTTACATGTTAGAACATTTGACGCAGGTAGCCCCAATGTAGTCACATTTTTCTATGATTTTACATGATTTTACATCCCACCGCCTGCAGCGCCGGGATGTTCAGCCCTCACCGATCTGCACCAGGCCGTCGATGAAGTCCTCCACAGTGCCGCGGGGGTTCTGGTCGAAGTGCGCAGGCGCGGGCACCCAGTAGAACACCACTAGCAGCATCGACAGCACGCTGAACCCAAACACGCCCTCCCATCCCACCGCCTGCAGCGCCGGGATGTTCAGTCCTGGACACAAACAAGAGTATCAAGTACGGCTGGTCGTCAATCATTGCTACAATCTCCATTGAAAGAAAGATAAACGTGTATAATATCTTAAATGGTGCCACACATCACATGTTACAACTAAGAGTTGGTTATCCCGGCGCTTCCTCCACTTGAGCATTAAAGCCAACATGCCTCACGCAGAAAAAAACCGACCAAGTGCGAGTCATGCTCGCGCACCAGGGTTCCGTACTACAGTAGTATTTTTTCAACATGTTGCACAATAATTCAAAAACTATGATGCATAAAAATACATAAAAATCTGTTTTAGAATGCACAGATGAAGCCCTTTTATATGATACCCCACTTGATATAGTTATCTTACTTCGAAAACTGAAAATACTAATTATTAGTTCATGACCACAATTTAATTTTTTTGTGTTGTAACCACAAATTCACGGTTTTCAGATTTTTCCTCAAATGTCTGCTATAAAACCAACCTACCTGCCAAATTTCATGATTCTAGATCAACGGGAAGTACCCTGTAGGTTTCTTGACAGACAGACACACAGACAACAAAGTGATCCTATAAGGGTTCCGTTTTTCCTTTTGAGGTACGGAACCCTAAAAACGACGGAATGAAATTGTGCCATGCGGGCACAACATGAAAAACGTTCCAGCTCAGCAGTGATTTTCATCATTGCTGCTATTGACTGAATTTATAGTATTCTTGCTCCGTCAATGCATCTCAGCCAATAGTGAGAGAGTGTTGGCCAATCAGATGTGGTTGTCTCCAGCGCTGGGATGTTCAGCCCACATATGACACAAACAAGAATATCAAGTATATCGATTGCAAAAAAGCTGCATCAACCATTGCTACAATCTCCACTGCTGTGATTAGCTGAATTTGTAGTATTTTTGCTCCATCAATGCATTTCAGCCAATAGTGAGAGAGCCAACCCAATCAGATGTGTTTACGATCACACTGTTTCTGCCGTTCTCGTCGTCTGTTCTGTGCCTACCTGAGACATATTTCTCTTCGTAGACCATCTGGCACGCCGTGATGACCTGAGCGAGTATGATGAGCAGGTTCCCCGTGATCAAACTGTTTCTGCCTTTTTCCTCATCAGGCTGATAGGCGGCATCCGTGATGCCAACTATAGCGAGTCCAAGTATCATGTACACTGGAAATATAATTATAAGATTATAATGAAGCCCCTTACTTATTTTCCTCAATCTAATAAAAATAAAATGACAACTTCCCCATTTTGACTCTTTTTATAATATTTATTTGAGTAAGCAATACGCATTAGTTTTACTATTCCTGTTGGTCTAAGATCCCGCTATAGAACGACCTTCACCGCTCGGTGAAGGTCGTTCTATAGCGGGATCTTAGATCTTAGGTTAATGGATGAAACCTATTTTATATTCAATTTAATATGTCAATAAATATATTGCATATGGGTTGCCTAAAAAATTTCAGTCCAGTATTATGAGTAATTATTAATTTAAAAAAAAAAATTCACCTGTTTGTTTAATTGACAAATTCCATACCAATCGAAAGTATGAAGCCCATAGAATATGCAAACGTTATTTTTTTCCCCGGGTAGGCAGGTATAAACAGGTAAATCGATACTAGTAACTTGCACTGAAAATAAACATTATTTCATTAACCTTTACGTTTGCATATTTTATGGGCTTCATACTTTCGATTGGTATGGAATTCGTGAAATGATTTAAAAAAAAAATTATTATTATTAATTAATCATCCTGGACTGAAATTTTTTAGGCAACCCATATGCAATATATTTATTGACATATTAAATTGAATATAAAATACGTTTCATCAAACCAGCTCGGTGAAGGTCGTTCTATAGCGGGATCCTATACTATATGATAATAATTCATCATCACCGGCCCTACTCAGCACGCTTTTCCTCTAAGAAAGAGAAGGGTTTAGGCAATATTTGGGTTTGGCCACGTTGACCCAGTGCGAACTGGCAGCCTTCATACACCTTTGAGAACATTACAGAGAACTCTTAAGCATGTAGGTTTCCTCACTATGTTTTCCTTTACCGTTAAAGCAATCTACATTGGGACAGCGTGGTAGATTACCTATGGCCTAAAGAGACCCATTCTCAGTAGTGGGCCGGCAATGCGTTGATCATGATCTCTCTTTCTACTGAGATCAAAGAAGGGTCCCTACCTGCTAAAAGTATTTGATTTCCCGCTTTAGTTGTTTATTGCGCTATGCTGTTCAAATTGCCAATTTATTGACCTCGATGGCGCAGTGGTGAGTTTTGTGGTCATAAGTGAAATGTCCCCAGCTCTATTCGCAGCAGGAGCAATTCAGAATTCAGAATTTCTAACATTGTCTCTTGTCTGGTCTGGTGGGAGGTTGCGTGGCTTCTTGACTGCAGCATCACTTACCACCAGGTAAGACCGCAGTCAAAAGTTGTGTTGATATAAAAATCGCATACAGTACGCATAGAATTTTCGACCCTAAGTAATACTGCTTGTAAGTTATAAGCCATTTATAAAAAACTTACCAATTCCAATCACTTGGTTTTTGGTGATTATTCTGCCTAGGACAACTGAAGACAGCAACGCTACGAAGACTATGACAGAGCCACGGAACATTTGGAACCTGCTTGCATATGTCAAGTTAAGCCCTATGAACAATGTCGACGTGGCCACCTGGGGACAAAGTGATTTTTGTGTATTTTTAGGGTTCCGTATCTCGCGATTTAAAAAACCGTTCAAGTGTGAGTCGGTCGCACATGATGGGTTCCATCGTACAAGAAATAACACTTATTATTTTTTGTGATGCAACCATAAATTGACGGTTTTCGGAGTTTTCCCTTAGCTTGTGCTATAACATATTGCTACCTGCCAAATTTTATGATTCTAGGTCAACGGGAAGTACCCTATAGGTTTTGATTCCTTGACGGGTCATGATAGACACGGCAGACAGACAACGAAGTGATCCTATAAGGATTCCTTTTTTCCTTTTGAGGTACGGAATCCTAAAAAACAATGCATAGTTACCAAATCAAACATAGCTGCTGGCATCAATATAAAAGGGTTGAAGTTCTGGTTTCCTTGGATCAAAGTATTCTGTGGGTGGTCCTTATTTCGGTTCAACCAGTATACTATCTTGAATGCAAGTAGACATAACATCTCACCAAAGAACATTGCTGATGCCTGAAAAATATAATAGATTTGATAAATTTTTAAAGGATTGGAGACGGTCGCTGTGATAGAGGGACTCAAAGACACAGCATTAAAGAAGAAATGAAATGAATTTATATATTTCATGTAATACAGTGTCAACCCTGGGGGTTAAAGCCAAAGAAAGAAATGTATGGAGAACCCTGGAGGAGGTGTACTGAGTAGAAAAGGAAAATCTAAATAATATAAATGGCTGACTGAGTGACTGATCTATCAACGCACAACTCAAACTACTGGACGGCTCGGGCTGAAATTCGGCAGGCAGACAGTTATTATGACATAGACATCCGCTAAGAAAGGATTTTTGTAAATTCAACCCCTAAGGGGGTAAAATAGGGGTTTGAAATTTGTGTAGTCCACGTGGAATAAGCTAGTATATATATCTAGTCAGTCTGTCTGTCTATCTGTCTGTAATGTCTGTCTGCTGGCTTTTCACGGCCCGATTTTTATGAAATTTAGTACAGATTTAGCTTACATCTTGGGGAAGCACATAGGCTACTTTTTAGCCCGGAAAATTAAAGAGTAGAAAAACATAAACCCACGCGGATGAAGTCGCGGACAGTATCTAGTATATATACATATATCAATGTATAGTATGTAATTAACATTATTATTATTATGTAAGACAGCGTGTGCCGCTTATGATATGTCAAATCTACCAAGAGTTCATAAGCAGATTGTGCTAAGTAAAGTTGGCAATAAACTCAGCTGTTGCTTTTTTTGAAAACAAATTATTACAATGTGTAAATATGCAATACATAAGCAACGCAAATATTACACCATCCTGTGGGTTGTGGAGCTCAAAGCCGATCGTTTCTAAAGAAGGCCAGCCGGTACCATCTTACCTGGAGGAATGGATGTGTAAATGTTCTCATTTCGCCCACTGAATTTTTTGATTCCAACTTGTCAGCCCACTTTGTACTGAGGGTGTAGATGGATCCAGCAAAAATCATCATCACAGCCAGGAACTTTTGATACTTTGTCCACGCCATTCTAAATGTAAAACAAAGTACATGCCATCAAGTTATCTATTGTTAACACACCTCACCTTAAGAAGGTAGTGGGAAGTGGGTGGGAGGTTCATCCAAAAGACCTATGTGCAGCAGTGAACATTGACAATGACAAATTACATACCTAGTTAAAAATTGTAATATTTAAAAAATATTGTAACCAGTATTGCACGCCACAAAGTGGCAAACTGTTAAAACTTTATAACAAGTATAACACCTAATGTACCTACACAGTTAATGCAATAAAATTTATTCTATTCTATTCTATCTTTTAATCAGTACCCTCATCATCTTATTATTATAAATGCGTAAGTGTGTTTGTTTGTTAGTTTGTTGGTTTGTCCTTCAATCACGTCGCAACGGTGCAACGGATTGACGTGATTTTTGGCATAGGTATAGATAAAGACCTGGAGAGTGATATTATATGCTTTAGTTTTTTAAAAATCCCGTGAAATTCTTTGATTTTCCGGGATAAAAAGTAGCCTATGTCCTTTCCTGGGATGCAAGCTACTTCTGTGCCAAATTTCATTCAAATCGGTTGAACAGTTGGGCCATGATAGGCTAGCAGACAGACAGACAGACACACTTTCACATTTATAACATTAGTATGGAAGTATGGATATAGGCTAAGTTTGTTAGATAGATAGATATATAATATTTATTTAAGAAAAATATATACACTGTTTACACAATAATTTAGGTGAAACCATAAACTCGTAACTTGAGTTTTACCGTACACCAGTGCCGCCGACATAACGTAGGTACCTACACACAACACATCCTAATCCTAAACTTCTCTATATATAAAAACCGGCCAAGTGCGAGTCAGGCTCGCGCAATGAGGGTTCCGTACTACAGTCGTATTTTTTCGTCATTTTGCACGATAATTCAAAAACTATGATGCATAAAAATAAATAAAAATCTGTTTTAGAATGTACAGGTGAATACCTTTCATATGATACCCCACCTGATATAGTCACTCACTTCGAAAGTTGAAAATACTAATTATTAGTTCATGACCAATTTAATTTTTTTTTGTGTGATCTAACCCTAAATTTACGGTTTTCAGATTTTTCCCTAAATGTCAGCTATAAGATCTACCTACCTGCCAAATTTCATGATTCTAGGTCAACGGGAAGTACCCTGTAGGTTTCTTGACAGACAGACGGACGGACAGACAGACAGACAGACAGACAGACAGACAGACAGACAGACAGACAGACAACAAAGTGATCCTATAAGGGTTCCGTTTTTCCTTTTGAGGTACGGAACCCTAAAAATGAATCGCTGAATGTGTTGCTGATCGCAAATCTCGAGAACTTTTTTATAATATTCCTTGAAGTACGAGGATGGTTCTTACGGTGAGAAAAAATTAATAAATTGCCTGAAAAAGAATCGACTGTTAGGCGGTACGAAGTTCGCCGGGGCAGCTAGTAATATTATAAATGTGAAAGTTGGATGTTTGGATGTTTGTTACTCAATCACGCAAAAACTACTGGACAGATTTGGCTGAAATTTGGAATGGAGATAGATCATACCCTGGATTAAAACACAGGCTACTTTTTATCCCGGAAAATCAAAGAGTTCGATCGGGATTTTGAAAAATGTAAATCCACGCGGACGATGTCGCGGGCATCAGCTAGTAATATTATATTTTAGTCTAGTTAAAACTAAGTTATGTACTTACAAACTAACTAACATCGGAGTAAATGTAGGTCATTTTTGTATAAACAGAAAAGATGACTGACTGACTGATCTATCAACGCACAGCTCAAACTACTGGACGGATCGGGCTGAAATTTGGCATGCAGATAGCTATTATGACGGAGGCATCCGCTAAGAAAGGATTTTTGAAAATTCAACCCCTAAGTCGGTGAAATAGGGGTTTGTTAGTTAGTCATAAGAAAAAATAAATGTAGGTAGGTAAGTTAAAAGTGGGTAGGTATAATGCGCAAAGCCGACTTACACAAACTGCTGCACAATATGATATTATTTCTTATTTTGATACATGTGATACGTAATATTTAGGTCTACTAATGTATCTATTACTTAATTAACGATGAATTAAAATGAAAAATGTTCTAGTATGTGACTGTTGAGCATTAGTAGAAGATATTTTGAGACTACAGTATTTTAATTGCAAAAGTTTTTCGCGTTTACAATCCTAATTTCCCACAAACTATATGACTTGATAATTGATTAGTTGAGACAAGTAAGAAAATTACTTACGTTTTATACGTTGAGCACTTAAATTACAAAAATAATTAAACGATACCTGTGAAAACTTTCACTGAAATGGCGGAGGCCAGAGCCGGAAACATAGATAACACACTATATTACCAGTCCGGAAATGGTGGTAATTTATCGACAGCCGCTGATCAGAGGTTTTTTTTTTTCAACTGGCTTGACGGCTCTGGGTTCTTTTGAGCCTCACACCCCCTGATTCCACATTGTTTCCACTTGTACGATTTTAGTTTTACCCTAGCTTTGGAGGAATTCCATGAATTATATTGATTGCTTACTATAAACTTACCTACCTAGGTACTGCCTGTACAAAAAATTGCCACTACAGTGCGACAAGACTCTCTTGGCACTTGAATGACATTGGCAGGGGGACGCTGTTGGAGAACAAATTCTTGGAATATCCAAAGAACAAAGGGGACACTTGACGGCAACGTTTTAGTTCAGAATCCATTTCAGATCATAGATAATACACTATCAGATTTTCGCCACGCGACAAAATAGCCTTGTCGCACTGTACTATTGTTTTTAGGAAATTCCCCCCTCAAGGGTGGTAAATTAGGGGGGAAAAGTATTTATACCTAACTACTGTTATTTTAACTTATTTGAAACTTAGGTTCTTTCTAGCGGGTACATATCAGATAAGAAAGGATCTAACTAAATTCCCGCCTAAGGGGGTGAAAGTGGGGTCGAACGTTGTATGAAAGTCCTATGTTTTTGATGTTAGAGACGTGAAAATCGACATTTAGGTTATTAGCTATAAATAATTAAAACTTAGGTTCTATCTAGAGGGTAGGTGTCAGCTAAGATTTTTTTTACGAAAATCCGTAAAGGGGTAAAATGGGTGTTGAAAGGTTATATGAAAATCCTATGTTTTTGAAGTTACAGGTATGAAAATTCAAAAAGAAGGTAGAAAAATTCAATTCATGCTAACTTGGCTTCTTGGTTTCATTAGAAAGGCAATAATTCGAAGATGATCTTAGATATTTTTATCGTAAGTAGTAGCACACGCCGGGTATCCAGTAGTATAAAAAGATACAGGGCTACCACCTCAAGTTTGATTCTACCCTAAATTCTTCACGCCATGCCATGCCATAAGCTGTATAGTAATATACCTATCAAAATTATTCGTTTCCCCCTAACACAAGGCAAAATTTCGAAAATTTTCGTTTTAATCTGAGGATTAGGTACACTTATTAAAAAATGACACGGGAGGCTTGTGGTATCCAACTATGAAGTACTACAACATGACTACAACTCAGCACGAAGCATTTTATAATGTATTCTAATCTCATTTCTTTCACAAGCTAAATCACGATCAGCCGTACTCAGAGTCGCTAATCGTTACTTAACATTGAGTTAGAACGAGACAGATTTATTATTTATTACTATTATTTAATTAGAACGGGCATAAAGCCCAATTCCACTAACTAACAAAATATACTTACAAAAAATTGAAATTGAATTAAGTTATAATTACAATCCATACTAATATTATAAATGCGAATGTGTGTCTGTCTGTCTGCTAGCCTTTCACGACCCATCCGTTCAACCGATTTTGACGAAATTTGATACATAGATAGCTTGCATCCTGGGGAAGGACATAGGCTACTTTTTATCCCGGAAAATCAAAGAGTTCCCACGGGATTTTCTAAAACCTAAATCCACGCGGACAAAGTCGCGGGCATCAGCTAGTTAATAATAAATTTGTCATGTCAAAAAGCAAAATTATAAATTTTCACAGAAGTGCAGGATTTGACCCAAGTGTTATGTGAGAGCTATAGCTCTCATTTTTAACTAAACTTAAGTAACGAGTAAGCGACTCTGAGTACGGCTGTAGGTATTTATGGTTGTTTGTTTCGCTTCATTGAGTTAAATAAAAAATCACTTCCAAATCCATAGTAAGTAATATTATAAATGCGAAAGTGTGTCTGTCTGCTAGCTTTTCACGGCCCAATAGTTTAACCGATTTTGATGAAATTTGGTACAGAGTTAGCTTACATCCCAGGGAAGGACATATGCTACTTTTGATTCCGGAAAAATAAAGAGTTCCCACGGGACTTTTGAATAACCTACATCCACGCGGCCGAAGTCGCGGGCATCATCTAGTACAAAATAATAGGAAAGATAAACAACTTTTTATTTTAATAATTTATTTACTTTAAAGAAAAGTTAAAATATAGGTACACTTACAGTTTTCTCAAAATATGCCCTTTGTTAACATTTTACTTACCAAATACGTACTGTGCTAAAGTGTCTACTAGCAATAAAACTCGCAGATGTCCACTTGCGCTGCGTAAATACTTGCTGCAAGTCAAGTTCTGCAAGTTTCATCGCCAGTAAAGACTTCGCTTACGTGATCGTCTCTTCATAGATCGGAATTTGCATCAGTTGTGTGCCAACTACTTTAAAATATAAATAAATATGATATTTATCTACATGAAACCTTATTTACTATGACAATGTGGCTAATTCTGTTGTACATAATCCGTAGAAACTAAACTAAAATGGCAGTTCCAAGTGTTTCGGCCGCAGTATCATATGGTGCTCCTTATGAGTGGGGGCACACGAGCGGTGCGGCGCCGCAACGTTGTTATGTCGTAGCGGCGCCGTAGCAGCGTTGGACCCTCTGTTAATAAAATCCACTGAGCGGTGCCGCTCCGACATCGCAAACCCCTCCCCGCCTCGTCTCGGTGGTTGCAAGTCCGGTGCGGCGCTGGACCGCATCGTGTGACATGCTACAGATATTTGTATGTAAGACGACGCAGCGACACCGCTCCGGCGCCGCACCGCCGCCGCGACGCATCGTGTGCATATTTAGATATATAAAGATACTTGTCAATTTAGTTACAGTAGTTGGCAGGAAATATTGTACATCGACCTTTTAGAAAGAGATCTCGGCTTCGTAGATCGTTGTCTCTATCACTCATACCTATGTGACGTTTTGTCGGTCTCAACATCAGAGACGAAGCTCTGCGAAACCGCTATCTCTCTCTAAAGGTCGATGTAAAATATTTATTGCCGGTAAGAGATTGTGTGGAGCAGAATTAGCGCCACTGTGTACAATTAGTCACATTTATTTCAATCACCATTTATAATGAACAAGGACCATGTAATAATAGCATTGCGATGTATTGCATCCAACGACACTGAAGAGCATAAAACACACATTTACGTCCACTTGCACACATTAGACCAGTTAAACTGACTCGGTTCAATTTTGCAACACTCACTTTCTCGCGGTTACAAAAAAGTGACAGCATTAAAAATTACAGTGCCCGGCAGGAAATATTGTATATCGACCTTTAGAAGGAGATAGCGGATTCGTAGAGCGTTGTCTCTGTCGTTGAGACCGACAAAACGTCACATAGATATGAGTGACAGAGGCCGAAATCTCATTTTAAAAGTCGATGAGCAATATTTCTTGCCGGCCACTGTAAACTGATTTGGTTCAATTTTGTGATAAAAAAGATTCGAATAAAAAAGTTTTTTTTTTTGTTTTTTTTTATAATACAGTCAGTTTCTCGAAAGAGTTACCAAAAAGTGACAGCATTTTAAAAATGGCTACTTATAAAGGAGTTTAAATAGGGTGCGCTCCAAACAGGAAAACTGCTCTCATTGGAATACTAACCAATCAAACTCAATGAAATTTTGTAGATAAATTCTAGAAACTAATGTCTATGTGGTTTTCCACACTTCCGTTAAAATATTTAGTTTCAAAGTTACAGTCTCAAGAATTATACATACAAATCTTGAAACTCGTCCAACTTTAAAACTATTTATTTTTACGGAAATCTGGACACCCGCAGCCATAGATATTAGCTACTAGCTGTCCCGGCGAACTTCGTACCGCCTAACAGCCGATTCTTTAATTTTTTTTAATACTTATTCTGCTATTCGGGACACCGGGTCAGACTTCCCGGAACCCTTAAACTTTATGGTATGGTATTAAAGTTCAAATTGACTTTTAAGTATTATTACGAATCTTTTGTATGGGAATATAAAAAAAGTGTTTTTTTTTTACTTTTTTAGGCAATTTTCTCTCCGTAACAACCATCCTCGTACTCCAAGGAATATTATTAAAAAAAAGAATTAGCGAAATCGGTTCAGCTGTTCTCGAGATTTGCAATTAGCAATTCAATTTTATATATAGAGACTAGAACGTGTCTGCAAAATCACATCTAGTTTGATTGGTAAATATTGAAATGAGAACCAAACTAGGTTTGTATGGAGCTAGTAACCGAGCGACCAGTCGTAACGCCGTACTCAGAGTCACTTAATCGTTACTTAAGTTTAGTTAAAACGAGACATAGCTAACTCTCACATAAATCTGTCTCGCTTTAACTCAATGTTAAGTAACGATTAACGACTCTGAGTACGGCGGGTAGAGGTAATTTTGTGCAAGTGGGCTTTATTAACTTACCTAGGTTAAATCTGTTAAACGTCTATATGACACAGACACAATTAATATTGGAGTGCGTACGCACGCAAGGTATCATTTTACTTTAAAATTGATAAAACAGAGCCAATACGGTTGCATACAAAAATTCACAACAAAGACTTTATAGCTGTCAGTTGATACCTCTGTGTGCAACCAAATCAGTACAATCTACTATTTCTATGACTATTTATCGTAAATATTGACACATATAAATGACACCGAGTAATCTAACAGATAGTAAGGGTTATTCCGTTTATTATCTCCCCTGGGGCGGTACTCGGAAACGCGAGTTCATCTTTCCATTAACGGAATAACCCGATAGTTAATATGCAATTATACACATGGAAACTGCACTGGCAAGATAGTTCACCTTACATTAATTACTCGAACTAAAGGAAAAACAAATGGCGAGTCGAAAGAAACCCGCCTTTACTTCAATGTCCGACAAGGTACTACAATCGCGAAAGCGTCCATCTGTTTTTCTTTTAATCTGTGACATTATATCGACAGGCTAAAACATAGCATGCAAAATGAGAACTATAGACACATAAACACATCTATTTTATTATTTAACCGATTACAGAGTATTTAAATGTTGCTCTAATACTTATAAACATGTTTTAACATACAAATTCAGATCTACGTCGGTAGGTACGTGCTTTTATCATACAACTATGTTGAACAAGATTTCTATTTTCAGACAGGGAGTCGCAACATACACCTGCGCTCTGTTTCAAGAAAGACGTGAAGCCATTTGTAGGAATCAGTGTATAATAAAATTCAATAATACACCACTAGCACCAGTAACTATTTGAAAGTCCTAAAATCAATCAATGGTGTAAGGCTGATGATTTTTATTAGCCCTAGTCTAACGGTCTATTTGGGCTGCAAATTGCAAACACCAGTCTCAGTTTTTATCTAGTGCTTTGGTCTAAAAGTGTGGTGCAAAATGTTCACTTTTAATTAAGTCCTATATATGAATAAAACAATTAAAAAATAGTTAATTTTAGACTTGCCTTCAAACAAGTTTAAAAAACTATTAAAAATAAGCTCTTAAAAAAGATTGTTGTACAATCCAAGAGAATGTAAATGATTATAAAGCGTGGATTCGACCCGCAGCTCGCTCTAGCAATGCGCGGGGCTTCAATAACTTATTGGTACGATAATATTGTAAATTGAATATTTAAAAAGAGCAACCGCCGAATATCTTGCTGGTTCTTATGGTAGTGGGGCATTCCGAACCAATGTTTTTTATTAAAAACACCACGAGCGCGATGCGACTTGGAAAAAAATGAAATAAATAAATAAGTTAAATGTCTTATAAATCTGGTGGTAGGGGTACTACTAATTGGTACATTAGAGATGCGCGACAATCAACGTCATCGGCATAATAACTGCACTCATATGAGGGAGACAGCGAGATGTCGCCACTTCCTGTGTGAGAATAGGCTGGGAGAATATGCTTAGGGTGTTTCGATTGAAGCGGAGCGGAGACGTGCTCAACAGACCAATACCTGTTATTGTTATGTGATAATTTGATCACATCATCTCTCAATAACCTGAAAACACATGTCTGCGCTGCAGTGGAAATGCACCCTTAGGTATACCACGAGAGGACCCGCAAGAGTCGTCAGCATTGGATGCATCGAAGAAATTTATCGTATTCATGACGTCAGTAGTGGTAGTTTTATATAATTGTGCTCGATGTTTTTGACGTCATCCGTCAGTAACATGTGCCATTAAAAAAACTAATCGAAACGATGCGTCGCTAATCATACCGTCTCACTCACACACTATACACACATATTGTGTAAGTGAGATAGAACGATCAACACTGCTCATTTCAGTTGTGTTATACTGAAATCTTGTGACTCTTGCGGATGTTCTCGATTAATTTGTACAGTCGGCTCCGAAAATACATTGCAAAAATCTGTAGTAGAAAAACAGTGGTAAAATTTTCACCGGCATTTTTGAAGCGGAGTGTACGCAAACTTGTTATTTATATACAATATGAAAAGGTTCAATACGTAGACTGATAAAAAAAGCTAGACTAAAGTACTGTGTAACCGCGACTGAGATTGCGATAGCACAACGTAACGATGAATAACACGACAATTACCATTCTTTAGTAGTCAATATTTGTATAAACCGCTCAACAATATTTGTATTAAACGTTTTTTTTATGTGAAAACCAAATAACTAATGAGAAATACAACGACGCCACGAATTCTCAAAGTTTGTTTTGCAACTAAAGTTGTATTCCTTGAAAAAAATCGGTTACACGATAAGGGACAAAAAATAGGTTAGCTGCGCCTCTGTTTATCACATTAGTAACTTTATCTGTGCTCCCTGTTTAGTGTGAATGAGAAAGCAAACGTTCCTTTGTCTAGATTTTTTACTCCGTCTACGGTTCAATATTTATTTCTTGTCGAACGTATCTCTCTGTGTTTTGGAATGTTTGTGGCGCTTAATCAGGCATGGCCTTTTAGAATTTCGCGTAAATATAAAAGAACATTTAAAGCTTACATTGCCGAATACTGAAACGATCGTTAGGATGTAGGTGCACCTTAAATACTGAGGATTTCTTGACTATATCTCGTACGATTCTTCGTGGCACGCAGGATCAGAACGTATCAGTGACGTCAGTTAGACTTGCGCATTCCTTCAAATGAGTTCTCGAACTACCACGAATACGCATATTGAGGGCGTTTAAGGTGCTCTTAAATTCTAAAGTCCTTCAGTATTCGGTGATTCGTCTTACGTATCTTTCGTCTATAGATAATATTCTACAGTGGGAATCCTGAAGAACATCAAGGATTCGATACAATGAGATCGCTTTACAAAATAGTGTTATCGTACTCATACACATTTTGTGTAGGTTTCTTTAATACAAATTATGTCGTATTACTAAACGCGTTTCGTCGTATTCGTCATATTACGAAATGCGCTTAGTCGTATATCGAAATCCGTTTCGTTTGATTCCGAAACAGGGTTCGTCGTATTCGAATACGCATTTCGTCGTATTCCGTTACGTTTCATCATATTTCGACACGCGACGGCGAGTGCATGATTCCGTCGTTCGCTGCTTTTCGCACGAATATGTGCGATCTATAAATATTGTGATTGCAGCGGAGGAGGAATTAAGTGCCTTTGTACAATATTATAAAAGTTAAAAATATATTTTAAGAAAAATAAGTTTAAAAAAATAATAAAATGTTTCATTTAGAGCTAATTTTTCAAACACCAAATAAACGTTAACTGACAAATAAATTTGACGTCTCGTCAGATTGCATGCAAAAACTGTTAAAACGTCAAATTTATTTCTACTGAACATTATAAATTACTTGTCGTTTGAAAAATCGGCCACTTGGCCACATACAAGATACAAGTGATGTAAATTCATACCAATAAAATGTATCAGTGGATAATTTGTTGTAACAAACAACCATATTTTAAAATGTAACAGATTAAAAGTTTCAATCACTTTCACTTTCACTTATTCAATTTAATTAAATCAATTGGTAATTTATTGTAAGACGAGCAGTCTCAAAATTGTAAAAGTAACAAATTAAAAGTTTAAATTACAAATTAAAACACAAGGGCACCCGTGTAGTGGAGTAATTATTCATGCAGTGATGTTTGTAATGTCACCGACACGGCCCCTCGGTGCGACAGTGTCGCTCAAGTCACCCCGGGTAAGCACATGCAGACATAGCAGCACTGCACCGCGTAAGGCGTGAACAGTAGCTAGGGCAACGGCAGGGTAGCGGCCTGCATCACCTCCTCAAACGCCTGTTCTAGGCAGTGCTTGAGTTCCGCGTACGATACTACGAGGATGCTCTGCTCGTCGCGGGACATCAGCACCACCTGAAAACCATTACATGAACGTGTTAAATGGCGAACTAACTATGGGACGCATCCGTAAGCCGCGACTGATATAGTACCCGACAAGTTGAGATAGCAATCGAGGTACGAGGCGGGGGACGCCCCGCACGGCCGCACGTCACCCGCGCTCGCCCACACTGGGTTGCGCGGGGGCTGTGCGGGTGTGCGGGACATTACATCCCCGATTATAGACTATAGGTATGCAGCCATTTGGAATGTGGCTTGCGAGATATCTCTCGGACGTCCGAGCGCACGAGGTTACGTCATTTGAAATAACAGGTTTAACATTAATAAAAAGTTTCGACACTTTAGGGCCGGTTTCACATCCGCCAGATATATTTTTTCAACTGAATATTTTTGATAACGTTAAATTTATTCGAGGCGATCGTGAAACAGGCCATAAGTCTTCAATGACTGATGGCTACATTTCCTCTCCATACATCATTATCGGTGTAAATTGACGTATGGAGTGGAAACGTGGACACGGACAGTTAGCCTCGTTCACGACTAAGTCGCTCAGCGCACTATGGAGTTCCCTTACTCTTGTTCACTCTGACCGATGTAAATTGACGTATGGAGTGGAAACGTGGACACGGACAGTTAGCCTCGTTCACGACTAAGTCGCTCAGCGCACTATGGAGTTCCCTTACTCTTGTTCACTCTGACCGATGTAAATTGACGTATGGAGTGGAAACGTGGACACGGACAGTTAGCCTCGTTCACGACTAAGTCGCTCAGCGCACTATGGAGTTCCCTTACTCTTGTTCACTCTGACCGATGTAAATTGACGTATGGAGTGGAAACGTGGACACGGACAGTTAGCCTCGTTCACGACTAAGTCGCTCAGCGCACTATGGAGTTCCCTTACTCTTGTTCACTCTGACCGATGTAAATTGACGTATGGAGTGGAAACGTGGACACGGACAGTTAGCCTCGTTCACGACTAAGTCGCTCAGCGCACTATGGAGTTCCCTTACTCTTGTTCACTCTGACCGATGTAAATTGACGTATGGAGTGGAAACGTGGACACGGACAGTTAGCCTCGTTCACGACTAAGTCGCTCAGCGCACTATGGAGTTCCCTTACTCTTGTTCACTCTGACCGATGTAAATTGACGTATGGAGTGGAAACGTGGACACGGACAGTTAGCCTCGTTCACGACTAAGTCGCTCAGCGCACTGTGGAGTTCCCTTACTCTTGTTCACTCTGACCGATGTAAATTGACGTATGGAGTGGAAACGTGGACACGGACAGTTAGCCTCGTTCACGACTAAGTCGCTCAGCGCACTATGGAGTTCCCTTACTCTTGTTCACTCTGACCGATGTAAAATGACGTATGGAGTGGAACCATGGATATGGACAGTTCGAAGATGACTGAAAGTGGACATAGGTCAAAGGATTACCAGACCGACTTGGCAATGGGTAGGTCATGTCGAGTTCATCGGCGTGCCTACTCCTCGGGTATGAAGACCATTTGCGAGATGACTTCTTCCTTTTCCTGCGAGATTCTTTCACTCGACCGGCGACCTGGTAGGAAGCGGGTGGATGAGGAAGGCGGGGTGTCATGGTTGTTTCAGCGGTGGTCGCATACAAGCCGATGGATTGGATTGGAGGGCATTAAATAGGTGGTAAGGGGAAAAACTGGTCACATGCGTGTCAGAACACGCATACGTTAGGGGAAGGGTAGTTGCTAAAACTTTGGCGGGGATTATTTCTTATACAGCAGATTTTTCTTCAAAAACTGTCTAACAGCCATACTCAGAGTCGCTAATCGTTACTTAAGATTGAGTTAAAACGAGACAGATTTATGTGAGAGATATAGCTCTGTCTCGTTTTAACTAAACTTAAGTACCGATTAAGCGACTGTGAGTACGGCTTAGAATAGTTATTTATGCAACTGTTGTATAAAGATGGGTATTAAAACACGAAAGTGGGTTTATTTATATTTAGTGTGATAATAGTATCACTTGAGTGTTTTAATACCTAATTATCAACAGTTGCATACAAGACTTTATCTACAGTCTACACCCATAATATGAATCCTCTATAAAAGATTCTGAAACAGCTTATTTCCAACATTAAAACACCCAATGACGTAATAACCATTATATCTTCCAAACGGGTGTTATAATGTTGTACTGAATTTCATAATAACACTCCTTTGTTTTTACGTCATTGGGTGTTTTAAATTTGGCAATAAGCTAACTGTTTCAGAATCTTTTATAGAGGATTTAAAGCATGGGTGAAGATAAACCTAATAATCATTTTAAAGCCTTATCTATTATACAATGATGTATCACTCGAGGGGGATTTATTGTAAACCAGTTTTTTAATCCCATTTACTTCATCCATACTAATATTATAAATGCGAAAGTGTCTGTTTGTCTGCTAACTTTTTACGGCCCACCTGTTTGACCGATTTTGACGAAATTTGGTACAGAGATAGCTTGTATCGCGAAGGACATAGGCTACTTATATCCCGGAAAATCAAAGAGTTCCCAAGGGATCTGTGATAACCGAAACTTACGCGAACGAAGTCGCGGGAATCGCCTAGTTACAGAATAAAGGACTTCATTACAGAGGACTGTAATCGGCACTTTACCAATCAATCAATCGCCAGCAATTTCCAAGAGGACTGTAATAGAAATTTCTGGACAGTTTCATACTGCTGACGAGGATCTTTATATTTATTATTAACTAGCCGATGCCCGCGACTTCGTCCGCGTGGAATTAGGTTTTAAAAATCCCGTGGGAACTCTTTGATTTTCCGTGATAAAAAGTAGCCTATGTCAGTCTCCAGGTCTTTATCTATACCCATACAATAAATCACGCCAATTCGTTGCACCGTTGTGACGTGATTGAAGGACAAACCAACAAACACACACACTTTCGCATTTAAAATAAGGGTACTGATTTTTCATTATAATTTTTTTCGACTTATCATTTTTTAATGTTTTTAGGGTTCCGTACCTCAAAAGGAAAAACGGAACCCTTATAGGATCACTTTGTTGTCTGTCTGTCTGTCCGTCTGTCTGTCAAGAAACCTACAGAGTACTTCCCGTTGACTTAGAATCATGAAATTTGGCAGGAAAGTGGGTCTTATAGCTGGTATTAGGGAAAAAACTTTAAAAACCGGAATTTGTGGTTACATCACACAAAAAAAAAATTCATGGTCATAAACGAATAATTAGTATTTTCAATTTTCGAAGTAAGATAACTATATCAAGTGGGGTATCATATGAAAGGTCTTCACCTGTGCATTCTAAAACAGATTTTTATTTATTTTTAAGCATCACAGTTTTTGAATTATCGTGCAAAATGTCGAAAAATACGACTGTAGTACGGAACCCTCGTTGCGCGGGCCTGACTCGCAATTGGCCGGTGTTTTTAATGAATAGGAGAGCTCACCTTGGCCTGCGTGCCGCCGTCGAGATTGTTAAGCGCGCAGGCGAGGTGCGCCTGGTCGAGCCAGGGCCGGCCGTCCGGCGTCACGCTGTGGAACAGGTGGTCGCGGAAGAGCTTTAGCATGTACCGGTCGCCGGTCTCCGCCCACGTCGTGTCCATGTTTAACCTGAACCAACACCCCATTATAAAAAAACCAGTCAAGTGAGAGTTGCACTTGCACACGACGACACATACTTTTTCAACCGACTTCAAAAAAAGGAGGAGGTTCTCAATCCGACTCCAGATCTTTTTGTTGTTTTTTTTTGTTGTATGTTTGTTACGCGATTACTCCGTCAATGAACCGATTTTGATGATTCTTTTTTGTTTAGTACGTGGTCCCATTTTTAACCTTGAATTCACGGATTTCGGATTTTTTCCTTTACTTGTGCCATAAGTCATTCTTCTTCTTCAACCGGAAGTAACCGCTGTTGGTTTTGATTCACTTGACGGGTCTTGGCAGACACAACAGACAGACCGACAACAAAGTGATTCTATGAAGGTTCCTTTTTTTCCTGGATATATGGAACACTGTCCTGACTGAAAAATGTATGGACCATGGTCATCCGATTTCTCACAATCCCTCAACAGTGTTAAAGTTTGAAATTTGTGTAGTCACATGCGGACGAAGTCGCGAGCATAAGCTAGTCTATATATATAAAAAAAGCAAAAGCTGACTGACTGACAGACTGATCTATCAACACACAGCTCAAACTACTGGACGGATCGGGCTGACATTTGGCATGTAGATAGGGATATTTGAAAATACAACTCCTAACGGGATGAAATAGCGATTTGAAATTCGTGTGGTCCACGCGGACGAAGTCGCATGAATAAGCTAGTAAATATATCACAAGAAAAGGTGACTGACTGTGTTCAATATTTATGTATAAACTTTGCGGTCGCAACATACTGGCACACTTCACACAGCGCACATGATAACATAAAAAAACATACCTACAATGACATTGGCACCGATTCTAAGCACAACCTAATTTTAGAGTATTCGCACCCTCTTCTTACTATTGTAATATGAAAAGGACAGAAGCAGTTTGACATTTCTAAATTTAATTTTTAGATGGTAAAACCCGTGATTTTAGCACGCAATCGCGAACCTACTGTTTAAATTTGTATTGTGCACTAAAATTTAGAGTCTTTAAATGTGAAAGTCATGTTCCGTTCCTTTTTTAGCATTAGTAAAAAGAAAAGGATGCAGATATTTTAAATTTAGTTTAGAGAGAGACTAGAGAATCGGGGCCAGCGTCACTATAAAACAGAAAAATATCTATGTAGTCTATTCGGTCGGGGAAAAATTAGTACAAACCATTGTTGGAAAACTATTGCGGCGCATGCTGGTGAAATAGTGCGGCACCAGCAAGCTTAACTTCAATAGCTGAAGAATTTAACAGTTGCTGGTTTGGGTGAGTTTAGGCTATAAGTCGTATAATACGTAGTTTATAATATTGCCATATAACGACGGCAACCATACCCACGCAGCTGCTGATAGCAGCCAGCAAGCGGAAAGCTGCAAAGCTTAAACAGACTGACTGACTGACCTATAAACGCACAGCTCAAACTACTGGACGGATCAGACTGAAATCTGACATGGATCTTGGAACTTAGACTTTAGTCCGATCAAAGAGTAAACTAGAGTGAGGGAAAACTTGGTTTGATCCTGAATCGCTGATACTCATACAACATACTTATTTTTCATATTTTTCATCTCTCTCTCCATAGGTATAAATTAGCAATTAAGGATGTTATATCAAATTCTGCCTAGTTATAGTTTATACTTTAGTCGATTTCAGTTCTGTGTTCCATAAGTTTACCTACCTAGTTAGTTTTAAATACTCTGTGCCTAGTTTTTCATACGCATACTATGCCCGTGTGTTGTGGACATAATTCTTTATTATAAGTGTTAATTTCTCTTTGGAGACTGCTTTGGTTTAAGTGTTTACACAGAATATCTGCGTTGCACGTGCCTGCGCCGTAGCGTACGCAGCTCGTACATTCATACATTACAAAATCCGCTTTGCTCTGCACTGCTCGGAACGCACCGCGTGTCAGCGTACGCTCAGCCTAACAAGTGCACTATAACCACCCTATATACAACTCACTCGGGCCGCTCGTTGACGACGCCCATCTTCACGAGAATGCGCATGAGGCGCCCGTTGTCCGCCTCGCGCGCCAGCTGCTCCTCGAACGCGTCCGTGCGCCGCTCCAGCGCCTCCACCTGGCCGATAACACGAAAATCTAAATTTATCACAGATATAACAGATATGCAAGCAACTAGCGTGGCCCCCTCAGTCCCTCTCGTTCAAGCAGAGGTGCTTACTTATGAAATGTTATTCCATCTATTTTACGTTCGCTTCAGCTATTGCAGCCTAGTATATACTGCAATCCACCATTGAACAATAACTTCAAAAACAACAAAAAACAACAAAACAAATCTTTAAAATATTTGACTCAAAATAACCTTTGTTTGTCAAGATCTCACATACAAATACATCTTGACAAACAAAAAAGTGGTCACGGTGATAAGGACAAAACATAATCATGTTGTCACGTTCTAATAAGAGCTTAAATGGATTTAGCTATCTCGCTCTAACAGTAAAAGTCACAATAGGGCTACGTCTAAAGGTATTTATTTTGAGAAATTTATGCAAGGAGCGGGGAGACTGTCGAATCTTGAAGTAGCCGGTCAGGCCCTCTTTCCGGCCTTGGTAGGAACCACCGGTAAATTAATTTGACGATTCGAAAGCACGTATAAAACTTTATTTGGATAATATAATATGTATTTTATTCTATTCCTCAACTTCTTCTGGTTGCAACGCCGCCTGCAACTGTGGGCAGGTCGCTGAGTATTAAGACTGGGTTCTTGGTCGTATCCACCACCGCCGCACTGCAGCATGTTTTCATGCTGCAGTGCGATCGAGCCCGCGTGGGTCTGCGAGCGATCGGCAGCTAGGTTGGCTTACGCCCACCGCTCATCGAGCTCGAGCCTGCCAAAGCTACGCATAAAAAGCAGTTGTGAACGCTCGTAACAATCATTATCATCCATAGACGTCTTCACATAGGTCTCTTGTAGGGACTTCCACACGCCACGGTTTTGCGCTGTCTTAATACAGCGGCTCCCTGCGAGGTGCCATTCTAGCAACTAGTCAAATCAGAAACTTTTTATCAAACGTCAAAACGCGCGCTTAGTATGCGAGATTCTATGTAATACCGGTGTGTGACGTCACAATCATTTGACGTGCTTTTTTTAGTTTAATCGATAATTTAAAATGGTTATTACACTTAAAACCAACAAAGGACGTGGATTTTACGTGTTTTGGAAGACCCTCTATTTAATAATCACTGAGAAATTATTTATTTTTGATGTAGCCAAATACCCAATTGTATAATAGAAAATCTAAACGTTTGGACATACCTGAGTGTAGAAGCGAGCACCGATCATGGGCATCAAGTCGACGACCGATCGCCGCGTGTTTCCGGCCAGCAAGTACCTGCAGAGATTACGTCAACCATTCAAATATATCATCATCAACATCATAATCAACCCTTTACCGGCTCACTACAGAGCACGGGTCTCCTCTCAGAGTGAGAGTGGTTTTGGCCATAGTCTACCACGCTGGCCATGTGCGGATTGGTCGACTTCACACACGTTTGAGAACATTATGGAGAACTCTCAGGCATGCAGGTTTCCTCACGATGTTTTCCTTCACCGTTAAACCAAGTTATATTTAATTAATTAAAACGCACATAACTCCGAAAAGTCAGAGGTGCGTGTTCGGGATCGAACCCCCGTCCTCCGATTAGAGGGCGGAGGGCGGCATCATCACCTACCACCAGTAGGTTAGGCTAGCTAGTATCCAGTGGCGTGCAGGTCATAGAGGCATAAAACATAACATAACATAACATAACATATATCTTTATTTGCAAAAAAGGTTTGACACATAAGACTTTGACCACTGGCTCCCAAAGAAGTATAAACTGTGTCATGGGAGCCAGTGCCTTCCCTGTTACATAAGCTTTTTTTAATTTACAATACAATTATTGAGTATCTAACTATTACTTAATAATAAAATCTAAATTAAACAATAAAATAAGATAAATAAGTAAAATAAAATAGAATAAAATAAAAATTCACATGGCGTGTATGCATATGTGTGTGGGTGTATGATTTTGTGGGTGTATGGGTGTGTGTGTGTGTGTGTGTGTGTGTGTGTGTGTGTGTGTGTGTGTGTGTGTGTGTGTGGGTGTGTGTGAAAAGCACTGCTTACCTAGTTGAAATGGCTATGTACTCATTTTTCATTAAGACCTGTCACCTAGGGTAAGCATTAGTTAGCTAACTAACTATTTAATGACTCATTAAATAGGTGGTTAGCTAACTAATGCTTACCCTAGGTTGAAACCCTGTGCACGCCACTGCTAGTATCAGAATAATAAACAAGGTAGTAGAGACGTAAGCTCTTTTTGCGTGTTCTATCGCCTTTATAATAGTACTCTGAAGAGCTGTTTGACCTCATTCCGCCCTCCTTTTTCTACAAGTACACCGCACGCCACCGTAAGCAATTTCAGCCTCACCACCTGGGTATCTGGTGCACTTCCACCGTCCGTTAGTCCTTTTTTCCACGCACATGCAAACTGTGGAACCAACTCCCTTCGACGGTGTTCCCACTAGATTATAACATGGGGTTGTTCAAGGGACGGACCAACAATTCCTGGAAGGCCGGCAACGCTTTACGGGGGCAACCACTTAACATCAGGTGACTCGCCTGCTCGTTATTTTTATTAAAAAAACTAGCTGCCCCGGCCAACTTCGTACCGCCTAACAGTAGATTCTTTTTCAGGAGTTTTTTTTTTTTTAAATTCTCTCCGTAAGACCCATCCCCGTACTTCAAGAAATATTATGAAAAAAGAATTAGCGAAATCGGATCAGCTGTTCTCGAGATTTGCAATCAGCAACACATTCAGCGATTCATTTTTATATATGAAAAAAAGGTCTTACAGAATGAGATTTTTGAGGTCCGACGAGTAGCTCCGGGCCACGAGGTCAATGCAAGCGGGCAAGTTGTCCACTTGTACGGTGCGACAAGCCAGTGCTAGCGCCAGTCGACCTAGTGCCGTCAAGTCATCCTGTTGTGCCTACGAGTAAGTAATATGAACGATACAGTAATGTTTTTAGGGTTCTGTAGCTCAAAAGGAAAAACAGAACCCTTATGGGATCACTTTGTTGTCTGTCTGTCTCTGTCAAGAAACTTACAGGGTACTTTCCGTACCTATTATTTGGATTATAGTATTTTTTTATTCAATGAGGAAGTTTCCAGGCAACGTTAGGCAGCACTAAAGATGAAAAATAATACCTATATCAATATGATCTATGCTTTAAATCTTAAAATTTAAATCGGATGCGAAATTAATTAATTACTTCTATGATAGATCACAGATTTTTTGGGGAAGAAACGTAAGGAAAATTGCAGTGCATGCCTAGCTCTTACTCTTCATCTATGTCATTGATTGACACGACCTAAACATTAAAGCATAGATCATATAGATATAGGTATTATTTTTCATCTTTAGTGCTGGTAGTATTCAGCGCCATCTATGAAAATTTTATCGAACGTTGCCTGGAAACTTCCTCATTAAACTTTTACGCGTACTTTTGAATCGTCAAATGCATCTATAGTCCGCGACAGGTTGAGATGACAATCCGGGTATGAGGGGAGACGCTCAGCACACCCGCACGTCACCTGGGATGTCTCCACCCCGATCGCCATCTCGACCTGTCGCGTACTATACCACTGGTTCAGAATGCCTTTCCTAGAGAAGAACCAGCAAGAAACTCGGCGGTTGCTCTTTTCAAACATCTAAATATATAAAAGGAAAAGGTGACTGACTGACTGATTTATCAACACACCGCTCAAACTACGGATCAGGCTGAAATTTGGCATGCAGATAGCTATTATGACGTAGGGATCCGCTAGAAAGGATTTTTGAAAATTCAACCCCTAAGGGGGTGAAATAGGGGTTTGAAATTTGTGTAGTCCACGTAATAAGCTAGTTTGATATACAATATTATGCCATGGATAAAAGTAATTGGAATTTGAAAGCTACACGACGGAAGTACTATAGAAAGGGAAAGAACATAATACCTGAGCGACGTCCATTGTGTTATTATGGAGGTCCCCGATGCCGCACCAAGCGATGCGGATGCGGCAACCGTTCATCACCACCTTGGTCGGGTCCAGGCTCCTGCAAACGTTAACCGAGAATAATCCTACTAATCCTACTTCCTACTAATATTAGAATAGAATAGAATATATTTTTATTTAAGTAGACTTTTTACAAGCGCTTTTGAATCGTCGGGTAGTTTTAATTTACCACTGAGATACACTTTATTATAAATGAGAAAGTGTAATGTTTGTTACTCAGTCACGCAAAAACGGCTGAACGGATTTGGATGAAATTTGGAATGGAGATAGATTATACCCTGGAGAGTGACATTGGCTAATTTTTGTCCCGGAAAATGTTCGAAAAAAAGGCCCACGGGATTTTTAAAAACCTAATTCCACGCGGACGAAGTTACAAAAATTGCGTAACCGGCAGGAATCGAACCTGCATTTTCTGGGTTCGCACCCGATGCCTTGACCACTCGGCCACGGTTTCGCTTACTGCCAGTGACGATATTTGTGATACGTATGTTCACTCAGTACTGAAGCGACTGTTTACGCAATTCTTGATATGTATTTAAAATTATTTAGTAATTTCCTTGAAGTGTAGGTAAAAACACTACCATACAAATATAGTTAACCGAAAATACTTCAAGAGTGCACTCTATGGTCGCTCCGAGTCAAGCGTGAGCCCATGCTGTTTCAATCGACATTTACGCGCGGGACGTACTCAAGAGTGAGATGTCCGAGACAGATCGAGATGGTGATCGGGGTATGAGGCGGGGGAACGCCCTGCACACCCGCACGTCACCCAAGCTCACCTGCACGGGGTTAGCGCGGGGGCTGTGTGGGTGTGCGCGTTCCCTCCCCGATTGCCATTTCGACCTGTCACGTACTATAGAGAGAGACAGCAATAGCCACAAAGCAAAATAAAAAGAAGAGAGACAGCAAATGAACTGTCGCATTGCTACTGCTGTCGCGTTGCTGTCGCTACTGCAACTTTTTACGTTATCACCCCGCCGATTTTTAGACGGCCACATCGGTGGATGCGGATGCGGATGACTGAATTAACGCGAATTTTCAGGCGGATGCGGATGCCAATATCCATACCTGTTGGGTACCATGGCTGATTGGTCAGTTAGCGAACGAAGATATCAACTAGGAGGAATCCACGAGGATTGTACGAGGTATGATACCTGCACGCGAGGCCGGCGGCATGCACGGCACGCAGGGCGGCTGTCAGCTGCACCAGCATGCTCCACAGCACCGCCTCGGGCAGCAGGGCTCCGCATGCCACCGCGCGGAGCATGGCGTTTTTCTGCGCACACATTCAACTTCATTGAAAAGAAACAAATAAAATATTTATTTGAGAAAACCTTTGCACAAAAATTAACATACATAAATATAATGTACTAGCTTATGCTCGCGACTTCGTCCACGTGGACCTAGGGGTTGAATTTTCAAAAATCTTTTCTTAGCGGATGCCTACGTCATAATAGCTATCTTGCATGCCAAATTTCAGCCCGATCACTCCAGTAGTTTGAGCTGTGCGTTGATAGATCAGTCAGTCAAACTAAACTCCATCAGCCAGATAAACTTATTCTTATGTCGACATATGCCAGACTAGTTTCAAACTCAGTGATAGATTGGTCGGGATGTCCGCGTCTTATTCGGCAGGTCAGATGTTCGATTCCGGCTACGCACCACTAACCTTTGCAGCCTGTTCGTATTCCACCCCATATATGTCTATGCATTGGCGTTCACTGGCTTGTACTTTTTTAATTTTTTATTAAAAAAATATTAGCCATGCTAATCATGACTAATATTCCCCTTTCCCCTCCAACTAAGCGTAAAGCTTGTGCTAGGAGTTGGTACGACAATAGTGCAACGGGTGGTGGTTTGAACCGCCGACCTTTCGGAATTCAGTGCGCTCCTCAACCGTTGATCCATTGAGGCTCTATTTGAACTTCATAAAAACACACAGGACTCACCTGGTGGGTATACGGACGTGGAGCATCCGGGTCTGCAGAGAAAGGGTCGTGGAATGCCCCACCAGCTTCGGGCCCCGAGCCCGGGGGTCCGCCCGAAAGGTATTTGTTCATTAGAGTCACGCACGCTGGATGATAGTCGTATACCAACACCAACGCTGCACGGAACAAACCATAATCAAAAAAATTAAAAACATGACTTCCCTGCCTACTAATTTTCTTTTTCAAAAAATGTATAGCCTGACTGGATCTAAGGATTCTTACGATACACGCTTATTTGTTTAGGCGTACAGAAGTTTTTTTTGGTATTAAGATTCTGATTATACCGGTTTATTTAATTTTCTCGCCATTTTTCGTGAGTATGCTTCGTCTAGTAAGTATGAAATTTTAATTAAGTGGGGTTTTAACAAAATTAGCAAATGTAGTGCATTTTTGAGGTTGGTTTAGTGCCTTTTCGGGAAGTAGTTGACAGTAGTGTAACTCACAGTGGTCCCCGAAGGCGCGCGTGGCGAAGGCGCGGTGTAGACGCACTATGTTGGGGTGGTCCAGGTGGCGCCACGCGTCGAAGCGCGCGGGCGGTTGCAGCGCGCACGAGTGCAGGCGCCGCAGCGCGAACAGCTCGCCGCTCTGGCGGTGCATCGCGCGGAACGACGTCGCGATGCCGTGCCCGTTGCTCTCCAGCGGCGTTAGCTCTGCGTACATCTCCACCACCTCGGGGATGTCTGGGTGGGTGATAACTCGGTTACGGAACTCCAACACATGCCAGTACGGGAACAGAATATTATTATTATTATTCAATTTTGCCAAGTTTGTTGCTAGAGGTAAAATGATTTGGCTGGCATGGTATGGGCATATAATGCGGATGGAAGAAAGCCATGTCTAGAAGAATGTTAAATATGCATGTGGAAATAAGAGGAGAGGACGACCAAAGAAAAGGTGGATAGATTGCGTGAAAGAGGATACGCGTGTAAAAGGGCATTTATAATCCTGAGTGAAGCGCGGAGTTTAGGGGTGCCCAAGACGAAGACAGCATTACCAATACGTTGAATACTCTACTTTTCACAACTCGCGACACAATAAAATCAAGACTAATCCTTTCTAATAAAGTGATAGTGATTCGCACTTATTAGATATCTAATAAGTGCGAAAGTGTGTATGTCTGTCTGTCACATAGCTTTTCACAGTCCAACAATTTATCAGATTTGGATGAAAAAATATGTGTGATTGAAAAAAAATTATATCCCGGAGATGGACATGGGCTACTTTTTATCTCGGAATACCAAACAGTTCCCACGGGACTCTTAAAGGCTCATCCGTTTTGCCGATTTATATGAAATTCGGTATGATAATTGGTAAATTCGGACGATTTGTGTTCGGAATGAGCATTTCAATACTAATGAGTGAAATATAATTTATTACCTGGATATTGTCGCAGATCGGGCTGCAGGAATACGTCATCGTTACGTTGATATATCTCCTCCTTGATGGTGTCCGGCATATAGAAGGTTTGAGCTAGCCCTGTGAATAAGGCAAAACGCAAAACGTTTAATACGTTATATATGTACAATGTACATAATCATAATTGAAACTTTGTCTAGGGCGTCAACAGCATAGGGGTTTGTTTCTACTGACGCGGATCTGGGCAGAGGAGAGCGGAGCGGACCGTGAATTGGCCAATCACAGTGCTCGATATCTCTACTCCGCATCAGTCGAAACTGTGTAAGTGAAGCGGTGTGGATTTTCAAATAAAATATATGAACACGCGGCCCTGAGCCGGACAGAGCGGAGTCTGTAGTGCCTAGCGGAGGGTAGCGGGATGGCGCACCGCGGTAGGTAGGGTAAGAAAAAGAAAAAACGTTTATTTTCCAAACTGTACCACACATCATATCTTATAACTAAGAGCTGGTTATTCCGGCGCTTTTAACACCTGAGCATAAGCCCAACGCGCTTCAAGCAAAAGAAGGGCCGGAACAAACTAGACAAGACAAACTAGGTAGACAAATTTGAGTGATCGGTACACAGTTCAATAAAGCTCTAGTCTGCTCAGCTTCAGTGGAGTGTAGTGAAGTTGTTTCACTTGTTCCACTTGCAACTTTTCACTGCTCTTCTACGCTCCACTCCGCCCAGCTCTACGTCAGTGTAAACGCACCCTACGCTGACTTTTTGGATTTTTTTTAATTTTTGCACTACAGATGTGTGTCCGGTTGTTTTAGTTGCAACTTTTTCGGTTTGTGAATTGTAATACTGGTGATTTTAAAATTATTTCGTGGTTTAACGACATATTTTAATGTACGAGTATATAACTGGTACATACCACGATTAATTTTTGTTTTTATTTATTGCTATTTCAACCCAATTGCACGGGTCGTGGTCACGACGGGACTGCGGTGCTGCGAGAAATGAAATTCGAGCTATCTAGGGCAGTAGCGAACTACCCTCTTTCTTGTTCTTTTCGCTGGGCAACAGTCCCCTCGTGACCACGACCAGTGCAATTGGGTTGAAATATCGACAAATAAAAACAAAAATGAATCGTGGTATGCACCCGTTATATACATTAAAATATGTAATAGTGGTGTCGCGTGTCTCTGTTTCCTTTGTGAAAAGTAAAGTGTTTAGCTCGGGACTAAAACCCATACTTGACTTCATAGTTGTAGAAATATGTCGTATGAAATGGCTTGTTTTAGCTCCTTGTTAAACGATCTACTATTTATTTATTCAGGACAACTTATGCCACTAACACTCCTTTCACACAGCAGTCCAGTTTTGCAGGACCAGCTTTTTACTGTATCCTGCAAAACTGGACGCTGTGTTCACATGACAGTTTAGTTTTGCAGGATCCAGTGAAAAGCACTGTTTCATCCTGTTGCATGGGGCGGGCGCGAGGCGGGGGCTGCCACCACTCCACTATCCCGCAAAAAACAGTGTCCAACAAAAAACCGCACGCAGGAAGCCGTGTGAAGACTGCTATTGAAATATATGTGTGATTAAACGGGATCCCGCTTTTTTCTGGACTACGGATCCAGTTTCTAGTGACAAAACCGAATGGCTCAATTCGACCGGATCGGTTTTTGCAGGAACCCGCATGCGGGATACTCGTGTGAACGCTAGCATATAAACACATTCGCCATCAAACGGGATCGTGCAAAAAACTGGACTGCCGTGTGAAAGAGGCGTTATGCTTTATCAGGGTAGAATGGAAGTGTTGCCTGTCAAAAAAAAATTTTTTTGTGTTTATTGAATAGAGGGTGCTCCCGCACTTGTACAACTTCTAGTTTTATATTTAATAACCACTTTAAACTATTATCGCCGATTAAACGCAAACCCGGTCAAATGCTAGTCGACGCGCACACGAAGGGGTTTGCACTATCGTACACTGAGTACTTTTTAATTACTATTCATTTGCATGGCGGTCATTTAGAAAATTTTATTAATTGTTGTTATAACAGTCAATAGAAATACACACTTTGTGAAAATATAGACTCTCTTCCTATTAGAAAGAAAGAAAGCAAGAAAAGACGTTTATTTAACAAACTGTGCCACACATCACATCTTACAACAAAGAGCTGGTTATTCCGGCGCTTCTTCCACCTGAGCATAAGCTCAACGCGCTTCAAGCAAAAGAAGCGCCGGAACAATCTGTCATGTGTGGCACAACCCGAAAAAGGGTCCGGTCTTATTACATGTTCATGTTTTTGTCAGTCGAAAATACTTGAATGAGTCCGCAAGCCGCGACCTAAATAGCTGTGCACATAGGGTTGCCAGGCGTCCGGATAAAGCTGGACATAGGTAGGCTTTTTGATTGCGTGTCCGGCCAAAATAAACGGTGTGCAGCTTGTCCGCCTTTAAACGAGCGTGGCCGAGCGCAGGCGAGTCGATTGTCGGTCGCTCCCGCAGGCGGCAGGGCCGCCTAACAACAAGATTTATGACAATTATAAAAAAAACTTGATTTTACATACAACTTTTTTGTCGTACCTATTAATACTTAGACACAAAATCCTCAATAATGTAGGGTGTCCGGCTTTTCTACCCAAATGTCCGGCCAATCTGGCTGTTCTGTCCGGACATTAGGTTTGGCGACCTGGCAACCCTATGTGCACACATATCTATCGCGGCTTACGAACACGTCTGGTAGTTTGTTTCCACCTTAGAGGCATACGATAGACAATTTCAACAATTTGTTCCCCCATTTGCTCGGAAATGACTTCATTATTTAAGAAAAACATGCCAAGTGCGAGTATAAGACTCGTGCATCGAGGGTTCCGTAACACAGCGTGGTATAGTAATATTATTTTGAAAGTACTAATTATTTATTCATGAACAATTTTAATTTTTTTATGTGATGTATAACAAATTCAGTTTTCGGATTTTTCCTTTACTTGTGCTATCTGGGAACCGTATTTATATTTCCACTAGAACGATTAAAAAAATCATTGTAATTCAAGGTAATCCAGATTTCTGTTAAAAAAACCGGCCCAAGTGCGAGTCAGTCTCGCGCGTCGAGGGTTCCGTACTGCAGTCATATTTTTTAGACATTTTGCATGATAATTCAAAAACTATGATGCATAAAATAAATAAAAATCTGTTTTAGAATGCACAGGTGAAGACCTTTCAAATGATACCCCACTTGATATAGTTATCTTACTTCGAAAATTGAAAACACTAATTATTATTTCATGACCACAATTTAATTTTTTTTGTGTGATGTAACCACAAATTCACGGTTTTCAGATTTTTCCCCGAATAAGACCTACCTACCTGCCAAATTTCATGATTCTAGGTCAACGGGAAGTACCCTAACAGATTTTCTTGATAGATACCACAGACAGACAGACAACAAAGTGATCCTATAAGGGTTCCGTTTTTCCTTTTGAGGTACGGAACCCTAAAAAACATTGTATTTTCGGTTAACGTAGTTAAGTTCATAATACAGAAGGCAAAAATTAATTGTAGAACTACTTACTTAATAACGGATACGGCTTCATTCAATATCACTAGGTAATTTTTAAATGCAGCAAAATTGTAAAACTCTCTCCTGAAAACTTAGCAAAATCAGATACAATGTTCTTATCAGGTGTCGGTATGTGGAAGTCCCTATAAGTGACCTATTCCAGCAAGTCACGTCTATCGGTTAACAATGACGTTAATGTTTATACAATGTGTTAACGGTAACAACGACTTCTTGCTGACGCAGTGTTATGCAGTACAACGAAAATGAAAAAAAAATCTTTATCATTCTCTTTACATTGCCTTAAAAGTAAAGAACGGTAACTGCTTTAGTTAGAAACTGTGTTACAGTTGTTAATGCCTACCTCCAGATTGAGAAATTAGGTACAAAAGAAATAATAATAAAAAAGAAAAAGCACAATGTTAAAAAATCAATGAAAATGATGTTAGATTAATATATATATATATATGTGTGTGTGTGTGTGTTTGTGTGTGTGTGTGTGTTTTTCTGTGTATAAGATGTGTGAATGGATTATTTCAATGTTGTCTTCCGTGTCACTATAAGAAAGTGCCTTGAGCCATTGCGTTATAAGTATTTTACACGTTCATTGATTCGCGGGGTAAATATTTAAGTGATAATTTACTTTGTTGTATATTATTGGGCTAGCATTATAGAAATGTAGCTAGTTCTGTTCTGCAGGATTTGATCTGACATACCTTATCGGATCTTCTCTTACGATGGTATAAGGTGGGATCAAACTGCATTTGCTTATGTTTGCGTAAAATTACTTGGAGTACATAGATCTGTCGCACCGTTAGAACATCGCATAATTCATACAGCTCAGGTTATGTATCGAGACTTCTGCATGCCCAACGGTTTTAGAGCACAGGAAATAAGCAAATCACTTTCGAGAAGTGATAAATATCAAGGTACATATTTAAAGAAATATTTACGCCGGGGTTTGATGAAGCCTCTGTCAGATCCGCTATGTTTACAATTTTAAGTATGTATCGACAAGTAATTGTATATATGTATATAAAAGTATTGACTGACTGACTGATCTATCAACGCACAGCTTAAACTACTGGACGGATCGGGCTGAAATTTGGCATGCAGATAGCTATTAAGACGCAGGCATACGATAGGCGGTCTACGATGGAAGCGGGCTAACCTGGAAGGAGTATGATTGTTTTTATTAAACCCATACACCTTTGGTTTCTACACGGCATCGTACCGGAACGCTAAATTGCTTGGCGGCACGGCTTTGCCGGTAGGGTGGTAACTAGCTATGAAACCTCCCACCAGACCAGACCAGACGTTTTGCTAGGAAGATGTTTTACATAACACATGCACTTATCGTCAATTGTGCTCATTCAAGGGGCAATGCAAGGTCGAGAGTCTTTTACTCGTCAATCATGACAATCGTTTCGCATCTATAAATGCGTTTAAATTTATACATATATGTGTTAACTACTAAAATAATACTAATATTTCTATTTATTTATGAGAATTTATGTTCGCAATTTGAAACCATATTATCAGTAAGTACCCTAGTAATGCAAAAGTGTTTTTGGTTGTTGGTTTGTTGGTTTGTCCCTCAATCACGTCGCAACGATGCAACCGATTGACGTGATTTTTTGCATGGATATAGATAAAGACCTGGAGAGTGATACAGGCTACATTTTATCCCAGAAAATCAAAGAGTTCCCACGGGATTTTTAAATAACCTAGAAATCGTGGGCATCAGCTAGTAGGAAATAATTCGTTGCCAAAATTGCTAATATACCCAATAATATAGAGACACAATAAAATGAATGTATACTATATGACAGTAAATAACTAATTACAAAATACCAATTATACACAACACAATACATAATAATATACATATACATAAATAAATAATGGACCCATCCACTTACCATATTATAAAATTTATAACACGGATAAACCAACGAACAATTACACTTATGCATTTGTTTGTTGGTTTGTGATTTAATCACGTATTTTTTTGCATGGATATAGTTAAAGACCTGGAGAGTGACATAGGCTACTTTTATCCCGAAAATTCAAAGAGTTCTCATGATATTAACGATAGAAATCTCTGATTTTCCGAACTCATTAAATCTACGCAAGCAATTGTCTAAATATATAAAAGGAAAAGGTGACTGATTGACCAACTGATCTATCAACGCACAGCTCAAACATAAATAAATAATGGACCCATCACTAACCATATTATAAAATTTATAGCACGGATAAACCAACGGACAATTACACTTATGCATTTGTTTGTTGGTTTGTGCTTCAATCACGCCGCAACGTATCGGCGTAATTTTTTGCATGGATATAGTTAAAGACCTGGAGAGTGACATAGGCTACTTATATCCCGAAAATTCAAAGAGTTCTCGTGATATTAACGATAGAACTCTTTGATTTTCCAAACTCATTAAATCTACGCAAGCAATAGTCTAAATATATAAAAGGAAAAGATGACTAATTTACTGACTGATCTATCAACGCACAGCTCAAACTACTGGACGGATCAGGCTGAAATTTGGCATGCAGATAGCTATTATGACGTAATCATCCGCTAAGAAAGGAGTTTTGAAAATTCAACTCTTAAGAGGGTTGAAATAGGGGTATGAAGTTTATGTAGTCCGCGCGGACGAAGTCGCAAGCATAAGCTAGTATATTATAATAGTATAAATATATTTATTAACTATAATATTTTTTAGTCTGAAAACGTACTTATCTATATCAACTTTCAGTGAGTTTACTTACACGTTCAAATAAACATACAAATATAATTCGCTGCTAAAATCGTTATAATATACATAGATACACATAGATATAAGAAGCATGCGAGGAAATTGCGATCTAAATGCACCTGGAGAGAGTGACATAAGCTACGTTTTACACAGAAGTCTTTGGTTTTAACCCAAAAGTTCAAATCGGATTTTCAAAAACCTAAATCCACGCAGATATTCCGACACAAATTATTTTGACGATTCAAGAGCACTTTTAAAAGCTTATTACTGCTAAGCTAAGCTTATATGCTAAGCTTATTTGCTGAGCAAACCTAGGCAGGAAGGCAAATCCGAGTACTTGCGATGTGATTTTAAACTAGGAAATTGCTATCCCGACTGAGACTTGTACCTACTTAGTATAGTCAAACCAGCTGCCTTAGGGCTAATAGCAATACAACCTTTCTCTAAAACTTTCTATTTTATATCCCTATGCGAGAGATTGGAGGGGGAAATTGTCCGATTTCTCAATTTTCCCGTAGTTCGTATGCAATTCCCAGCCTTCATTCCAGATTTCAGTGTTTGTACAGACTGTACAGGTATGCATCCCCTATACCAATGGATGGAGGGGGTGTTTCCAATTTATTAATTTTTCCGTTATTTATATGCAATTACTAGCTTACACACCGAATTTCAGTCTTCTAGGACTTCAGGAAGTACCCTAGAGACCTACCCTACCCCCACCCTGATTATCAAAATTGACGTATTTCAGATGTCAATAAATCTGAAACCATAAAAGCTAGATAATTGATACTTGGTTTTTTAATAAGTTTGCTGAGGGCAAAATCCTGAAAATTTCAGCTTTCTAGCGTCATACAGACCGAAGCTATGATGATCCGAAAATACGACAAAACGCTTCCAGAAAAGGTATGTAGTGCTCCGTCCTTCAGTTTGGTTCGTCCTGGCGGGGGCACTACCGTGTCACCTGGTAATAATGATTTTACTTTCGTTGAGCTACTAAAGTCTCATTTTCGTCGAACAACTTAATAATTAATCAACACGTTCCGTACCTCAAAAGGAAAAACGGAACCTTATAGGATTACTTTGTTGTCTGTCTGTCGGTCTATCAAGAAACTTGTCCCGTTGACCTAGAATCATGAAATTTGGCAGGTAGGTAGGTCTTATAGCAGACATTCGGGGAAAAATCTGAAAACCGTGAATTTGTGGTTATATTACACAAAAAAAATTAAATTGTGATCATGAACTAATAATTAGTATTTTCAATTTTCGAAGTAAGATAACTATATCAAGTGGGGTATCATAATATGAAAGGTCTTGTGTGCACCTGTGCATTCCAAAACAGATTTTTATTAATTTTTATGCATAACAGTTTTTGAATTATCGTGCAAAATGTCGAAAAAATACCACTGTAGTACAGAACCCTCGTTGCGCGAGCCTGACACGCGCTTGGCCGGTTTTTTAAAAATTATGAAAAGAAATGTGTATTCAGCCTCTATAACAAATATCACGTAGTATATACACTTAACCTTGTCAGCAGTTTAAAACTGAGAAAAGAGCATTCAGCTTTTATAATTATAAATATCATGTGTACCTAAAAATCCTAATTTATGTCAGTGTACACTTTAATAACCTCGTCAGCAATACGGATTTGTCCAGTAATTATGCTGGTTGGAAATTGCTGGTGTGTCATTCTGTTGCGTACCGAAAATAGTCGATGGACACTATTTTTTAAAATAATGAATCAATTTCCGAGCAAGTGGAAGTTTTTTTTTCTGTATTGTGGATATAACAAAAAAATTACCAAAAATAATAAAAGTTCTAATCCACAAAATAATGCGCAAAGAAAAACGGGACTAACTCATATCGTCTTGAAAGTGTCCAGGTCAAAATGGAGAGAGGCAAGGCATCTCTGTAGGAGCACAGGTGACCGATGGAATGGAGACTACGTACCGGAGAACGAAACGGATGTCTCGTTCCACTTCTCTTGCTCTTGCATTGGACCGATCCCGTACCATCCACATCCACAGTATGGCAAGCACATGAGGCCTATGTCCAACAATGGATAAATAAAAACCAATAAAGAAGGAAAAGAAGAATAGTTCTAAATAGCTGACTGAGAATTGAACTCAGACACCGCTATACCAACTCTGCGCTTTCAGGGTCTAAGTGCGAAAATTGTCATAATAATATGTCAATATGGCATTTATATACGTTTTTCACGTAATTTTACCACACAGGATTTAAAATGATATTTTTACTTATGCCGTAAAGTTTTATTTGTGCCAAATTTCGAGATTATAAAGTTGGACTTTTTTAAAGTACGTTGATAAGCTGCAACATTTTATTGAATTAAACTAGTAACTTAATTTTTTACAGACTTTTAAACAACTTGGTACTTCAAGCCATTCCAGATAAAACCTCTTTATTCATGACACGGACAACAAAGAAATCCTTTATGGGTTGAGTTTATCATTTACTAGCGACTCGCCCCGGCTTCGCAGGGACATTTTGAACAGTTAATGTGGCTAATTCCTTTGTACACAATCTCTAAACTAAACTAAAATATCACGTCTAAATCTATTGCTATCCCTTTCATAATGTTGCTTGCGGAAAAGGAAAGCACTAGATTTAGACCTGTTAATTTAGTTTAGTTTAGAGATTGTGTACTAGAGAATCGGCCCCACTGTCATATTAAACTATTCGTATAAACCTTCCTTATGAATCAATCTATTGGTGAAAACCGCATTAAAATAAGTTTGAATAGAAGTATATCTGACTTTATATATTTCAGGTGTTTTAGGTTTCCGATACCAAATATCGTGGTTTAACTTTAATTACTTTTAAACCCCTGTTTGCTTGTGACTAAGATAAAATTTATATGAAATAATAATTTAAAAAAATCAAAATCATATAGAAGTATTAATATGTGTTTTTGGCACTATCATTTTCAATCACCAGAGTCGACTGCGTAAAAGCGACCTTTTTCCCGTCCCAATTTTGAAAGGCGAGCCAGAAAAAAGGATTTAATTTGACTATTCGAGCGATTTAATTTGACTATTCGAGCTTGCAGTCCTGAATTAAAAACTAATGTTTGTTTTTACATTAAATTTTTTAACCATCGGAAGTCGATGGCGCAGAAATGGTCTTTTTCCCTCCAACTTCGAGAAAGTTTAAAAATAATATCTTAATTATTAACACAAGTGCATTAAATCTACAATACAAAATACTATACAAATAAAAATATGTCATCAATGCACCAAGTAAATACATAACATCGCAATCAGTGGTAGGTAGATAAAATCAATATAGCTTACCTGGTTTGGCCTGGACGGCGGGCATGTAGGGGGGGGCCGCATACATAGGTGGCACGTAGGCGGAAGTTGACGCGACGGCAGGGAGACAGGGATCCGGACCTACTATTCAAACATTATGCTAGCTTTATACCCAATAGTACTAGATTTTACACTATTCAATGATATAAAAATGAATCACTAAATGTGGTGCTCATCGCATCTCGAGAACAGCTGAACCGATTTCGCTAATTCTTTTTTTATAATACTCCTTGAAGTACGAGGATGGTTCTTACGGAGAGAAAAATTAAAAAAAATTGTCGACTGCGTAAAAATCTCTGTTAGGCGGAACGAAGTTCGCCAGGGCAGCTAGTTATTATTATTTTTAATAGACTAAGCAGCTTTCGCTGATGCGTCTATATCAGAAGTGCTTCGAGTTTTCCAAATGTTAGTCTAATCTATTCTTCAACTGGTTAACAGAACTTGACATAACCACATCCTTAGCCAATTTATTCCATATGTGAACAACTCTGTTGGTCAGAAAGTGTTTTAATGGATTTGACGATGGCAAGTGATATTGTTGCTTCATATCATGTCACCTAAATCTAGGATTGCTCCTTCCCGGAAACATGCTCTCATTTGGGACATTATAATAATTATTTAGTAAAATGTAAGTTTGAAATTCACTAGCCCACTTTTTTCTTTTCCATAAAAAATAACTGACCATGTTAATCATGACTAACATTTCCCTTTCCCCTCCAACCAACCGAAAAGCTTCTGCACTAAGGGGTAGGAACAACGTGCAACGGTTGGGGTTTGAACCGCCGACCTTTCGGATTTCAGTTCGCGAGCTATTAACGCTATTCATACTTCTATTCTAACGGCGATGCTGATGTTATTATTTCATCTGTACCTATTTATACACATAAATGTGGTACCATTCTTCGAAATGGACGCTTTTTCTTTCGTTATTTTTATCGTAACGAATAACGGACCTATCCTAAATCCATCGCCGGCGCACTACTGAGCACGGGTATCTTCTCAGAATTAGAATTTTAAGCATAATCCACCACACTGGCCAAGTGCGGGTTGATAGACTTCACACGTCTTCGAGAAATTACATGCAAATTTCTTCATTTCCCTTGACTGGTAAACTAACAACCCTTTCTTAGCTAGATTAAAATAAGTTGCATGGTAGACAAATAAATTTAATAATAAAACCAGTAAAGTTCGAGTCGGGCTCGCACACAAAGGGTACCGTATCGTCATACAAAAATAAAATTTTTTTTTAGTCATGTAACCACAAGTTCAAGGTTTTCGGACTTTCCCCTACACTTGTGCTATAAGACCGTGCTACCCGCCAAACGTGATTCTAGGTCAACGAATAGTATAGGTTTAGGTCTTGACTGACAGACAACGAAGTGATTCTATAAGAGTTCCGTTTTTTTTTGAGGTACGGAATCCTAGGGTAGTATTAGTAGCGTGCTTACTCACCCATGCCGCCAGGCGCTCCCTGAGGATTGTGGCTGTCAGAATTTGTTGAATAAAAGTAGGTTGTTCCACCCACATTTTCCTGCCAGGACAAAACGACAATTATAAAAGAAAAAGCGACAGGTGCAATGTAGATACTAATGTGGTGTCAATGTGGTTATTTTGTTATAGCTGTTATGTTTCAAAAGAATAAGACGTAGTGAATTTAAGAAAAATTGTCACCTGATGGATTGTGCCGCCGACCGGCGTCAGGTTTATCGTGGTCGGGGGAGAGCTCTCCGGGGACTCCGGCAGGATCCCCGGGGGACTGAAGTAGTTCAGGGGCAGATATTCACCTATCAGTACCTGCTGATACATCTGATATTAGCTCATTATGTATCCGCTCACCAAACTGTTAACGGGTAAAGTTGGTCAAAAGTGTATCAACAGCTTTGGAAAGAGGTCTTAAGAAAAGGCCAATTTATTTAGGAACGTAAGATAGTAAGTTTAAATATCCTTATATATTTTGAATTTGGCCTTTTGACTCTCGTGTTTGTCTGTCCAAGTATGTATTAAATCAGTACCCTTATTATAAATGCGAAAGTGTGTTTGTTTGTTGGTTTGTCCTTCAATCACATCGCAACGGTGCAACGGATCGACTTGATTTTTTGCATGGTAAGGTGGTATGTATAGATAAGGACCGTGAGAGTGACATAGGCTACTTTTTATCCAGGAAAATCAAAGAGTTCCCACGGGATTTTTAAAAAACCCTAATTCCACGCGAAGTCGCGGGCATCAGCTAGTATTCTATAATCAAGATCGAAAGGTTGCCTGAAAAGAAAGCTCTTGCCTGTTGATTGATTACAAATCTAGGCGCCTCTTCGGACTTTAACTATAACATACAGACTAGTTAAAATACCACCACGCTATATGGTTTATATTTTTACATATTGTTTTTGAATGCATGCATTGTATTTTTGGAATCTAATCTTTTGGAATTTAAACATTTGCTAAATTGAAATATAACAAGTTTGACAGTATTTGTATTTTCGGAATTTACACAATGAGGCCTTTTTTAGTAAAATGAAAGATCTCGTTGTGCACACTCGGGAAACAAAGGGTCTTTCATTAAGATCGCTCGAAATTCGAAATGAAATAAAATTATCTGTGTGTGATATTACTACAATTTTTACTTTATTTTAAAAGACATTAGGCAGTGGTCCGACCGGCGAGACTATCGGCGATTTTCTCTCTCAAGAAACACACAATAAATGTACATTCCGTGTAAACGAAAGACATGCATATATCTTTACTAGTTTTGTCGCTGAGTGACGAGCTTTCAAAAATAAACTCGCTCAACGATATTCGTTCAGCGATACTCGCTCGCTTGAACACGTGCAACGCGCGCGCAGGTTTGCACACTTTTGTTTTTTTGTTTACAAAATCACTCAGCCAGAAATGACCCTTTCTTTTATTCATTATAGGCAAACGCTTGACCACAATCACACCTGATGGAAAATGATGATGCGGCCTAAGATGGGACGCGTTTACCTAGAAGATGCCTATTCGCTCTTGTTTTAAAGATACGGGGGTTGTAATTGGTAGGAAACACATATCGTGGAAGAGTATTCCAAACCTTAGCCATGCGTATGAGGAATTATGACGCAAAACGTTTCGTGCGTGTAGATGGGATGTCGACGACATAAGGATGGAAACTCGCCCTACGTCTTGCGGTTCGGTGCCTTATCACTGAAGATGATTTTTTTACCGAACAACACAGGGTCTGCCGCCAAATGCTCTAAAGCCCCAATCAGTGAATACACGGTGCTGTCTGTGATCGATGGGGTTTAGCTCTTGAGTTAAATGAACTTTGTATGGATGAAAACCCAAGTCTAGACGCAAAATCCGCCAAGTTGATGTTACAGAAAAGCTTATGGATGACAGAAAGACTTAGGTTTACGTTAAACGTTGAACGTAAACCTACGTTGTTTTAGGTGTAGGTGTTACTGAGTAGTAAAACCACATTACCCGCAGTAGTTTTCAAACATAATTATATGTAATAGTAGAATAAATAATATATTGACTATGATTTACGCAATACCTACCGGCGGTGGAATGTGCGTGATCATCTGCAGCGGCCCAAAGAAAAATAATATCATAATCTCTTAAGAGCCAAAGAAAATTATTGTAGTAACCTTCTGAATGCTACACATGTTTTAAGTCTAAACATCTAAAATGACATTTTTAACAAATTAACAGAGATTTGAGAGAGGTCTCTCTGCCAAATTATTTCTTCATTTACAATCCGTCTAGCCAAACAAAAAAGTGCATCTCCAAAAAAGAGATGTTTGAACTACCTTTCATTACTATCATCATCATCGTTATCAACGGTGGTGGACGTCGACTGCTGGTCATAGGTCTCTTTCAAGGATTTCCACACGCCAAGGTCTTGCGCTGTCTGAATTCAGCGGCTCGCAGTCATTTGATGTCTGTTTACCTAGCCCAACGATGCGCTTTCCAATGCAAGGTCACCATTCTGGGGACCCCAACGCATATCGATTTTTCGAACTATGTGCCCTACCCATTGCCACTTCAGCTTCGCAACCCGTTGAGCTAGGTCGGTCACTCTGGATCTCTTACGGATCTTTTCATTTCTGATTTGATCACGTAGAGAAACTCCAAGCATTCGTTCCATCCGCTGAGTGACTCGTCAGCTAGCGAGCAAGACTTTGATCTTCAAATACTTAATTACTATAGAACAAACAAATCAGTACCCTTATTATAAATGCGGAAGTGTGTTTCTTTGTTGGTTTGTCCTTCAATCACGTCGTAACGGTGCAAAGGATTGACGTGATTTTTTGCATGGGTATAGATAAAGACCTGGAGAGTGACATAGGCTACTTTTTATCCCGGAAAATCAAAGAGTTCCCGCGGGATTTTGAAAAACGTAAATCCAAGCGAACTATGTCGCGGGCATCAGCTAGTAATAAATAAGTAATTCGTAGTATTTTACCTGTGGTGGCGGGCGATGGTGTGTAATAATTTTTGGCTGGAGAGACAAAAGCAAAATGTCAAACCACACTAATAATATAAGCATCAATACTTACTTCAAAATACATATATTGCTACATTACTTATAATAATTTTATTATAATGATTACAAGTAACAAGAGAGATTTAGTGCTACCGCAGACAACCTATTTTTTTGTAAGACTAATACTATTTATGTGCGACAATGGGCAACGGCGAGGTGACCGATTTTAGACAGACTTTGCGGGACATCTATTCACTAGTAATGCACTTACTTGCATGTCGTTTTCTCCGATTTTTTCAGACCGACTAAATATTATCGGTTGTCTGTAATAGGCGTTTATTTTATTATTATTATAAATGCTAAAGATTAGCCATCTGTCTGTCTGCTAGCTTTTTTCGGCCCATCCGTTGAACCGATTATGACGAAATTGCTACACAGGCTACAAGTACCTACTATTTATACCGGAAAAACAAAGAGTTCCCACGGGATTTATAACAAACTTAAATCCAATATTGATTGGTTAGTATACAAATGAGAGTTTGTTTGGAGCTTGTATGAATAAATGCCTCTTACTGCCGTACTCAGAGTCGCTTAATCGTTACTTAAGTTTAGTTAAAACGAGACAGAGCTATATCTCTCACATAAATCTGTCTCGTTTTAACTCAATCTTAAGTAACGATTAGCGACTCTTGAGTACGGCAGTTAAAGACTCTTGCTAATAAAACAATGGATTATTTAATTTTGTTTGTCATAGTTGTTGTAATTACTGGACTATAGCCAATCTGCCACTACAGTTGGGCCATTACAAACATGCGAACTGGGTCATAAGCCATTTTTCTAAGACCTCTCACTCGCACTTACAGTCCTTATGGAAATGGTACCTGATGCTAGTGTTGTGTGTAACAATAGAAAAAGGATTTGTCGATAGTCGATAACAGGTTGTAAAGAGCGAGGAGAAACAATACAAAATAACTACTAGCTACCTGCGTCCGAATGGCATCCCTTTATCGATAACGACTTCTGTGGCATTCTTATTTATGACCCAGTTCGCCCGTTTGTAATGACCCAACTATGTATAACAGATTTTTTAATGCACTATTTTAGCAAGAGTATGGTCGCAATATGACAATCACAAATTCAATAATATGGCCATGGTTTTGAAAATATAAAAGTAATAGAAAATAATGTCCTAGCCAGTTATTTACCTGCGGCTGTGCGGGCAGCTGCATCATCGGCTGAAGCAACAGAAAGTGTACAATATACCACTTGTTAATATAAAATGTGGATAAATTTATTTGGTTTATTTTTTGTTGTATTAAAAATAAATTACTTTCAATAGTACATAGAGATAGCCTTTTTTTAAGTGAATTTAGATACAAAGTTATAAAACTAAAAATAGCGCTATAAAATTCTGTTGTGTTTTGTCTAAACTAAATTTAGAGTATCTGCATCTTTTTCTTTTTATTATTGCTAAAAAAGGACGGGACATGAATTGAATGAAACTCTAGATTTTAGTGCACGCTACAAATTTAATCAATAGGCTTGCGACTGGCAGCTTGGCAGGATTGGCAGACTTCACATTCCTGCATACCAGAACGTTATGGAGAACTTTCACCTTCACCGTTAAAGCAAATCAAATCATTTATTTATTCAGCTCAGATATGGTAGTACATGTATATTATTAACATGGGGTCTTAAAAATTAGGTAATCAGTTACATATCCTGCCAAGCAAGTGATATTTAATTACTTAAAACACAAATAACTCCGAAAAGAGAGAAGTATGTGCCCGGGATCGAACCTCCGACCTCCAATCAGGAGGCGGATGTCCTAACACTACACTATCACAGCTTATTTATGAAACACTTAAATGAAAAATTATGAATACTTAACTTAATTTTAAAAAACTTAAAGAACCCACTACCAGCTGCAATTACAACAAAAATATAATTTTAAAACATGAAAACCTGGCCATTTAGGCCATTACTAAAGTACGAACCGGGTCATAAATCATTTATATCAGACCTCTCGCTCGCACTTATAGGTCTTATGGAACTTTATTTTTATCTTAGTTTAATTATAATTTTAAGTAATCTCTTTTGGCCTTCTGTTATACCTAGATTTAAATTTAAATAATAATTATGTATTTACGCTATTGATTACTTTCAAATAAACAAAAATAAAAATAAAAATAAAAAACTGGAAACTGATGATCTGGTGTTGTCTTAACAGTAAAAAAAAAATTGTCGATAGGCACCCCTTTATCGATAACGACGTTTGCGGCATTCTCACACCCCTATGATCGTAATGATTTATGACCTCGTTCGCACGTTCGTAATGGCCTTAGTATAGACGAAAATTGCATGCGAAATTTTGCGTAAGGATAGTCAATACTCAATACGGTCAAACCTGGATAAGCGAGATTGAATGAGTGTAATAGGTACAGTAATCATCATCATCATCATCAACCGATAGACGTCCACTGCTGGACACAGGTCTCATGTAGGGACTACCACACGCCATGGTCTTGCGCCGCCTAAATCCAGCGGTTCCCTGCGACTCGTCTGATGTCGTCTGTCCACCTAGTGGGAGGGTCTTCCAACACTGCGTCTTCCGGTGGGAGGTCGACATTCCAGCACCTTGGGACCCCAACGTCTACCGGTTTTACGAACTATGTGCCTTGCCCATTGCCACTTCTGCTTCACATTACCCATTGAGCTATGTCGGTTTCTCTAGTTCTCCTACAGATCTCCTCATTTCTGATTTGATCACGTAGAGAAATTCCAAGCATAGCTCTCTCTATCGCCCGCTGAGTGACTCTGAGCTTTCTTTTGAGGCCCATAGTTAGCGACCATGTCTAGGATCTTTATGTCATCACTGGCACCACACACTGTTCGAAGACTTTGTTCAAGCACTAAGGAATTTTGGACAAGAAGACATCTCGAAGCTTCCTGAACACTGCGCATCCGAGTTGGATTCGGCGGCTGATCTCTTTCTCGATATTGGACCTATCCAACTGAATTGTGTGTCCTAGGTATATATACTCGTCTACAATTTCGAGTGCTCGCTCGCCTCAGTGACTCTGAGCTTTCTTATGAGACACACACACACATACTAATCTAACATAATATTAATTGATTTTCAAAAATTAATTTCTCAATCTTGAGGTGGGCATTAACAACTGTAACAGTTTCCAACTAAAGCAGCCGTAACCGTTCTTTACTTAAGGCAATCAATGTAAAGAGAAAATAAAGAATTTTTCATTTGTAAACAAGAAAAAAAATGGTTAGATGCTCGCTTATCCAGTTAAAACTGTAATTATTTAGACAGCATGCCGTACGCACAACAGACGGAAACGTTTAAGTGCGGAAACCAGCCCAGAATGAAGAAGACAGCATGCTGTTTGTTGAAATGATATCAAAACTTAACTTAGCATATTAGCTTACCTTCTTGACGGCATTCGGAGAAGAGTCTATGCTTAGATTGCTCATGGCTTGGTTGAGCGACCTGGTTGGAGTCGCCGGGGAACGATTCTGAAATATGGATTCAATGAGAATATGCTAACTTTGCACCAATTGAGGAACTGGCGAACAAACATGTAGTGTGTTTGATGATCAAAATACTTTTATTTCCCGATGTTGAAATCATTTCCAACCAAAGCAGCTTAAAAATGTGTTAAACTAAGCCCAAAGTTTGTGATTTCGATCATGGAATACAAATCTGAACTCTTATCAAACAAAACCGCCTAAAACTGTGTTATAATTGAGTCCGAAGTTCGTGATTTTGATTAAAACTACAATTACAGAATAATTTCAGCTTTCATTCAGTTTGTTGCTGCTTCTGTAAAATTCAATTTTGTGTAATTACCATCGATATGAATGACAAGATATGGTCAAGCAAACAAAATTTTTCACAGTTTAGAAACCAAATAAATCAGCACCACCTCTTAGATATTAATGTACGACCCGTTTGAAATCCAGATGTCACTGAGGTTGCATTGGTGCATAAACACCAATGAGTCGGTGCCATTTTGTTTGTCCATACGAAGTAAAGTCAATGGTAATTACACTGTTTTGTTTGCCAGCTTTACAATTGATGACTGTTTGTAATGAAGTCATGTCATAGTTGAAACAAAATAAAAATAGATCAAGTGCGAGCCAGACTCGCACACGAAGGGTTCCATACCACCATACAAGATATTAAAATACTATGTGCTTTTAAATTTTCTTAGTTTGTATGGTGGCCATTTTGAAATTTTTATTATTTGTTGTTATAAAATAAATAAATAAAAATATTTTACTTTAGACAATAATAATTGTCCATAATTAATTTAAATTTGAGTTTGATTATAAAGTGACATTGAAATGAAATAAAATAAAAATTACATTAAAAATATATACATCGTACTAAATATGAATAAATGGGAAAATGTGTAATGTATTTATATACTCTACCATGTATGTGGCGAGTTTGGACTCTTGGGGCAGCCCGTTTGGGGGTGAATATTGTAAATACATTGCTGGATCCATCTTGTTTGAATTTGTCTTCAAGTATCTGAGACAAGCAGAACAAATCCATTAACAAACATATTACAAGTCTTCAAGTTGAAATAAACTCTTATTTAGTTTTTCAAATAAAAGCTAAGAAAAAAAATGGCGAATATGCGTCGAATATGGCGGTACATTACATAAACAAAATCAGGTGGCGTATCCCCGGATTAAATAGGAAAGCTAAAGCAAAAAATTATATCAAATATTATTTTCATTTTTAATTGATCTGGCATACACAACTTAATATTTTTCTATTTGCCGCTATTATTTTTTGTCACTCTTTTTTTACTAGGCAAACTATTTATTTAATTTAAGGTCGGGGGTGATCGGGGGTTAAAAATACAAGACAAAGGGGCACTGCAACTTTTTAAGATCGATGACGCGGCACTCTCACTTACCTGAAATATATTACACTTTACTGGAGAATCTTCTGGAAACTCATGTCCCAGACTATACAGGACATCCTCCAGCTCTCTAACTTGGTTCTTGATCACAATACCTTCACTAAATACTTATGTCCGTCACAATATTGTTCTTAACACACACTGAGTTTATTAAAATGTAGCATTCGTTCTTTCATTAGTCCGTCAATTGAAAAAAATTGAATGCTGAATTAGTTAATCTGGCTAAAATTTACAATTTAACTCACAGAATTATTAATCAGTTTAATTCAGCGGAGACCGGAGTACCGACCGACGCAAGCCAACTCAAAATAATTGATTATTTCAATTTTCATCCAAGGTAATCATATTAAAAAAATTATACCACAGACCACCATTACGAAACCATAGATACGAGTAGCACAATAGCATAGAGTAAAGCACAATAGTGCAGTAAAAACGGGTAACATTGCTGTAATTGTAGTGGTAAGGGGCTGCTGCATAGAAATATAGGGCTGCTGGTTTAAGCATGCTACTAAAAAATTGCCATACTTACCACCAAGTTAGCCAGCTACCATCCTACAGTGCATCGCCACTTACCACCAGGTAAGATTGCAGTCAAGAGCTAACTTATTGAAACTTATCAGCTATTATGTATTGTAAAAAACTCAGATATTGATAAAGCGCGAAAGCGAGCGCGAATTTTTTTACAATCTTGCCTGGAATGGAGGGCACATTTGTTTTCTTTACGGCAAATCTAGATATTCGCAATTTGATAAAACAAGCATAAATTTTTCTTTTGAGAGTCGTGGGCCCCCTTGGTCCGTGGGCCAGTGGCATTTTAGGATTGGGGTTGTGGGCATGCCCAATGCCCATCGTGCCCACAACGGTGGATCCACGCATATTGGCTTCGTTTCCCGTTGCGTTGTAACTTGTAAAGTTAGACTCCCTTCACACTACTACTAATAGACATTCAAGGTTACAATAATTCGCATGGAGCTAAACATTGGTACCTACGAATGTTGGGAATACAAATCGATCGATCTAAAATATGGACTTATCACACTTCATTTTATATTGGTATTTCCAACATTCGTACCGATATTTAGTTCTATGAGAATTATTGGAACCTTGATTGTCTATTTTGACCGCACTATCAACTATCATAATTATTATCATGTACTTTATATCCCGTTCAAACAGACGGACAGACAGTCAATTTTTTTTAAGACGTGTGATTCAGTTATGGTACAGATTAAATAACCATAATATGAGCTTAATTTGGTGTAGTTATTTCGAAATTCAAGACAGACACATCAATTTTATTTATTAGTATAGTTAGAGATACATAATTGTTTAAGTTATAATAAAGATTTGTATACTATGTAAATTGAATGATTTACATGAGAGGTGAGAGGAAGTTGAGATGAAACTTGAAATCAACCAACAGGTTGACCCATTTGACTAGTTATTTAAGAAAACCTTATAAAATCTTTAAAAATTCACAATTCATTGCAAATTAAACATTTTATCAAGAATGGTTAAAATTGTGAATAAATATATGCTAATGTGGTTAATATGTGATTTTTTATATTTGAATTTGATCAGAAAATAATTTTCTAATTTTCCAGAAATAATTTAGATTATGTAGGTAATTAATAAAAGAAAATACTTTGAATTTCTTGAATTTCTGGCTCTTTTGGTGATCTTAAAACATATAATAATGAATATATATATATCACTGAATTGGATTGCAATAGACAGCATTATTGATTATTTTTCATCCAGCAAAATACTAACCCAAGCAACTACTATTCACCATCCATCCCGGCTGTACGTCAGCTCAAGGCCGCGGTGCTGGATGTACACACCATCGTGCACGCATCAAGCAAGAGAGTATTTAAACGAGAGAGAGATAGAGCACTCACGTTACGAAACAACCTCTAAATGGTAAAAATCTGCTGTACAGCGAGTCTATTCACCATCAAGCATGCACTACGTTACTATTATTATTATATTATACTATATATAGCTCAATTATTATACTATATATAGCTCAATTACCACTGACTGACTCACTCATTGACATAATTGTTCTCCTAGAAAGAGATAGAAAATGATATAATAATGTATGGGACATATGTTCAGGAGTGGGATTCGAGTAGGGAAAAATTATGACATTTCAGAAAAACAAGATGGCGGCCGACGTGACTTTTGTAACTTTTTTGTTTTCCAACCGATTTTGTTTAAACTTGCAGTTATTTTAAATATTAGCAAACGATTTTTAGAAAAAGTGAAAAAAATTGGAAAAACAAGATGGCGGCCGAGATATTAAAAAAATTTCCTCCTGTAAAATTTTGTATGAAACTTTTTTTTTCACTAATACTTTCGTACAGAAGACAAAGATTCCTTTAGGGCAAGATATGGAGGGAGCTGATGATTGAGGATTTCGGAGACGGATGAAGGGCACGCTCAAGGTATTGAAGATAGGTGGGAGGTGCTCGAGCAAATGTCATTCGAAACCTCATCCAATTGCCAAAAATTTGAATTTTTTTTTTAAATTCCGAAAAAAAGATGGCCGCCATACAAATTTCATCCGCGTCCATCTCGGAGGGTATGAAAGATGGAAAAGTGGTTTCTTGGCAAGAGATGATCAGGGTCCAAAGGTCTACTCGATGGATGGAAAAAAAATTCAAAATGGCGGAATTTTTTTTTTCATACAAAAATTTTTATTATTCAAAATGGCCATTATAGACCTCGAGAGCTGCTTTAGCAGCTCGAGCAGCGAGCAAAATACTAGTTATTATACTATATATAGCTCAATTACCACTCACTCACTGATTGACATAATTGTTCTCCTAGAAAGAGATAGAAAATGATATAATAATGTATGGGAGATATGTTCAGAAGTGGGATTCGACTAGGGAAAAATTATGACATTTCAGAAAAACAAGATGGCGGCCGACCTGACTTTTGTAACTTTTTTGTTTTCCAACCGATTTTGTTCAAACTTGCAGCTCTTGCAGATATTAGTAAACGATTTTTAGAAAATGTAAAAAAAATTGGAAAAACAAGATGGCGGCCGAGATTTTCAAAAAATTTCCTCCTGTAAAATTTTGTATGAAACTTTTTTTTTTCACTAATACTTTCGTACAGAAGACAAAGATTCCTTTAGGGCAACACATGGAGGGAGCTGATGATTGAGGATTTCGGAGACGGGTGAAGGGCACGCTTAGGGTATTGAAGATAGGTGGGAGGTGCTCGACCAAATGTCATTCGAAACCTCGTCCAATTGCCAAAAATTTGAATTTTTTTTTAAAATTCCGAAAAAAAGATGGCCGCCATACAAATTTCATCGGCGTCCATCTCGGAGGGTATGAAAGATGGAAGAGTGGTTTCTTGGCAAGAGATGATCAGGATCCGAAGGTCTATTCGATGGGTGGAAAAAAAAATTCAAAATGGCGGAATTTATTTTTGTATGACTTTTTTTTAAATTGTTCAAAATGGCCATTATAGACCTCGAGAGCTGCTTTAGCAGCTCGAGCAGCGAGCAAAATACTAGTTATTATACTATATATAGCTCAATTACCACTCACTCACTGATTGACATAATTGTTCTCCTAGAAAGAGATAGAAAATGATATAATAATGTATGGGAGATATGTTCAGAAGTGGGATTCGACTAGGGAAAAATTATGACATTTCAGAAAAACAAGATGGCGGCCGACCTGACTTTTGTAACTTTTTTGTTTTCCAACCGATTTTGTTACAACTTGCAACAATTGAAGATATTAGTAAACGGTTTTTAGAAAAAGTGAAAAAAATTTGAAAAAACAAGATGGCGGCCGAGATTTTCAAAAAATTCCCTCCTGTAAAATTTTGTATGAAACTTTTTTTTTTCACTTGTGGTTTCATATAGAAGACAAAGATTCCTTTAGGGCAACATATGGAGGGAGCAGATGATTGAGGATTTCGGAGACGGGTGAAGGGCACGCTCAAGGTATTGAAGATAGGTGGGAGGTGCTCGACCAAATGTCATTCGAAACCTCATCCAATTGCCAAAAATTTAAAAAAAAATTTAAAATTCCGAAAAAAAGATGGCCGCCATACAAATTTCATCGGCGTCCATCTCGGAGGGTATGAAAGATGGAAGAGTGGTTTCTTGGCAAAAGATGATCAGGATCCGAAGGTCTATTTGATGACTTGAAAAAAAATTCAAAATGGCGGAATTTTTTTTTTCATACAAAAAATTTTATTATTCAAAATGGCGATTATAGACCTCGAGAGCTGCTTTAGCAGCTCGAGCAGCGAGCAAAATACTAGTTATACTATATATAGCTCAATTACCACTCACTCACTCACTGACTGACTCATTGACATAATTGTTCTCCTAGAAAGAGACAGAAAATGATATAATAATGTATGGGAGATATGTTCAGGAGTGGGATTCGAGTAGGGAAAAATTATGACATTTCAGAAAAACAAGATGGCGGCCGACCTGACTTTTGTAACTTTTTTGTTTTCCAACCGATTTTGTTACAACTTGCAACAATTGAAGATATTAGCAAACGATTTTTAGAAAAAGTGTAAAAAATTGAAAAAACAAGATGGCGGCCGAGATTTTCAAAAAATTTCCTCCTGTAAAATTTTGTATTAAACTTTTTTTTTTCACTTATGGTTTCATATAGAAGACCAAGATTTCTTTAGGGCAACATATGGAGGGAGCTGATGATTGAGGATTTCGGAGACGGGTGAAGGGCACGCTCGAGGTATTGAAGATAGGTGGGAGGTGCTCGACCAAATGTCATTCGAAACCTCATCCAATTGCCAAAAATTTGAATTTTTTTTTAAAATTCCGAAAAAAAGATGGCCGCCATACAAATTTCATCGGCGTCCATCTCGGAGGGTATGAAAGATGGAAGAGTGGTTTCTTGGCAAGACATGATCAGGATCCGAAGGTCTATTGGATGGATGGAAAAAAAATTCAAAATGGCGGAATTTATTTTTGTATGACTTTTTTAAAATTGTTCAAAATGGCCATTATAGACCTCGAGAGCTGCTTTAGCAGCTCGAGCAGCGAGCAAAATACTAGTTATTATACTATATATAGCTCAATTACCACTCACTCACTGACTGACTCATTGACATAATTGTTCTCCTAGAAAGAGACAGAAAATGATATTATAATGTATGGGAGATATGTTCAGAAGTGGGATTCGAGTAGGGAAAAATTATGACATTTCAGAAAAACAAGATGGCGGCCGACCTGACTTTTGTAACTTTTTTGTTTTCCAACCGATTTTGTTACAACTTGCAGCTCTTGTAGATGTTAGTAAACGATTTTTAGAAAATGTAAAAAAAATTGGAAAAACAAGATGGCGGCCGAGATTTTCAAAAAATTCCCTCCTGTAAAATTTTGTATGAAACTTTTTTTTTTCACTTATGGTTTCATATAGAAGACCAAGATTTCTTTAGGGCAACATATGGAGGGAGCTGATGATTGAGGATTTCGGAGACGGGTGAAGGGCACGCTCGAGGTATTGAAGATAGGTGGGAGGTGCTCTTCCAAATGTCATTCGAAACCTCATCCAATTGCCAAAAATTGGAAAAAAATTTCAAAATTGTGAAAAAAAGATGGCCGCCATACAAATTTCATCGGCGTCCATCTCGGAGGGTATGAAAGATGGAAGAGTGGTTTCTTGGCAAGAGATGATCAGGATCCAAAGGTCTACTCGATGGATGGAAAAAAAATTCAAAATGGCGGAATTTTTTTTTTTCATACAAAATTTTTTATTATTCAAAATGGCGATTATAGACCTCGAGAGCTGCTTTAGCAGCTCGAGCAGCGAGCAAAATACTAGTTATTATACTATATATAGCTCAATTACCACTGACTGACTGACTCATTGACATAATTGTTCTCCTAGAAAGAGACAGAAAATGATATAATAATGTATGGGAGATATGTTCAGAAGTGGGATTCGAGTAGGGAAAAATTATGACATTTCAGAAAAACAAGATGGCGGCCGACCTGACTTTTGTAACTTTTTTGTTTTCTAACCGATTTTGTTTAAACTTGCAGCTCTTGCAGATATTAGTAAACGATTTTTAGAAAAAGTATAAAAAATTGGAAAAACAAGATGGCGGCCGAGATTTTCAAAAAATTTCCTCCTGTAAAATTTTGTATGAAACATTTTTTTTTCACTAATACTTTCGTACAGAAGACAAAGATTCCATTAGGGCAACATATGGAGGGAGCTGATGATTGACGATTTCGGAGACGGGTGAAGGGCACGCTTAGGGTATTGAAGATAGGTGGGAGGTGCTCGACCGAATGTCATTCGAAACCTCATCCAATTGCCAAAAATTTGATTTTTTTTTTTAAATTCCGAAAAAAAGATGGCCGCCATACAAATTTCATCCGCGTCCATCTCGGAGGGTACGAAAGATGGAAGAGTGGTTTCTTGGCAAAAGATGATCAGGATCCAAAGGTCTATTCGATGACTTGAAAAAAAATTCAAAATGGCGGAATTTATTTTTTCATACAAAATTTAAAACTTTTTTTATTTATTCAAAATGGCGATTATAGACCTCGAGAGCTGCTTTAGCAGCTCGAGCAGCGAGCAAAATACTAGTTATACTATATATAGCTCAATTACCACAGACTGACTCACTCATTGACATAATTGTTCTCCTAGAAAGAGATAGAAAATGATATAATAATGTATGGGACATATGTTCAGGAGTGGGATTCGAGTAGGGAAAAATTATGACATTTCAGAAAAACAAGATGGCGGCCGACGTGACTTTTGTAACTTTTTTGTTTTCCAACCGATTTTGTTTAAACTTGCAGTTATTTTAAATATTAGCAAACGATTTTTAGAAAAAGTGAAAAAAATTGGAAAAACAAGATGGCGGCCGAGATTTTTCAAAAATTCCCTCCTGTAAAATTTTGTATGAAACTTTTTTTTTTACTTATGGTTTCATATAGAAGACAAAAATTCATTTGGAGGAAAACATGGAGAGAGCTGATGATTGAGGATTTCGGAGACGGGTAAAGGGCACGCTCGAGGTATTGAAGATAGGTGGGAGGTGCTCGACCAAATGTCATTCGAAACCTCGTCCAATTGCCAAAAATTTGAAAAAAAATTCAAAATTGTGAAAAAAAGATGGCCGCCATACAAATTTCATCGGCGTCCATCTCGGAGGGTACGAAAGATGGAAGAGTGGTTTCTTGGCAAAAGATGATCAAGATCCAAAAGTCTATTCGATGACTTGAAAAAAAATTCAAAATGGCGAAATTTATTTTTTCATAGAAAATGTATGACTTTTTTAAAATTGTTCAAAATGGCCATTATAGACCTCGAGAGCTGCTTTAGCAGCTCGAGCAGCGAGCAAAATACTAGTTATACTATATATAGCTCAATTACCACTCACTCACTGATTGACATAATTGTTCTCCTAGAAAGAGACAGAAAATGATATAATAATGTATGGGAGATATGTTCAGAAGTGGGATTCGAGTAGGGAAAAATTATGACATTTCAGAAAAACAAGATGGCGGCCGACTTGACTTTTGTAACTTTTTGTTTTCCAACCGATTTCGTTACAACTTGCAACAATTGAAGATATTAGTAAACGATTTTTAGGAAATGTAAAAAAATTGGAAAAACAAGATGGCGGCCGAGATATTCAAAAAATTTCCTCCTGTAAAATTTTGTATGAAACTTTTTTTTTTCACTTAAGGTTTCATATACAAGACAAAGATTCCTTTAGGGCAACATATGGAGGGAGCTGATGATTGAGGATTTCGGAGACGGGTGAAGGGCACGCTCAAGGTATTGAAGATAGGTGGGAGGTGCTCGACCAAATGTCATTCGAAACCTCGTCCAATTACCAAAAATTTGAAAAAAAATTCTAAATTCCGAAAAAAAGATGGCCGCCATACAAATTTCATCGGCGTCCATCTCGAAGGGCATGACAGATGGAAGAGTGGTTTTTTGGCAAGAGATGATCAGGATCCGAAGATCTACTCGATGGATGGAAAAAAAATTCAAAATGGCGGAATTTTTTTTTTCATACAAAAAATTTTATTATTCAAAATGGCCATTATAGACCTCGAGAGCTGCTTTAGCAGCTCGAGCAGCGAGCAAAATACTAGTTATACTATATATAGCTCAATTACCACTCACTCACTGATTGACATAATTGTTCTCCTAGAAAGAGACAGAAAATGATATAATAATGTATGGGAGATATGTTCAGAAGTGGGATTCGAGTAGGGAAAAATTATGACATTTCAGAAAAACAAGATGGCGGCCGACCTGACTTTTGTAACTTTTTTGTTTTCCAACCGATTTTGTTACAACTTGCAACAATTGAAGATATTAGTAAACAATTTTTAGAAAATGTGAAAAAAATTGGAAAAACAAGATGGCGGCCGAGATATTCCCAAAATTTTCTCCTGTAAAATTTTGTATGAAACTTTTTTTTTTCACTTACGGTTTCATATAGAAGACAAAGATTCCTTTTGGGCAACATATGGAGAGAGCTGATGATTGAGGGTTTCGGAGACGGGTGAAGGGCACGCTCAAGGTATTGAAGATAGGTGGGAGGTGCTCGACCAAATGTCATTCGAAACCTCATCCAATTGCCAAAAACTTGATTTTTTTTTTAAAATTCCGAAAAAAAGATGGCCGCCATACAAATTTCATCGGCGTCCATCTCGGAGGGTATGAAAGATGGAAGAATGGTTTCTGGGCAAGAGATGATCAGGATCCGAAGGTCTACTCGATGAATGGAAAAAAAATTCAAAATGGCGGAATTTATTTTTGTATGACTTTTTTTTAAATTGTTCAAAATGGCCATTATAGACCTCGAGAGCTGCTTTAGCAGCTCGAGCAGCGAGCAAAATACTAGTTATACTATATATAGCTCGATTACCACTGACTCACTCACTCACTCACTGACTCATTGACATAATTGTTCTCCTAGAAAGAGATAGAAAATGATATAATTATGTATGGGAGATATGTTCAGAAGTGGGATTCGAGTAGGGAAAAATTATGACATTTCAGAAAAACAAGATGGCGGCCGACCTGACTTTTGTAACTTTTTGTTTTCCAACCGATTTTGTTTAAACTTGCAGTTATTTTAGATATTAGCAAACGATTTTTAGAAAAAGTGAAAAAAATTGGAAAAACAAGATGGCGGCCGAGATTTTC